>NC_090257.1:38122789-38127789 GCF_037325665.1 Littorina saxatilis
TTGTGTTTGTGCGTGCGTGCGTGCGTGCGTGCGTGCGTGCGTGCGTGTGCGCGCGCGCGTGTGTGTGTGTGTGCGTGTGTGTGTGTGTGTGTGTGTGTTTGTGTGTGTGTGTGTGTGTTTGTGTGATTGTGTGTGTGTACGTGTGTGGGTGGGTGTGGGTGTGAGTGGGAACTTTAGGGTCATTCAACGTATTTATTTGTACAGTACCGTACATGACTTACCGCAGAAGGGGCTCGTCATAGTAGTGGCAAGATAGAAGCTTCCCCTGGCGGAAGTGGAAGCCTCGTATCCCATAATTGGACATCCGCCGGAAGGACAACTCTTGCAGGTACCCTTTCTGTACTCGTCCCAACTGGCGCAGGGGTGGGCGTGGAACTTGCAACTGTTCTCATTGATGGACTCGATGAAGAACTGGTGCGACCTTCCATGGCTGCAAGCGAGACTCGCGTCTGACCCCGCGTGGCCTGTAACGGAACATGAAATGGTTTCATAAATGGGTGGGTTGATGCTTGGGTGGATGGGTGGTTGGGTGGTCTTCTGGATAAATGATATTGCTATGCTCAGCAAGCCTGTAACGGAACATGAGATGGATTCATAAACGGGTGTGTTGATGCATGGGTGGATGGGTGGTTGGGTGGTCTTCTGGATAAATGATATTGCTATGCTCAGCAAGCCTGTAACGGAACATGAGATGGATTCATAAACGGGTGTGTTGATGCATGGGTGGATGGGTGGTTGGGTGGTCTTCTGGATAAATGATATTGCTATGCTCAGCAAGCCTGTAACGGAACATGAGATGGATTCATAAACGGGTGTGTTGATGCATGGGTGGGTGGGTGGTTGGGTGGTCTTCTGGATAAATAACATTGCTATGCTCAGCAAGCCTGTAACGAAAAATAAGATGGATTCATAAACGGGTGTGTTGATGCATGGGTGGATGGGTGCTTTGAGTGGTCTTCTGGATAAATAACATTGCTATGCTCAGCAAGCCTGTAACGGAACATGAGATGGATTCATAAACGGGTGTGTTGATGCATGGGTGGATGGGTGGTTGGGTGGTCTTCTGGATAAATGATATTGCTATGCTCAGCAAGCCTGTAACGGAAAATGAGATGGATTCATAAATGGGTGGGTTGATGCATGGGTGAATGGGTGCTTTGGGTGGTCTTCTGGATAAATAACATTGCTATGCTCAGCAAGTCGAGCTCATGTCTGAACGCGCATAGTCTGAAAGGGCAATGGGTAGATTGAGGTGGACATGACGGTGAGTAGACATATTAATTCAGTACTCGTTCAACAATCACAACTGATTGCAAGTCAGCTATTTCATCGACATCGTTGGAGCTTGTCTTCTGACAGTTCGAAGTTGAAAACAACTTGCCGGATGCTGCTGCATGTGGCGCCCTTGGTTGTTTGAACTAATATCTATACATACTACACTTGAATTGTGTTGCATACAACCAGTTGAATTCGCATTTCGCCATGGCAAGGACAATTAAAGAACCATTGATTTTTTGATTTTTTTGATTTTTTTTTTACAAAATACTCAAACGTCTTATCCCTATTCGCAATTAAACATAGCATTTAAATCAATAGGCTTACCATATCTAAACTTACTGATACACATTTTTGCTATCAACAAAATATGATTTATAATTTTGTTTGTTGGGGTATGCATTCCCTGGTAAATAACCAAACAATACATCATGTTCTGTTAATATAACATTTTCTTTCGTATTAACAAAAATACATCTAATAACATGTTTCCAAAATAACTTCTTTTTTCTACATTTCCCCAAAAAGTGTTCAATATAATCTATTTCGTTACAAAGACAACACAAAGGAACCCTTGATTGTACATTCAGTGAGCATTAGTGTCGCTCACTGTTATCAATGGTGCATTCAATTTGGCACAGCACGCGTTGAAACCAACTGGTTGTTTAAGTTACAACTGCTGTTTCCCCAACCACCTTCCACCCAATAGCTCGACCATTTCAACATAAAATCAAATAACACGAACCTCCAAAAATGCCAGCCAGCCCCTGGAAGAAGCTATCGGAGCAGCCGGGCTGGTCGTACCCACCGTTAGGGTAGAAGTCGACGTGGCCAAGGGCTGTGATCAAACCGTAGCCTGCAACCAGAGACATACAGTAAGCATACTCACACGAGAAAGACTACAGGAACTCACTACGTAAAGCATGTCCTTAATTGAGCCCGAAGTCGGCTACGCGAGACTTCGCGAAGTCTTTTTACCGAAAACTCAGTGCTAAAGCTCCGTGCGGCCAGCTTCGCGAAGTTTACTTCGCGTAGTCCACTTCGCCCAGTTAAGGACGGGCTTTAAAGCTGTTCTTGACTGTGCCCGAAGTCGATTTCGCGACGTCTTTATACCGAAAATTCAGCGTCAATGCCTCGTTTAGCCCGAGCTCGAGCTTCGTGAAAGCGACTTCGCCCAATGAATGCAAGGCTTAAGGCTTAGTATTTTAAAGATTTGGTTTCTGAGTCTTGATCCACGGTTTTAGTTTTATCCCGAAAAGGTCAAGTCGGAAAGCTGCCATCAACTTTACAAATTCCCTTCGTCTTTGTTTTTCGGCATCTCGATATATCGAGGAGTCAACAATTTACTGAGGTCATTTCCTTGTGTGTGATTGTCTCATTATCGTGTGTATGTCTGTCCACCACAAAGTCGATCAGATGCATAAAAGAAACGCCACAGTATGGCATATGGGACCCTCCACCACGAAATGAGTCGCATGTCCCCTTTGCATAATTTTCATATTTTTACATTTTCCCAAAGAGTTTTTTATGCTCTATCCAGTGGTGAAAACCGTTTTAGAAAAGAGCGAAAACTGTTAGAGTTATAAGCCTGTGACTAAGGTGACCCTCACGCTGTTACCAGACACTCCCCGGACTTATTTTGAGCCTAGCGCAGAACCGCGCGAGGTGACATGCGACTCATTTCGTGGTGGAGGGTCACATATATTCCTTTTCAGGCTACTGCATATCTATACCCAAGTGTATTTTACGTGTTGACAGGTAAGCACCGTGTGGCTGGTTGGCTGGCTGGTTGGCTGTCTGTCTGAATGTCTGTCTGTCTTCCTGCCTACCTGTCTTCTCTGTCTGTCTGCCTACATGTGTGTCTGTGTGTCTGTGTGTCTGTCTGTGTGTCTGTTTGTCTATTTGTCTGTCTGCCGGTCTGTCTTTATTTTGAAGTATTTTACTCGACCTTTTATGTAAATACGTCAAACATAGGTCAAACCAATGCCAATCCGCCCATCATGTTTAACAGTGCCTTTTTTTTTTATCTGAGCCACAGTATTGTCTGAACTACTAGTTAAATATTTAAAATAAAAAAAAAGATCAAGAAGAGTTTGCTGTTTTCTTTATAGACCCAATAATACACCCACAAACTCAGACCTACAGATAAAACGCGTGTTTGGACAAAGTCATAATCTACTCCTCGCACAATAGATTATAATTCAAAACTAAAGCAAAACAAAAAACAAACTAAGAAACTTAAAACAAACAAGCCAAACCCTTGATTTCTGCTATGTAATTAAGCGTTTGCAAAGTACTGTATGGTGTCTCTGAATGGGTCTCTGAAAGCGAAAATGTATGTTAATGCCTATAATTATGCACATAAACATATACAGCAAAGACAAAATGCACATAAAGCAAATCATTTTTATTTTACATTGCTCCTATCAAAAATTGATTTATAGATGGGAACGACACACGTGTGTGTGTGTGTGTCAGTGTGTGTGTGTGTGTGTGTGTGTGTGTGTGTGTGTGTGTGTGTGTGTGTGTGTGTGTGTGTGTGTGTGTGTGTGTGTGTGTGTGTGTGTGTTCCTATGTGTGTGTGTTGCTATAATTTCCTCTTCTTTTTTTCTTTCAAATCCCCTTATCTTTTTCACATACGTTGTATTCGTCTGAGACTTTTTATTGTTTTTTAAAATCACGTTTATAATCTTAACTTGTTGTGCTCCATTGACCCAATTGAGTGTATGCGGCATTGTTATTTGTATATCTTTTACTAAGATTGTTTCAGCATAAAAATGTGTAAATAGGAGGCCGGGTAGCTCAGTG
This sequence comes from Littorina saxatilis, assembly GCF_037325665.1. Lineage (NCBI taxonomy): Eukaryota > Metazoa > Mollusca > Gastropoda > Littorinimorpha > Littorinidae > Littorina > Littorina saxatilis. Next base: position 38,126,873 of record NC_090257.1, read on the forward strand.
GGTAGAGCGCTGGACTTGTGATCCCAAGGTCGCAGGTTCGAACCCCTGCAGGGACGGACACGGGTCAACTGCATGTGCAGACTCAGAGACGGTATCCATGCCCCATCCCCGTGTCACTACCTTTGGCACGTAAGAGACCTCGGTCGTTCGGCCAAAAGTGCAGGTGGTTGGTTTCACCTAGACACGCATAAACCTGGGTAACGCGACTCTTGTTGCTGCTAGCTTTCCACTAGGAGAAAGCGACCCGAATTTCCCAGCATTGAGAGAACATAGTTAAAGAAATTAAATGACAAAGAAAAAAGTGTACGTGGGTACAACGTACCTTGAACGCCGTTGAAGGGTTCACCATCCGAGTGAATGATGTCGACGAACTTGGCGTCGTCCTTGTTGAGTCGCATGGTGTTGGCCATGTCCTTGAAGAATGGCTCTGCCGGGTCCAGACCTGGTAGTGATGATTAAACACGATACACATTTATCATCTGTCTGTCTGTCTGTCTGTCTGTCTCTGGCTCTGTCTGTCTGTCTCTGTCTCTGTCTCTCTGTCTCTCTGTCTCTCTCGCTTTGTCTCTGTCTCTTTCTCTCTCTCTCTCTCTCTCTAGGATAACTAAACATTAAATAATAATAATCAAAAAAAGATAATAAATACATAAACAAATACATAAATACTTAAATAAAATAAATAAATAAATAAATAAATAAATAAATAAATAAATCAAACGAAGGAAACGCTTAACCTCACCAGAAATCCTACCAACGGCGCTGTGAAGCTTAGTGCCAACGTTCCCAGAAATCTGCGCGCCCAGGCTGTGACCAATCAGATGCACTTTGCCCAGGTTGAGGCCATTGTTGGTCTGGAGATAGGTGATAAGTTTTGAGACCTCTGCCGCCACGACAAACACGTTAGCCACTGCCTTGTT
>NC_090257.1:38132789-38140026 GCF_037325665.1 Littorina saxatilis
TATTTAACCTTAACTTTTAAGCAACTACACAGTGATTATGTCTGTGTATATCTGTGTATAAGGCAACGTGACAAAAGAAAGTTCGCAAACTAACAGTGTACATGTATGTTTCATATTGTGCGTGCGTGCATGTGCATGTGCATGTGCGTGTGTGTGTGTTTGTGTATGTGTGTGTGTGTGTGTGTGTGTGTGTGTGTGTGTGTGTGTGTGTGTGTGTGTTTGAAATACAGAGACGGATCTTTACGAGCGGAGGCGAATCGCCTCTCTGGCAAAACCCGAGATACTTGGGATCGAGATGGGAGGGGGCGAGGTGGGAGGGGGCGAGATGGGAGGGGGCGAGATGGGAGGGGGCGAGATGGGAGGGGGCGAGATGGGAGGGGGCGAGATGGGAGGGGGCGAGATGGGAGGGGGCGAGATGGGAGGGGGCGAGGTGGGAGGGGGCGAGATGGGAGGGGGCGAGATGGGAGGAGGCGAGGTGGGAGGGGGCGAGGTGGGAGGGGGCGAGATGGGAGGGGGCGAGGTGGGAGGGGGCGAGATGGGAGGGGGCGAGATGGGAGGAGGCGAGGTGGGAGGGGGCGAGGTGGGAGGGGGCGAGATGGGAGGGGGCGAGATGGGAGGAGGCGAGATGGGAGGGGGCGAGGTGGGAGGGGGCGAGATGGGAGGGGGCGAGATGGGAGGGGGCGAGATGGGAGGAGGCGAGATGGGAGGGGGCGAGGTGGGAGGGGGCGAGATGGGAGGGGGCGAGATGGGAGGGGCGAGATGGGAGGAGGCGAGATGGGAGGGGGCGAGGTGGGAGGGGGCGAGGTGGGAGGGGGCGAGGTGGGAGGGGGCGAGGTGGGAGGGGGCGAGATGGGAGGGGGCGAGGTGGGAGGGGGCGAGGTGGGAGGGGGCGAGGTGGGAGGGGGCGAGATGGGAGGGGGCGAGATGGGAGGGGGCGAGGTGGGAGGGGGCGAGATGGGAGGGGGCGAGGTGGGAGGGGGCGAGATGGGAGGGGGCGAGGTGGGAGGGGGCGAGATGGGAGGGGGCGAGGTGGGAGGGGGCGAGATGGGAGGGGGCGAGATGGGAGGGGGCGAGATGGGAGGGACGAGATAGGAGGGGGCGAGATGGGAGGGGGCGAGGTGGGAGGGGGCGAGGTGGGAGGGGGCGAGGTGGGAGGGGGCGAGATGGGAGGGGCGAGATGGGAGGGGGCGAGGTGGGAGGGGGCGAGGTGGGAGGGGGCGAGATGGGAGGGGGCGAGGTGGGAGGGGGCGAGGTGGGAGGGGGCGAGGTGGGAGGGGGCGAGGTGGGAGGGGGCACACACACACACACACATACACACACACACATACACACACACACACCAACACACACACACACACACATACACACACACACACCAACACACACACACACACACACACACACACACACACACTCCACAACCATCTCTTCTAACAAAAAATCTTGAACCCCATGCTCAGCTTTATTTTCAGCACAACCCATTACCACTTCGATCGTATTCAATCGTTTTTTAAACCACAAACGGTCATTTCAAGCAAGCCTCTCCGGACAGTCCCGAACTGAGCAAAAATCACGCAATCTAACACCCATTGTGAGAGCGGAAGGTCTGACATCTGTCGTCATTGATTATGTGGTCATGGGTGCAGAAAGTCGTTCTGCGAGAAACAGAAAATTGTGACATATATGGTTACTCCGTAGTTTGATGATCGGCTTAATTCTTATTTTATCATAGTTCGCCATATTCGCTTTAGCTCATTCTGGCTGGATTTTGTTTGCAACGCGTAATGGTACTACTGACGTCATACAAAGCAAAACATTAACAACTCTAACTGGCATCGGTTAAATTCGTTGTACCGAAAATAAAATGTCTTTTCAGCAGCCCACGAGCTTCAGTTGAGCAGTCAAATAAACATGTTGAAAGTTACCTTCCTTTCGGAGTAAATAATCACGTAAAATACCACAGATTTTCCCCAGAGTTTACATGAGATAAGTGCTAGTCAATTCGGACACGTACACACAAAAACAACAGCCTAGCTGTACCCTGTGTATCTGCACTTATTTTACAGATTGACATAAATTGATATTTAGAAAAATAATCACCATGCAGTCTCCACAGAAAATAGCCAGGCGTTTGACTGTTGATACGTGTCCAATTGGAATGTTGCACTTATGCAGTGTAAAAGCCTCGATAGATCTGCTGTAGTTTACATGATGGTTTAGGCAGGAAGGAACGGATATTCAAACATTTTACATCTGAAATACATTGAAGACCTTTTTCCTCAACAAAAACTCGTGGGTTGCGGACAGACTGTGACCCTCCACCACGAAATGAGTCGCATGTCACCTCGCGCGGTTCTGCGCTAGGCTTAATATAAGTCCGGGGAGTGTCTGGTAACAGTGTGAGGGTCACCTTAATCACAGGCTTATAACTCAAACAGTTTTCGCTCTTTTCTAAAACGGTTTTCACCACTGGATAGAGCATACAAAACTCTTTATGAAAATGTAAAAATATGAAAATCATGCAAAGGTGACATGCGACTCATTCCGTGGTGGAGGGTCATCCTTTATTATATCATTTTTCCGGTTTAAAATATTCGGACGGTCTTTAGATCCAATTAGTGTTGATAGGTTATAGAGTGACAGTTTCCTTTGATCATTAGTACAGGTCCTGCTTAATTGATCCCGAAGTTGACTTCGCGAAGACTTCACGAAAGTTCAGTGCAAAAGCATCGTGGAGCGAGATTCGTGAAATAGATTTCGTCAAGTCGAATTTGCTCAAATAAGATCAGGCTTAAAGCCCTTGTATGTCCTTAGTTCAAAGCGGTCTTCAAACCTACACCTACACCATCTTAAGGACGTTTTACATAGCACTCACCGTTGCTTAGCGACAGCATCCTCCAAGACGATTCTGTGCACGGTGATATGATGCTGTGTTCCTAAGGACGCCAACCCGTCACCTCTGTGGAACCTGACCTTGACCCCTGTCACTGACCCCACCTCCGTATGCAGGGATAGCATGTGCATTTCTTTGTCGTTGGCGTGGTAGTGACGATTTTCGCTGTTGGGAACATGTTATATGTTATATATGAAGTCTTATATCGCGCGCGTATCTCCAGACTCGGACTCAAGGCGCAGGGATCTATTTATGCCGTGTGAGATGGAATTTTGTACACAATACATAACGCATTCACATCGACCAGCAGATCGCAGCCATTTCGGCGCATATCCTACTTTTTACGGCCTATTATTCCAAGTCACACGGGTATTTTGGTGGACATTTTTTATCTATGCCTATACAATTTTGCCAGGAAAGTCCCTTTTGTCAATCGTGGGATCTTTAACGTGCACACCCCAATGTAGTGTACACGAAGGGACCTCGGTTTTTCGTCTCATCCGAAAGACTAGCACTTGAAACCACCACCTAGGTTAGGAAAGGGGGGAGAAAATTGCTAACGCCCTGACCCAGGGTCGAACTCGCAACCTCTCGCTTCCGAGCGCAAGTGCGTTACCACTCGGCCACCCAGTCTCCCAGTGAATATAACATTTAAATCGTGAAAAGAATGGGTTAACTTGCTTGGGTTTTTTTTGCTTGCCAGACAGTTTTTCAGGGTGATATTATACTATGTAATGGCCAGTAACTCATTACTGTTTCAGGAGGGGGGTTCTGATTTGGCCTATATGGTCCGCTGGACCCAAAAAGCAACAACTAACTAACTAACTAACTAACTAACTGTTTCAGGATTATGTCTTAATAAATAACGTCCAGTCGGTCATTACTGTTTCAAGATGATATCTTGAGATATATTGCCCAGTAGGCAGTACCGTTTAAGAGTGATATGTGAATATAATCCACAGTCACTCATTACATTAACTAGTTTGTTCACGGTCACTCACGTCGAAGACAAGCAATGAAATACAAAAAGTATAATTGGATTACCTGCCCCCTAAAACCGTCGCGTATTTAATCGATTTATTGCATAAATACAAGAATAGGTAACAATGTGACACATTATAAAACGTTGATTAGCCCACCATGCAGTAAACCTCCAACAAAAAAACAAGTAAAGCATAAAATATGGCAACATTTAATTGCGTCGGAAACCATTTTCACAACATATGCAGGGTTAACATCCATCCAGGCCGTATTGTCATCCACAGGGGCGAATCAAGGGGCAATGGAGGGGGGGGTCCAAATTGTGACCGGGGTCCAGGGGCCGCCCAGGCCTCAATGAGGTTGAGGGTCGAAACCCAGGTCATGGGGTCTGGAGGGCGAAGCTGAAGATAATGTAACTTTATGAGGGGCCTGGAAGATATAACAAGGTTAATCACTAGTGTAAATCTATTTTAAAATAATTCGGGGGTTGTGGGTCCGAAACCCTTAGATCCGCCACTGACACAGCCAGACTACACAGTCATACAAAATGGATGTTTGCTTCTAACAAGAAACGTTTAGCATGCCAATTTGTTTGTTAGACAAGTACGTACCTTGTGAACTCGATTTCACGGCTGTTACGCGTGTTACCGAGGAAGGTGAGGTAGATACGTCCATAACTGTACACCCTCTCACCGGTCAGGTCCATCTCCACAAAGTACTCATGACCTACAACATCAACATCAGCGTGGGCATAAATACACGGTTGGACGTGCGCGCGTGTATCTCTCTCTGTCTGTCTGTCTGTCTGTCTGTCTGTCTGTCTGTCTGTCTGTCTGTCTGTCTGTCTGTCTGTGTCTGTGTGTGTGTCTGTCTCTCTCTCTCTCTCTCTCTCTCTCTCTCTCTCTCTCTCTCTCTCTCTCTCTCTCTCTCTCTCTCTCTCCGGGGACAGTAACCAATATGTTGAAATCGTGGATTTCCATGACTTGTCTTATTCTGGAACCCAACTTGATGCCCAGTGACAGAAACCTTGTGTTTATTCAATGACATGTCTTAATTACGTCTTTTGTCTCTTGCACGACGGCCAAGAGCCCTACACTTTATCCTGACACTAGCATAATTCGCATTGGAATTAGAAATAACATTTTAGATTTTGCAAACCTAAGAACTACGTCCGCATTCTCACATAGCTGAGATCTTGAATCCTTCAAACGAGTTTCACCCCAAACATCGTGTCCTCAACGGAGTGTTGAGTCAATTATGCAAGACTACCTAAATTCCATCAGTCAATAGACGATGTTCAGAAATAACTCTGTCAAGTTTGTATGGGTTACCCAAGAGTTGCTTTCCCTGTTGTTGTTGTTTCAGTATAGAAACGCTGAGGAACACTGGGGCTGGCCTTTAATGTCACGTGTAGCTTGTCTCAGTGTTTCTATGGAAAAGCAAGGGAATGCAACTCTTTCACAACTCATAAAACCGAGTTATTTCCGGAATTCATCTATACACATGAAATGTCAACTCTGTGGAAAAAAAATTCCACCCATCAGTCAAATCAAATCAAAACAAATTAACTGTATTATCTCAATCTGAGAAATTACATTAGAGGTGCATGAACCATGAAGACAAGCGGACGACTAAAACATAACATTAAAATAAATGTACGATTCTTATATAACCAACAGTCTCGATGAATACATACGCACCACAATAAGGGCTGGACTCTGCAGTGCTGACGTAGTAACTTCCCCTGGCGGAGCTCTCTACGGCGTTGAAACCCATTTGTGGACATCCGCCGGTAGGGCAGCCATGACAGGTACCCTTCTCGTAGTCGGCCCAGCTGTTACAGGGGTGGGAGTCAAACCGGCAATTGCTGTTGATAGACTCGGTGAAGTATTCGTGTGATCGACTGTGGCTGCAAGCAATGCTGTTGTCGTGGCCTCCTAGCGAGAGAAAACATAATTCCCGAAGAACGTGTTCTTAGAATAGTGTTAGTCAGAGTGTGGTTAAGTAGCTGTTGTCGGAATTAGCCATTTATGCCACATAATTTAAGCGTCTTCATATGGGGACGCTGGCGTTTCCGCACTAATTTAGCGACTGTTCAGCTAAAGGTCTAATGCCAGTGTCTTAATTACAAGAAGACTCTTGAATACGACATGACACTCACCAGAATTACTTGTCTTATCCAGATTTTTTCTCAGGGTGGCTGTATAGGAGTGATAAGAAGCGAATTTTGCCAGCCACAAATCAAAGTACCAGAACAATATTTTATTGTCTCTTTGAATAGCAACATTTTCAACACATTATTGAAGCAATAATGAAGCTAGGCACATAATCTAAAATGTTGTTTGTTTGTTTGTTTTAGATAAAGTTGCATTGACTGATACTTTACCTGTGGAAGTTGAGGAAAGGGGGGGGGGACGCCAGGTACGAGAGGTTACAGGTTTTTCTTATAGCATTGGAACTTAATTGGTTGTTCTTCCTAACAATAGATAAGTGAATATTTAGGCATGACGAGTTATATTATTTTTATGATAGTCGTCGACTAAAAAATATATATATATATATAAATTGAAATGTATGTGTGCATGGTTGGGATGGGGTTGAAAGATGTTGTCCCGGAAGAGGATCAATCAATCAATCAATAAGCTTATATCGCGCGTATCCCGTGGGTACAGTTCTAAGCGCTTGTCAAAGAGTTGTCAACACAGGCCTAACAGAAAACAAGTCGCGTAAGGCGAAAATACAATATTTAGTCAAGTAGCTGTCGAACTCACAGAATGAAACTGAACGCAATGCAACGCAGCAAGACCGTATACTCGTAGTCCACCGCTCACGGCATAGGCAGTGAAATTGACAAGAAGAGCGGGGTAGTAGTTGCGCTAAGAAGGATAGCACGCTTTTCTGTACCTCTCTTTGTTTTAACTTTCTGAGCGTGTTTTTAATCCAAACATATCATATCTATATGTTTTTGGAATCAGGAATCGACAAGGAATAAGATGAAAGTGTTTTTAAATTGATTTCGACAATTTAATTTTGATAATAATTTTTATATATTTAATTTTCAGAGCTTGTTTTTAATCCGAATATAACATATTTATATGTTTTTGGAATCAGCAAATGATGGAGAATAAGATAAACGTAAATTTGGATCGTTTTATACATTTTTATTTTTTTTTTACAATTTTCCGATTTTTAATGACCAAAGTCATTAATTAATTTTTAAGCCACCAAGCTGAAATGCAATACCGAAGTCCGGGCTTTGTCGAAGATTACTTGACCAAACTTTCAACCAATTTGGTTGAAAAATGAGGGCGTGACAGTGCCGCCTCAACTTTCACGAAAAGCCGGATATGACGTCATCAAAGA
>NC_090257.1:38140226-38163928 GCF_037325665.1 Littorina saxatilis
CGTGGGTACAGTTCTAAGCGCTTGTCGAAGAGTTGTCAACACAGGCCTAACAGAGAAAAAAAATAACATCTACAGACGGACATAAACCCTATCACACACTAGCAGACTAGGATAAACAAGAAATTCCTCCGAGGTAGGAAAAACACCCCCGTCAAAGGGAAATAACCTTCTCAGTTGGTGGCAGTGACTGAGTGAGAATGGTTATTTCCCTTTGACCATTAAGATGTCCCTCTATAAGTCCTTGTATAATTTTAATCCACCAATAACTCCCTATAACCGTGTGTTTGAATGGTCCCAATTTTTGTAAGGACCGTCTCAGGAATGTATAGAACCTGTTCACCAAGTTTGGTGACGATCGGTCCGTTCATTCTTGAGATCTATATGCGAACACAAACAAACAAACAAACACATGGACCGAATCCTATACACACCAATAACTCCCTAACCGTGTGTTTGACTGGTCCCAATTTTTGTAAGGACCGTCTCAGGAATGTATAGAACCTGTTCACTCACCAAGTTTGGCGACGATCGGTCCGTTCATTCTAGAGATCTATATGCGAACACAAACAAACAAACACATGGACCGAATCCTATACACACCCCTATACCGGGGGTGTAATAAGGGGGAAATAAATAGAAGGGGGACAGCCAGATTCCAATGTCAGCCATGTCATAAAATAAACAGTTTCTAATGGAGGCCTTCATCAGTAAAGTGAAGCAATCACCTAATCGTCAATCAAAGTTACTAAACAGTTTCTTTGTGTCTGTTTTGTAACGTTCTCAACATCAACCATTGGTCATTATTTTTTATATTAATATGTATGATCGTTAAGCCTGTATCAATTATAACATGAAAGTTTGTCAAGTGAAGAAGCAATGTCTGACAAGATGGCGGCCGACTCACCCCCGACTGCTCCCAGAATTCCAAGCACTGCGCTGTCAGTACATCCGGGCTGATCCACGCCCCCATTGGGGTAGAAATCCACGTGACCAACTGGGTCTTTCAGTCCGTAACCTGTGATGGATTTTCGGCTTAAAGTCATGATTGTGTTTACTTTTTGTAGCTGAGAACGATTAATACATTAATAAGAATAAAACAAGTTACAAGCGCTTAGCTAACAATTTTAGAAAAAGTAATACAAATTTTGCATTCGAATTTTTCTTAATTTTATGCACACACGAAAATCGTTACTTTTTAATCTGAGTTAACTGTCCTTGTGATAAGGATGCAGAACAGTTTGGCATTATATTAAAAAAAAAGTTTAACAAAAATAAGAAAGTATATAAATATAAAAAATATAAAAACTACAACGCACCTTGTAAAAGATTGAAGTCGGCGCCATCAGTGTGGATGACGTCAACGAAGGTAGCGTCAGACTTGTCGATTCGCTTAGAGTCGTCAACTTCCGTCTTGAAGATGGGCTCAGCGGGGTCTAGCGCTGCACGTGTATAAAGTCCATCGTAGAGAGATAATACATTACACATCTTACACTGATAGAATCCAAGAAGCCATTTCGAAAAAGACAAGTTTTCCGACAAATTTGACCTGGAATATTTCGTCTATAATGTGAGTGTGCGCGCGCGTGTGTGCGTGCGTGCGTGTTTGTTTGTGTGTGTGTGTGTGTGTGTTTGTGTGTGTGTACGTGTGTGTGTGTGTGTGTGTGTGTGTGTGTGTGTGTGTTTGTGTGTGTATGTGTGTGTGTGTGTGTGTGCGTGACCTTTATTGTTTAGAATATGGTGTGTGTGTTGTAATTTCTTGCTATTTTTCCATACCGGGATTAAATTAAGATCTTGAAACCAATATCATTTATTAGTCCGCGCAAAAATCTAACATATAAGACACTCTGGCCTGTTCAGTCGCAAAGCAAGTTATGTCGCCGTTCCTGCCTTAAAGAAACGCAGCTAGGACATGAGCCATAACACAACTTCAGTACTACCCTAAGGAAATTTGGACCGGGAGGTGGTGGATGGAGGGGGGGGGGAGGTCGTGTTGGAGCAGAGGGTGTGTTTATATGTCACGATATTAAAATTGAATACAGTTTTGTTTAAACCAATGCCAGCAATCTTACCAGAAATTCTCCCAAGACCGGAACACTTGGACCCAGCGTTGCCCGAGATCTGCGCGCCCAGACTGTGACCGATGAGATGGACCTTGGCCAGATCCACGCCCTCCCGTGTGTGCAGGCTGTTGATGAACTTGGCCAGCTGAGCCGCCACGACAAAGGAGTTGGCCGCGGCTTGGGGGTAGCTGCTTCTCGACCCGTGGCCCCAGTCTGTTACGAAGACGTTGTAGTCACCCTACAGGATTAGAAGACGGTGGTGATGGTGATGGTGATGGTGCCGGTGGTGATCGTTTTTCCTATCCGTAAGGGGGGGGGGGGTGGTTTGAGTGTGTGTTGATAAGGGGGGGGGGGGGCGTGTGTGTGTTTGTAATTATTCTCTGTGTGTGCGTGCGTGTGTGTGAAGGGGGGGGGGGGGGGGGCGTGCGTGCGAGAAGAAAAAGAACGAACTGTTCCGAGAAAGGGTGTACAAACACTTATCTTTATTCAAATTGTTTTTTTGATAGCTCTTTCTGATGACGTAATTTTTGCGTTTACTTAAGCCCATTTTAAATATTTAACCAGGTTCTCTTCGGCTCGATCCGGACTATGGGACTGCATTTCAGCCTGATACCTTACCAAATCATCAAGAACCTGTCATACGAAGGCATGCCCAAAATTGCACTTTGCACTTTTTGTACAAGTAACAGAAACACACATGGCGGACTGTTGAGACAAAGAGAGTAATTTTAGAACACTATTTTTGAATGTAATCGACACACGTGACTGCTTCTGTCCGTCTCACCCACCTTTTTCAGGAGCTCAGTGGCCATTGTGCCCACCCAGCCCGTGGTTCCAGAATCCACGTAGCCATGGACGATGACTTTGGTCTCCTTTGCGGCGCTGAAACCACTCCCGGCTAGAGTGGAATGCCAGGTGTTTGGATCGTCCACGGCTTTCACGACGGCGGCGTAAGAATTGCCTCGGAGTTTGAGCGTGAAAGTGGTCTGAATTTCTGCCGGTTTATACGGTAGGCTGTGTAGTTGACCCGCCGTGGAAAAGCACCCTAAATCCCCGTAGCAGACAGAAGCGCGTCGCACCAGCTCGTGCGCGACAGAGCTCTGAATTACGGCCAGAAGAGCTATAGAAAGTCCGAGGACGAAGTCAGGCCTGAACGTCGCCATGTAGGTCCCAAAACAAGTCGGTCTGTGGTGCCGTATCTGAACGAACAAAATGCAGTTCTGAGCCTCCGCGGTCCACCAGTGAAGCCTTGTTGCAGCAGCAACCTTATCAAAGGTTGACCAACACTGTGTCAGGCTGGTCGCACTCTACTGGAAAACATATCCGTTACGTTTTGGCAAAAGGGGGGGAGGAGGAGGAGGATTGCCCAGCTGACCACTTCGTCAATTATAGATTAAAAGAATAGGCGCTTTATTGTCTTCTTGTCTCTTCGTCTTGGAAAACGAGTATTCTCGTTCATCTTGGAAAACGAGTATTCTCGTTCATCTTGGAAAACGAGTATTCTCATTCATCTTGGAAAACGAGTATTCTCATTCATCTTGGAAAACGAGTATTCTCATTCATCTTGGAAAACGAGTATTCTCGTTCATCTTGGAAAACGAGTATTCTCGTTCATCTTGGAAAACGAGTAATGAACAGAAGGAAATAACAGACAATGGAGTAGACGTCTTCATAGACGTCAATAGACAGCATACACACTGACAGAAGTAGACGTCTTCATAGACGTCAATAGACAGCATACACACTAACAGAAGTAGACGTCTTCATAGACGTCAATAGACAGCATACAGACTGACAGAAGTAGACGTCATCATAGACGTCAATAGACAGCATACAGACTGACAGAAGTAGACGTCATCATAGACGTCAATAGACAGCATACAGACTGACAGAAGTAGACGTCATCATAGACGTCAATAGACAGCATACAGACTGACAGAAGTAGACGTCATCATAGACGTCAATAGACAGCATACAGACTGACAGAAGTAGACATCTTCATAGACGTCAAAAGACAGCATACAGACTGACAGAAGTAGACATCTTCACAGACATCAACAGACAGCATACAGACTGACAGAAGTAGACGTCTTCATAGGCGTCAATAGACAGCATACACACTGACAGAAGAATTGGTGCACTGGTTAGAGTCCTTGTCTCTCACGCAGACAGGGAAAGTTTGATCCGCACTGACTCAAGGCATGCGCAAATAGGCCTACTGACCTTTTTCAAGCGTTCTTAACAATAATAATAATAATAATAATAATAATAATAATAATAATAATAATAATAATAATAATATTAATAATGAACACCTATTAATCGCCCCTTCTCGCAAGAGCTCACGGCGATGTACAATAGCAAAAACGAACACACACACACACACACACTCACAAACACACAAACACAAATACACACACACACACACACAACACACACACACACACACACACACACACACACACACACACACACACACACAACCAACCTCTGTCTTCTCTAAAGCAAGAGTCAGATGGACAGACGGCCAGCTAATGACCATCACAAGTACCGCCTCCACCAATCCTATCAAATGAACGCCAAAACTGACTTTTCACCCTGCAAAGTCTACCCGTTAACCTACTGGTTCTCTCTCTCTCTCTCTCTCTCTCTCTCTCTCTCTCTCTCTCTCTCTCTCTCTCTCTCTCTCTCTCTCTCTCTCTCTCTCTTTCGTTGTTGCTTTCTTTATATATTTCAAGACATGTGTAAAGTGCCTGTTAAAGTGTCTTTATTGTCAGGTGGTCAGGGCAGCCGGTTCTGGTCAATAATAGAACTGAAGAACAAAGCCATGAAAAGCCATGCATACAGTCAACATTGTACCTATCTGTCATCTTGGGAAAATTCCTGTCTTGCCGAAAAGATAAGAAACAGTGACAGTACAGGGAAGATAAGGGTGTTCAGAGGTTATGACTCCGAGTTGACTTCTCTCACGTTCGCTCAAGTCTATTGTTCGTGTTGACCAGATTTGTGTCATAATCTGTCTTATTTCTTGACCAGGACAGGAGGAGTTCTGTTTGACCTGTTTCTGAAATATAGTGGACGCACACAAAACGTATGTTTTGCTGTCCACACTCACAGGAGCGTGTAGTCCACACTAATACACACCTACTAACATAAAAACCGACATACGGACGGACGGACACACACATACACGAGCGCGCGCACGCCCACTGGATTGCTATTCGTGAGCGAGAGCCAAGATAAGATAAGATAAGATAAGAGAAGAGAAGAGAAAACAAGACAAATCTTTATTTTCCGAGGGTGATAGAATAAGCATTCAAACTGTTTATTTGCATCCAGCCCTCGACTAAAATAGGGAAAGGTATTAATTGTTGAGACATTAACAGTATTAACAAATAACCAACGTAATTTAATATTGATGAACTAAAATATTGTTTTCTTAAAAAGAGAGAGAGAGAGAGAGAGAGAGAGAGAGAGAGAGAGAGAGAGAGAGAGAGAGAGAGAGAGAGAGAGAGAGAGAGAGAGAGAGACAGAGAGAGAGAGACAGAGAGAGAGAGAGAGAGAGAGAGAGAGAGAGAGAGAGAGAGAGAGAGAGAGAGAGAGAGAGAGTTCCTAGTCTCGACCAGTCCCGACTGATTGTCACCGAGACTGGGCAAGTTCTTGCCGTCCGGCAGAATCTGTAGACTTCTGCAAAAATTAAAATTATGACGTCATCAGTACAAAACCATACTTTTCGTCATCACGCTACGTCAAAGGAATACTTTGACATTCCATCTTTATTTTCCATCATGGCTACTACTTTTGACTTTGGCTGAATTGGGGTACGTAATTCTGCAATATTCTTCTTTGCATAATGCAATAGCGAATTGCAAGTACTTATCAGACCCGACAGCAATCCAGTCTCAAGTGCCATCAACAAAAGACAATTGCTAGCCAACGTTCACTCACACGATCTGTTAGTTGTTGCCAATGTGTGTATGCTATTTCCATTTTGACGACAGAAATGATCCTTTCATAATTGTTTTCCTCCAGAGAGTAAATTCCAACTCCTGGCATAAGCTAAAGATTACCCCTTGATTGGGTCTTAATTGCCTTTAAGCAGTGTGAACATTCTGAAACAACAATGAAAACTCTAATGTTTTTATGAAACTTCGCTTTGAGTTTGATATCTATGCATTAGGCCTAAAAAAAAAATAGGTGTGGTTACGGTAACCCGACCTACCCTATTTTTAGGGGCCGATCCTATAACTTTTTATTACATTTGTAAAAAAAACAATCAGTGCAAAAAACGCAATGAAAGCGAAAGCGCCCGTGTCGCACACTTATTTCCCTGTCAAGTAGGTTTAATTTGTACACATTAGAAAAAAAAGTTAAAAAAAGAAAAAAAGTGATTGCCTACCTACCTACCCTATTTTTTTTGGCTATGTTACCGTAACCACACCTATTTTTTTTTTGGCCTTATGATTATCAATATATACCTGTCTTGATCCCACTCCTTGTGAATAGTTGGTTGATACCAGTGTTGGATTTGAATACGTTAACAGAACAAGTTCCACCAAAAACAAAACTAAAGGGAAAAGGATGTGTTGTTTACCATCGCACTAGCAAATGGTCAACATATGTGCATGATGATTTGCATGGCGACTTTGTGGTTTCTATCTTTCCTCTTTTTCTTCATGTCAATAGTCTTGGAATTGTTTGTTTAGTTCTTTTAGGTAACTGCATAAAAAGAGACAGACACCCCTTTTTTTTTCTTTTTTTTTTTAACGAATCGTATCTGTAGTCTGCCAACATGTGCACAATTCGCAGCTTAAAATATGCAGTACGTCCTTTCTGGAGGTGATACCCGACAACAACTAGCAGTATAATTCAGTTCCCACTGGATCACTCGTTACTCATTAGGCCACGAAAACAATGAATGTTTCCGTTTCCCCGAACGACCCTATTTTTTGCTCCCGATCCTAGAACTTTTTTTTACCCTTCAAAAAAATGTGATCAAAACTGAAAAACTCGATTTTGCAGGAAAGTTACTCTTCTTCGACGTCCAGGTAACACAGCGAGCACGATCATAGTTCCGGCCAATAAAAAGCCACATGTGCCTGTGTCAATAAAAAATAAGATTATTCCAAAAAATTAATTCACCTACCGAGTGTTACTTTTTTGGCCTTGACATCGAAAACGAACATCTGTGGTGTTTTTTTTTTATTTTTATTTTTTTTTTAAGGGGGGGGGGGGATTTCTGTGTGTGCGTGGCCTTATTGGAACCGGCATTTTTGTATTTCTCATTGCAGGTCACCAGCTGGCAGAGTGGACATGACTTGGGTATGAGTGACACACCCACCTCGTGCACCCACTCAGATCACAAGTCAGCGTGACATGCAACCATCTCAAATGTATGATATGACGCAAGCAGCCCTACAGCTGAAGTGACGTCAGTGAAGAAGGCAAGCAGTTCGACACTCGTCTCGTCGAACCGGGTCTGCTAATAAAACATCGCAGACTATACTTCAAGAAAGTGGCCATTGGCAATTCAACGTCATCGTAGCAATTGTATCAGTTACGTACGACTGAAATATTTGCTATTTTATAAACGATCCTACTAGTGGGGTGACGTCACGAAGAAGAAAGAACAAAAATCTGCCCTTCCTATCGAGGTGGTGGGTGTTAAGACATCACCAATTTGTCCTAGAAACGAGTGCAGAGGGGTTTCAACATCTTTGCTGCGGACAAGACAACCCTAGAAACGAGTGCAGAGGGGTTTCAACATCTTTGCTGCGAACAAGAGAACCCTAAACACTAGTGCTCAGGGGTTTCAACATCTTTGCTGGGGACAAGACAACCCTAGAAACTAGCGCAGAGGGGTTTCAACATCTTTGATGGGGACAAGAGAACCCTAGAAAATAGTGCACAGGGGTTTCAACATCTTTGCTGCGGACAAGACAACCCTAGAAACTAGTGCAGAGGGGTTTCAACATCTTTGCTGGGGACAAGACAATCCTAGAAACTAGCGCAGAGGGGTTTCAACATATTTGCTGCGGACAAGACAATCCTAGAAACTAGCGCAGAGAGGTTTCAACATCTTTGCTGCGGACAAGAGAACCCTTGAAACCGTAGTAGTGCGGAGGGGGTTCAACATCTTTGCTGGGGACAAGACAACCCTAGAAACTAGTGCGGAGGGGTTTCAATATCTTCGCTGCGGACAAGACAACCCTAGAAACTGCGGACAAGAGAACCCTAGAATATTTTGCAATAGTTTCGTCACATGGATTGCACCACTTTCCTCGTATTTATCTACTAATAGAACATCACGAACTGGTTCAGTAACTTGTACCACGACGCCTCAGTATTATTTTTTCTTAATCTAAACAGAAGTTCTTACTCATTTCGAGTAAATCTGCTGATGAAAAATAAGTTCGAAACTAATGGTAGGTAACATCATCCGCTACCAAATAGTCCACCAAATGTAACTTAATCATAGTGTGCAATTGAGGCGTCGTGTGTGATCCTGTTAACTTCTCTGTACTATTGTGGTACTGTACTGTACAAGCACTTTATACTTGCACTAATTCCAGCTATCACTGCGTACCGCCCTCGCAGAAGATATTTGTGTACCAGCGTGATCACGCAACATACCGTTCTTTATCTGCAGAAACCAGTACAAGATCGTGACGAACTTTCACGTCCGAATTTTGTATGAGAGCTCGTTTTACTCTAGCGGTACAGACGTACTTTGTTCTAAGAGAAACGGACGTAGGGTTCAGGACGTCTGCGGCGTGTTTACTGTCATTGTAAGGTCTTTTATACTACAACACTGTTTTTATTCTCATCTCTCTGTGTACAAAGCTACTCGGTTGCTGTTTTTTTATGAAGAGCTTAATTTTACCCCGTGATTTTGGATAAAGTTTATCCCAATTTGAGTGCAATTGCACAGTAACTTGCTAGTTTTTGCTCCCATTTATTTGTCTTTTTGTATCTGTTTGACTCTAACGAAGCACAAGTTTTGCATAAAGTTTTTCTGTTACCATTTTTAGCTCAGATGATTTTGGAATTGAGATTCACGGTAACATTTAAGGGACGCACGTCCGTGATCCTGACTGTGATAATAATGTAGTGCTCTTTGTTCGAGGGTGTCTTTGCACACTAACATGCTAATAGTTGAATTCATCTGACAGGTGAAAGTTAACAAGACACAAAGTCTTAAAGTAACACCGTATTTATATCCTTCAAAACAGCATCAGAACCATGTAGTATGACGATTCGTTCCAGGTGGTTATACTTCACTCAGAAGAGCAGGCATTGTCGCGAGTTCCTCTTGAGGGCTGGCGTGAGTGGAGCCTGTAAAGATGTCCTGGCTGATCTGAATCCAAAATATTAACGACTCTCAGTCTCCCGTCGTCGTCTTCCTCTTTAAAGGTTTCAAGGTTTTGTCCTAGTCCTCCTCATTCTCTTCTCGAAGCCGTTGAAGCGTACTCCAGGGGTCTGCCGTCTTGCACGATCGCTGCCCCGAGACTGTCTTTCCTGTTATCCACTTGAATCACGAGCTCTTTTTCTACCACCTCAGGGGCTTTATCACTCGATGGCGTTACTACGAAGCTTGAAAACCACTCTGACTAACCTTCAGTTTATCTTCAGGAAGAGGCGACGTAGCTCCTCCTCCTCCATCGCAGGAGGCCAAGACGGCAGCGAGAACAACCCGAGCGGCCAGGGACAAAGCCAGGACGTATCTACGCCTCAGAGTCACCGGCGCAGACAGTCCTCTGATGTGGACCATCAGCGTCAATCTCCTCCGGCTTCTTCCAGGCCGAGTCGTAGGAAGGAGAGAGATAGGGAGGCTCAAGTTCGCAAACGATCCAGAAAAAGAAAGAACAACGAGGACCAGAGAGCCATCGAAGAGTATGGCAAGAGCACGGACGACGAAGATCCTGTGCGTGTGAGTGCTGAAAGGCAAAAGCCGTGTCGTTATCGTAGCGCAAGCAGAGAACGGAATGGAGTGCAAAACAAGAGTCGTTACTACAACTCCAGCTCTGATGCCCCGGACACCGATTCTGAGGAGGAGGACCTGGGAGTCTCTCTGTGTCAGTGTCCCAGTCATTCGCCTTTCGGAACCAGCCACCATCTCCACGAGCAGAGCCACGTTTTAGCGGAAGAGTTCTACGGGGATAGAGACGGGACCATAGTCTCCAGCGACCTTAATCAAGAACACAACACGGTCGGCATCCCCTCCACCTCCCAGCAAACGGAGGGAGAAAGCGCAGGAGTCAGTAACGAAGCTAACCGCCTCTCGGAGGAATGCAAAGCCCAAGATTCAACAAGCCCGACAATCAATCCTAGTTACGGCACTGCCACAGTCCAGAGAACCACGGATACAGGCAGCGGCACCGTCAGTAGTAGCCGAGACCAGGATACCCGCAAAGACCTTAGCCGTAGTTTGACCGCAGGCTGTAACACGGACGTCGGTCACTCCATTGTGGACACGGACCTCAGCGTGGACCCTGCACGCAGCACGGACACTGGCGGCCGCAGCAGCTGCAGTCTGGAGGAGCAGATGGAGGACCTTGTGAACAAGCTCCAGACCCGCGGGGCTCTGAACACCACCAGGCGCAGATCCAGATCCAGAAGCCGCAGATCCAGAGCCCGTCAGGCTGGGAACGAGAGGAGTGGAGGAGGAGTAGACCTCAACAACACTACTAGCCTGGTTCGCTCGTTCCCCTTGAGGGAGACTGACAGCGATGACAGCAACACGGAGTCTCACACCAGCCTGTGCAACTTCCAGACCCCTTTCCTCAGCTTTGCCCAGCAGACCACGCCCCCTCGCTCCAACGACCAATCAAACTCCTCCTTCTACAGCGCCACGGAGGCGAGCAGCAATCGCGCCACGCCCCAGACCTCGGCCACCAATCACGGAGAAGAGGGAGACCTAGAGGATGAGGAGGAGGAGGAAGAGGAGGGGGAGCTCGTGGAGAGAGAACAGCTGGTGGATGGGGATGCTACGCACAGCAACGGGGGCGGGAATGTTGACTCTCTGGATTCCACACTTGAGCAGGCACAGGAGCTGGCGTCCTACGGCCCTGAGGACTTCGTGCTCGACCTCTTGCTCGCCATGTGCAGGGGAACTTGGTCTGACATTCTCTGACCGCACATATCAGTCCCTTCGTTCGCCATCTTCAGAGATGCCTAGTATTCAGTAATCTGTGAATACTTGCGTAAAGGTCAATCTAACATTCTCTGACCACACATCAGGCCCTTCGTTCGTCATCTTCAGAGATACCTGGTATTGTAAGACTACTCGCGTAAAGGTCAAGCTAACATTCAGTGGCTAGATGCCTTGACTTAATTCCTGTGACCATGTACTATTTTGCAGGCCATATGCCCGGGCACTTATAGTCTGGCATTCTCTGACTGCACATGTCAGATCTTTCGTTCGCCTTCCTCAGAGATGCCTGGTAATTGCATGACTTCTCGCCTAAAGCTCAAGCTAACAAGTATAACATTCAGTGGCCAGATGCCTAGACCTAATTTCTGAGACCATGTACGTATTTTGCAGGCCATATGCCCGGGTTTGATCCGTGACCATGTACGTGCAGGTCTTGCATTCTATGTGTACACGTGTAAAAAGTCTGGTATTTTGTGACCGCGTTTCCATGTAAAGGTCTGACATTCTGTCAGAGTACACATGTAAAAGGTCTGGCATTTTGTGAGTACACGTGTATAAGGTCTGCCATTTTCTGAGTACTGTACACGTGTAAAAGATCTGGCATTTTATGAGTACACATGTAAAAGATCTGGCATTTTTTGAGTACACGTGTAAAAGGCCGGGCATTTTATGAGTACACGTGTAAAGGTCTGGCATTCTATGACCACATCTGAAAAGGTCTGATATTCTTGACCGCTTGTGTAAAGATTTTGCTGTCTATGACCAAGCCTGCACACACACACACACACACACACACAGATTTGCGTCATATACAGAAGCCTGCCAATGCATCATTTTCGTTGCAGCGAGAAAACTGGTCTCTTGCCCTTCACACTGGGTGTGACTTGAGGGAGTGGAGAAACTAGACTGACCACCTATCAACAAAGTTTGCTTAAGTGTGCTATTCTAAGCAGTGTGTGAACTGCCTCGTTCTATCTTGCATTAGAGCTATACGTACATCTGCTACTGGATATTCACAAAGCACTTGTCTGTAGAGCTAGCTTTGTACAATTCCGTAAACTGTTTTGGAACTTTTCGTCTGAACTGTGTGATGCAGATAAATATTGGTCAGTCTCACTCCGGGTTTGCGGTAGCTTGATGTGTGTGTGTGTGTGTCGTGTATGTATGTGCCCATATGAATATATTGTGAACTACGAAATACCAGATAGGTTCATGTGAATAAAGGTCTCACAATCTGCTGAAGTTTTGACAGACAACTTTGAGATGTGTGAGTGTGTGTGTGTGTGTGTGTGTGTGTGTACCCACGCATGTGCGCTTTACAAATGTAAGTACTTGGGAAGTATTCTGCACTCATTCTACAGCAATAAAAGGAGCCTGCAAAAACTTAGTTTCTTCCAATTTATTCACAATTCACCAGTATCACAACATGAATGAGACTGATATCAGTAGAAACTCACCATCATGTTTAACGCTTTAACAACTTTCTCCCCCTCACTCCGTTCGTGAAAGAGACTTTTTGAAAAGTCTGTCGTCTTAATACACTGTAGGTTTACGATATTCTCTCCCTCTCTCTTTCCCTCTTTTTCACTGCTGACAGATTATGATTGTGGTGTTCATGGTTTCTTCATACAATCCTGATTCATTTCAACAACAAACACTCACAATTCAAAACACACATCTCAAGTACACGTTTTACACACACCCGAATGTCCACAACTTTCGGACAAGTCACAGTGAAATAAATTAGCTACTTAGTCACAGGACTGTAAGATGAACATTGAACAAATCATCAGTTTTCCTCTGACTTCTTCTTCTTCTTCTGCGTTCGTGGGCTGAAACTCCCACGTACACTCGTGTTTTTTTCACGAGTGGAATTTTACGTGTATGACCGTTTTTTTACCCCGCCATTTAGGCAGCCATACGCCGTTTTCGGAGGAAGCATGCTGGGTATTTTCGTGTTTCTATAACCCACCGAACTCTGACATGGATTACAGGATCTTTTTCGTGCGCACTTGGTCTTGTGCTTGCGTGTACACACGGGGGTGTTCGGACACCGAGGAGAGTCTGCACACAAAATTTACTCTGAGAAATAAATCTCTCGCCGAACGTGGGGACGAACTCACGCTGACAGCGGCCAACTGGATACAAATCCAGCGCGCTACCGACTGAGCTACATCCCCGCCCTTCCTTAGACAGCTCAATGATACAACATTTGTTCATTTTCGTGACAATTTGTTTGTTTGTTTATTTGTTGCTTAACGTCCAGCCGACTACGCAGAGCCATATCAGGACGAGGAAGGGGGGGATGAAGGGGGCCACTTGTCAAGCGATTCCTGTTTACAAATGCACTAACCCATTACTTGTGTCCCAGCAGGCTTTAGTAAAACTAAATTAATACCTACTGGAAGATTACCAGTTTCCAGTATGTTAAAATAGGCTTAACCTATCTACTGCTGGACTTACATCAGAACACTAACAGATTAAACTATACATGAATCGCGAGACAAGCGGCAAGAGAAGAGATTTTTGGAAAAAATACAGGTGAATGAGCAAGAAGGCAGAAAAAAGAAAAGAATTCATGAAGAAAAAGAGAGCATGACAGGAAAGAGGAACCAAAAATCTACCTAACAGCAAACTAGAAAGCTCCTGCGGTTCCAAAAACAGGAGGGGCCTTTAATTTCATAACCGCAGTGCCCCACTGCGGGATTCGTGACAATTAATTTATGCAAATATCTGCATATATGCAAATCAGTTGCAAATCCAAGTAACATATTCAATTTACTTGATATAATACCATAAGTTAACTGACAAAGATCAAATTCTAGGAGAGTCTAACAAGCCATGATGAACACAGAA
This sequence comes from Littorina saxatilis, assembly GCF_037325665.1. NCBI lineage: Eukaryota > Metazoa > Mollusca > Gastropoda > Littorinimorpha > Littorinidae > Littorina > Littorina saxatilis. The sequence goes on from NC_090257.1 coordinate 38,154,297, forward strand.
TTCAAAATGAACACATACACACACATACAAACACACATATAAATATTCTCAAAACTGTACCACTAAAGCTAATTTGCTAAACTTTAACATAAAGGATGAATCGATAGATGTGTTTCTTATTTTTCTCCGACTGTCCACAGGCAAGCATTTTACAAAAGGAAGGATAGAAATTTCCATTTCTAATCATAAAATGTGATCAAAAATGGTGATCAATTACACTATAAAGTCAATGATGAATTAATGCTGCAATGTGGTGAACAAGTTGGTTATTATGCTCAAATCATTATTCATGCACACACAAAAAGACACCTGCACCCCTGAAGTACCCATGAGATCACAGTTTATCTTTCAACACTGAGGAAACAATCTTCATACGATCTTCGAGAGAAGCGTCATCTAAACCCAAAGCCTTTTCCCACATGCATGTATGAACACACACACACACCACACACACACACCTCACACCACACACAAACGCATATGTGTTGATTCATCATATACATGAAAATCCCTGAGGAACACATCAAAACATCAAATACTAATCGCTGCTTTCCACAGTTGGTATTCAAACCCAATTTTGACAAGTCAGTCAATAAAGTTAGCATAAAACAACACAAAAAAGCTACAAAAAATAAACAAAAACAAGAAAAACTCAGCGCAAGACCAATTCACCTGCATAGTGTACCAATTCCACATCTAGGTTTACGAACAAGCCGCACACTTAAAGAACAATCATAAATAAATTATGCCCCTAGCTTATTTTGCAACCCTCAACCTGTAACGTGATCGCTCCATCCCATTAGTTAAAACACAACAGATCTTAAATGGAAGCAAATGCTACTCGTCTCTTCTCTCTTCTAATAATGAAAGGTCTGCAAACACACACGAGACGTTGACACATTGATGTGGTTTTAAACAATCTGTTCAGGAGCTCATGGGAAATAGTACTCAATGTAATTAACTATATAATCAAAGCCACACCATCAGGCATGGGAATTGAAAAAAGTAAAAAAGGCTGAAAATTTGTAAGTAATATGACAGTCGACGGTGCAAAGCGCCTTGCCTTACTAAGGCCCCCCCCCCCCCCCCCCGGAATTTGTTTCCTTCAAAGAACCCAAATTGTGCAATTTGGTGTCATCTGAGCTCCAAGTTTGCCATTAAATTCAGTTTTCAGAACCACTTTTGCCTCCACCATTTTTTTTTTCGGCGGACACTTTTGCTTTCTCGGCGGAACAAAAAAAGATTTCGGCGAAAATTTGCCTTTGGGCGGACAATTCCCATGCCTGCACCATGGAGGGTTAGTTTAATGAAGCAATTGTCCACACACACACACACACACACACACACACACACACACACACACACACACACACACACACACACACACACACAAAACAAAAAGTCACTGAAAAAAAGCCACTCAAAAAAGCAGCAGACATCTCAGCCATTATCCAGTTGCAAGTTTGAAAGACCAAACATGATGCCAACCAGATATGTTATAATTTCAAAGTCTTTCTTGCAGCTGCCTGGAAAGTTCCAGAATGACACACTGTGGGACCTGTGACAAATTAAGACACCCGATAGTGTTCTCACATTTTAGGTGTGCTTTTTATGACAGGTATATTTTGGTAAGCTTAATTAATGGATTACGGGACGAGAGAAAGTGTCATCTACAAGAAGACCCCTCACTGAAGGGATCTCACAATGCATTCACGGCTGCATTTGACAAAAAAGTGACCACGAAGGCAATGCATTACTACTAATCTTCAGTAAAAGGAGTCCAATGCCAAGTGGGATATTCAAGACGCAACCATGACTTTTCTGTAAAACAAACCAAAACTTGAGGCGCGTTCAAGATTCAACAACCAGACTTCAGCAAAAATCAATCCAAAGACAAGTGAAGTCTAAAGCCTGTCCTGAACTGGGCCAAGTCGACTTCGGGAAGCTAACTGCACGAAGCTTCAGCACTGAGTTTCCGGTAATAAGGCTGTGCGAAGTTGACTTCGGACTCAATAAAAACGGCAAGTGGGATATTCCAGATGCAACCACCACTTTTCTGTAAAAACGAGTCAAAACTCAAGTCCGGAGCTTAGAGTGTAACAACCAGACTTCAGTAAAATGAATCCAAAGACATGAAGGGTGCTCGGGACTTGATGAGGTTGCGAAGGGAGACAATCCTGTCCTTGAGTTGCCTGGAGACGGGGTCGGGTCGCGTGGTGTACCAGTCGTGCAGGACGCTGAACACCATGGGCGGTTTCAGGGGGGCCAGGAGGAGCAGTAAGTCCACACACGCTTCTTCCACTGCCGGGTGTTCTGTGAGGAGAAGAAAAACAGAGATGATAACAATAATAATAATAATGGACACTTCTTAATCGCCCCTTCTCACTCGAGTTCACTGCGTTGTACAATAGCAACAGCGTACAGCATACAGACACACACACTAAAATACAGTTTGTGGATTTTGTTTGTTTATTTGTTGCTTAACGTCCAGCCGACTACGCAGAGCCATATCAGGACGAGGAAGGGGGGGATGAAGGGGGCCACTTGTCAAGCGATTCCTGTTTACAAATGCACTAACCCATTACTTGTGTCCCAGCAGGCTTTAGTAAAACTAAATTAATACCTACTGGAAGATTACCAGTTTCCAGTATGTTAAAATAGGCTTAACCTATCTACTGCTGGACTTACATCAGAACACTAACAGATTAAACTATACATGAATCGCGAGACAAGCGGCAAGAGAAGAGATTTTTGGAAAAAATACAGGTGAATGAGCAAGAAGGCAGAAAAAAGAAAAGAATTCATGAAGAAAAAGAGAGCATGACATGAAAGAGGAACCAAAAATCTACCTAACAGCAAACTAGAAAGCTCCTGCGGTTCCAAAAACAGGAGGGGCCTTTAATTTCATAACCGCAGTGCCCCACTGCGGGAAGTTTGTGGATAACAATATTATAAAGACTATGAGATGCTGTGAATCTTGCAAGTTTGAAGTGAACTACTTCTGCGTTCATGGGCTTAAAACTCCCGCGTACATGTTTCTTTTTTAATAAGTGGGTTTATATGTCTATGACCGTTTTTACCACTGCAAAAGAGGGATATCACCCAGGTGAAGACAGTGTGGGCACACTGCCAAAACACCCGCTCTCTCTATGGTCTGTTTGTGAAGCAACAAGACTAGTTCAGCTGGAACAGGCAAGCTAGCCCGTGGCAACAAAAAAGTCTGGATTAGATTCCGAAGCTTGACATTCCAACTACATGGGTGCAACCTGGAAAATTCCAAAAACCGGCAAAAGTTGGGGTCCAGCTTTTTTAGTATTTAAAATGCAAAAAAAAAAACTCTCCTGGAACAAAAACATTGGCAGTCGATAAAACCAAACACGCCGGCGTGTAGCCGGCAGAGTTGCACCTATGCAACTATCTTCCTCCGCACTAAAAATGAGAACAAAGTATCCCAAACCTAGAAGCCAGCCACAGGCTAGCAGCCGTAGGAGCGGGACCATGCGCATGAAGCAGCAGAAAAGGTGTAGGCTGGAGACCACTACCCTGAGGTGCGGGTCAAGCCAAAAGCTGCGACATGAGGTAGGCAATCAAAAAGATTGCGAGTCAGCCCGCGTAGACCTAAGGTCATCCTTGGCAGAGAGGGGGAAGAGAAATACCAAGCTCTGAATCCTCCACCCCCTCCGGGAAATATTAACTCATTCGCTGCGTGTCGGAACTGGAATTCCGACACCTGTGTTTAGCATTGGCTGCGTGCCGGTACTTGAGTTCCGACGGATATCACGAATTTTTAACGGTGTAAACGGTCCTGCTGACCAAGGGAAACAACCCCTGCAATGAACTTCTATCTGTCTACAGTGGTACCATTCACTGTAAACAGTTCCTTCCCTTAAATTGTTGGGATTAATAAAAATTTTGTTGACGGTGTGCGACCCACGTGTTTTGACTTTTCCAAGATGGCGGATCGTTCTGCTGAGACGTAGTAACTTGAAAAGAGTGCTAGAACGTGTTATTCAGTACGGTTCTGATCTTGACCTCAGTGATGATGATAGTGGAGATGATATTTTAGATTCTGGTGACGATTTTGTGCCAATGGACGATCATTTGGGTGATGATTCGGGCAATGCAAGTGTCGATCATGACATTGTGTATGATGAACCCATGACGTAGAAAGTTTTTTTGTTTTGCTTCAAATTGGATATTTTGCCTGGATATGAAGACAACAAAAGGTATGTACTTTCAAATGTTTCATATATTTTCTAAAAGAGTAAGTTCCAAACTTTGCAAAAACATAAGGTATGTAAAGTTATCTTGTGTTGTTGATTTTTAATAATTTTTTCAAAATGGCTCTAAATTGCGCGTTGGCAGGGAACACAGGGGAAATTTAGACGCGCAGCGAATGAGTTAAAGGATTCACTGACCCACATATTCAAGCAGTCGATCACTACAACGTGCACTACTCTGTCTGTGTCTCTTTGATTCAGTTGACATGCCTGAGTATGTGTGTTAAAGGCACAGTAAGCCTCGTAAACCATCAGAGAGCTCCCCGACAGAGCTCCCCGAGCGTCTACATACAGTACAACGGGAACATCCTGGCTGCTTTCTGTCAAGCGTGAGAAATTTTCAAAGAATTTATTTTTGTGGACTTGGTCCTCTACAACAATGGCGCCTCGTTTTGGTGCTGGACGGCTGTTATGAATATTCAATACCGGAAATCACACCCGGACAGTAAGCCTTCCGTAAACCATCACAGATACTGTCAGGCTTTTACACACAGTACAAACACCCTTCCATTTGAACGCTCACCAAACGGGAACATCCTAGGTGCCCTATGTAAAGAGCGAGCAATTTTTAAAGAATTAATTTTGCAGATTGTCTCGAACACTTTTTGGACCCATCCTGAACTCAGGTCAAACATGAGTTACTTCCCTTCGGGTCTCATTCTACTGATGTAAACTGGCGATAGCCGTGAATCGATGATTATCAAAATGTTTTTGGACCGTGGTGTGTTTTTGCGCTAGACCTAACTTTTAAACTCTAAATAATAAATTGACAGCTTGTTACACAAACATTCTTTAATCATAAAAGAATTTTTTTTTTCATCAAGACAAGATCAGTACAATTCAAAGTTGTGAAAGTTTGAAAAAAGAAAAGCACGGAAGCAGGGTCACGCAAGGGTCATAGCAGACGACGGTTTATGCATATCGCCGTTCCTCTGAACAGTCAAAAGCCATCGCTAGAGTTCTTGTGAACCACAGCCGTTTGTTTCGTGCATAAAAACGTGCTATTGTAAATAAGCTCACATCGAGTCGCATTCAAATGACTAACTGAATACTACATTGTGAAAAAGGGAAACTGGATCACACGGGTTCACGATGGCTCAAGGGTAAGATAAACCACGCAAAACTAAAAAACGTGTTATTCAGTACGGTTCTGATCTTGACCTCAGTGATGATGATAGTGGAGATGATATTTTAGATTCTGGTGACGATTTTGTGCCAATGGACGATCATTTGGGTGATGATTCGGGCAATGCAAGTGTCGATCATGACATTGTGTATGATGAACCCATGACGTAGAAAGTTTTTTTGTTTTGCTTCAAATTGGATATTTTGCCTGGATATGAAGACAACAAAAGGTATGTACTTTCAAATGTTTCATATATTTTCTAAAAGAGTAAGTTCCAAACTTTGCAAAAACATAAGGTATGTAAGGTTATCTTGTGTTGTTGATTTTTAATAATTTTTTCAAAATGGCTCTAAATCGCGCGTTGGCAGGGAACACAGGGGAAATTTAGACGCGCAGCGAATGAGTTAAGCTGCCCCAACAGCCACCCTTGCATAGCGAGCCTACCAGCAGTAGGCAGCACTACCACTCTTTCTCCTGCACAACGGAGTCCTAATCCCCACCCGCCGCTATGTCAAAACACTAAGGCGGGGAGACGGGGAAGGCAGCACTAAAACTCCAATTGATATACATGCCAGGAGTGCGAGTGAAAACGAGCTTTGTTTGTCCATCAAACCACACCGCTAACCTGCCCCAAGGGGGGAGAGGGGTGGGTATTTGGTTCAGCGCCCTGCCGAGAAGGAGGGAGAACGGGGATACGAGACAAAACCAAGACCGGTCAGTCAAGCCCGCCCGCTGTGAGCTTTTCTTTGTCAACAGACAAAGCCAAGAGAGGACAGCCGAACCCGCCCGCTGTGAGCTTTCTCTTTAATTAGAGAAGCGTCCGAGTGTAAAGAAGAGGTCTGACAGATCACGCCTACCCATCTCCTCAAGAGAGGGGAGAGCAGAGTCAGAGTCTTTCTTTCTTTCTTTAATTGGTGTTTAACGTCGTTTTCAACCGTTCAAGGTTATATCGCGACGGAAGAGTCAGCGTCGACCTCCCTCTTTCGCTGAGGGATGTTTGGGCAACAAGGCAACAAATTCCAGCGGAATCAGGAACGTCGCCCTTACAGTCTTGAGTCGAGCGTTTGAAAATGCCTGAGCCTGAAGGCGGGTGTAACTTACACCTCTTGGTATCAGTCTGTCTTAGAGATGAGGACGACAGTTGGCCAGATGGCCAGAATAGCGCGCTGCATTTTCCTGCATAGAACGTAGGGCGCGTCTGCCGCGACGGTGCCTGAGCTAAACATTGGCGGGCACTGCTCACAGCCCGGCACACGGCACTGTAAACATTCCCCGTCCCTTCACCTCTCTCGCCACCATCCGCCCTACCCTTGGTCTCATGCCTGCTTAGACAAGAAAAAGTCTGAATAAAATTCCTAGACTAGATGCTCCAGTCCACCTTCTTCTGCACCAACTGAGACAAGAAGTGGTCTGGGCACTCGAAGCCAGCCCCGGCTAGCAGAGGGAAAAGTTGTGACATGAGGTAAGCCATGGCGGGAGAATATGGGGGTGTGTTTTAAGATTTCACAACAAAGATACCTCCAACATACAAATGATTCACTCACTGTGAGGGCTGGCGATCAAGTTACGGCAATCAACTTGGAAAATCTGTGTCAGGACTTTGTCCCTTTCCTTCAGCTCTGCTTTCACAACTCTGCCTGCAATGCACAAACACCATCATTTGTCAGAAATGTCGTCATGTCAACAGTGCAATACTATCCACACATGCATATGGGCGCTTGTGCACACACACACACGCAAGCACACACGCATGCACACCCACACATACACACTTGCACATGCACATATTTTAGAATATTGTGGTTCGCGCTATATATAAGCTCACCATAATAATAATAATAATACCTAAACCTCCACACAAGCATTGGCCCAAGAGTCTGCTGTCTCACCCTACAAAATGATATTAATTGTTTTTAATATATTTATTGGGTTTATTTCCTTTTACTTCACACACAGACGCATAAAAACACACTACTGCATAATGAGCTCCTCCATGACAGCACCCTTTGTCAACATGCTAACCACAAATCCCAAACCCAGCATCTTTCTTGCAACCCCTCAACATTACAATACAGTGGAACCCCCCTTTAAAACCCCATGTTAACACTCTCTCCCTTTTCAGACTCGGTTTTCTCAGACTTCCTGTTCATAACCTCTGTCATTAAGTCTCAGGGCTTGGAAACATGAATACACGCATGCAGGAAAAAAAAAACAAGAAGGGCAAAGCCCGTACGACTCACATGCTTGACCTTGACCTTTACAAATAACTAAACCTAGCAATGACATCATACACTAAGAACTGCTTTACACATTTTTCCTACCAAAATACATGTGACCTTGACCCAAGATCAAGGTCATCCAAGGTCATGCAACACAAAGCTGTTAATTCAAGACATAGGAAGTACAATGGTGCTTATTGGCTCTTTCTACCATGAGATATGGTCACTTTTAGTGGTTCACTACCTTATTTTGGTCACATTTCATAAGGGTCAAAGTGACCTTGACCTTGATCATATGTGACCAAATGTGTCTCATGATGAAAGCATAACATGTGCCCCACATAATTTTTAAGTTTGAAACAGTTATCTTCCATAGTTCAGGGTCAAGGTCACTTCAAAATATGTATACAATCCAACTTTGAAGAGCTCCTGTGACCTTGACCTTGAAGCAAGGTAAACCAAACTGGTATCAAAAGATGGGGCTTACTTTGCCCTATATATCATATATAGGTGAGGTATTCAATCTCAAAAACTTCAGAGAAAATGGGAAAAATAGCTGTTTTTTAGACAACATTAATGGCCCCTGCGACCTTGACCTTGAAGCAAGGTCAAGATGCTATGTATGTTTTTTTGGGCCTTGTCATCATACACCATCTTGCCAAATTTGGTACAGATAGACTGAATAGTGTCCAAGAAATATCCAACGTTAAAGTTTTCCGGACGGACGTCCGGACGGACGGACGGACGGACGACTCGGGTGAGTACATAGACTCACTTTTGCTTCGCATGTGAGTCAAAAAAGGGTAGCGCCGTATACTGTATGGCAGCTTGCTTTCCCCAGGGAGAAAGCAGCCCGAATTTCTGTGAGGTTACCCTCATGGACTATATAAAATCTTATCCTTATCCTTCTTTCTTTCTTTATTTGGTGTTTAACGTCGTTTTCAACCGCGAAGGTTATATCGCGACGAGGAAAGGGGGGGAGATGGGATAGAGCCACTTGTTAATTGTTTCTTGTTCACAAAAGCACTGATCAAAAAATTGCTCCAGGGGCTTGCAACGTAGTACAATATATGACCTTACTGGGAGAATGCAAGTTTCCAGTACAAAGGACTTAACATTTCTTACATACTGCTTGACTAAAATCTTTACAAACATTGACTATATTCTATACAAGAAACACTTAACAAGGGTAAAAGGAGAAACAGAATCCGTTAGTCGCCTCTTACGACATGCTGGGGAGCATCGGGTAAATTCTTCCCCCTAACCCGCGGGGGGTATAACCTCTGTAAATTCACCCCCGTGTTAACACTCTCCTTCTTAACGCCCGATTTTCTCACATTTTTGGAGGTGGTACAAGGGGGTTCCAGTGTTCCACTATCACATTCAACAGGCACCTGTACAGCACACAGCGCTTTTCAAATACTCTACTGAATTCCACACCAACTTACCAACAAGCCTGCAAACAGCAGCAGCATAGTGGGGAGAAATCTCCGTCTCTCCTTTCGACGACCACTTCGAAGCAACGGAGCGAAACGTTCGCATCAAAAAATGCTTCAGCATCCAGGCTGGGCCGTTAGCGCTGCACAGCATTTCAATACAGCCGCTCAGTTCGTAGACCCGACTGGAGGAGGGGGTCACTTCGCTGTTGAACATCATGCGAAGAGTGTTGATGTGCTTTGCCAAGACTTTCGCTGAATCCTGGGTAGAGGTTGTCTCCCAGCCACACAGATGCCCAAAGCACTGCGACAGCTGTTGTTGAGAAAATATATGCATAAAAGGTTAGCTTGCTGAAGAGTCAAAAACAAGAAAGGTATGTTGTTGGAACGTTTAATTATTGACAAAACAAAACGTTACGTTCGCAAATATAACGACCCAGCGGTCTTTTAGGTGCACCGACAAACACTAATTAGACAACACTGATCTCAAAATGTTCAGACGCTTGCACAGGGAAGACACTGATTCTTGGTTTTTTTACTCTGAATTTTGGAACGTTGGCAGTCTATTTGT
>NC_090257.1:38164128-38444128 GCF_037325665.1 Littorina saxatilis
TTTTTTTTGGATTTCTGCTTGGCTTGATGAAGGTTCATAAAAGCACTTCAAATATACATGCATCCATTTTTACATTTAGTCAAGTTTTGACTAAATGTTTTAACGTAGGGGGGGAATCGAGACGAGGGTGTGGTGTATGTGTGTGTGTGCAGGGTTCGACACTAGCGGGGGCGGGGGGCGGAACGCCCCAGAGTTTTGTGTTCCGCCCCAAACATTGCCGAAGCTTGGGGCCCACTCCGCCCCAGGATAAATTCCAACAATGACAAACCGAAAATTCTAATGCCAGAGCCAATCACTAAAAATCGCCAGTCAAAGTCGTCACTGAAATTTGCGTAATGATCAATGCCGCAGTCAAGAAAAACAACATTGAAATCGTCAAAGGACAATGCCGCAAGGGAAATAACTCCCAGATTGCGCTCTTTAGCGTGAGAGATAAGTATCGCCTTCAAATGCCAAACGCAAAATGTGGCGACACATCCCTGATGTAAAAAGACATGGAAATGAAGATGAAGAACAGCGTGGAGAGAAATGAAAAAAGGAGACCGATGCAGCCAAAAGCGCGAAGCGCTGTCGTAATTTCAATGTCAAATGGTTGAAAGAATTTCCCTGGCTTCAGTACGATGAAGAAAAACAGACAATGCATTGCCGCCCGTGCCGATCTTATAGTTATAGCGGAGAACCATTTGGAAAAAGTGGTGATTCGGAAGGTATATATATACTTAGCATGAATAACAGTGGGCCCCAGATTTTTGTTTTCCGCCCCAGCAATTTCCATCTCCGGGGCCAGTGTGGCCCCAGGCCAAATAAGTTAGTGTCGACCCCTGGTGTGGGTGTGTGTGTGTCTGTGCGTGTGTGTGTAGAGCGATTCAGACTTAACTACTGGACCAATCTTTATGAAATTTTACATGAGAGTTCCTGGGAATGATATCCCCGGACGTTTTTTTCTTTTTTTCGATAAATGTCTTTGATGACGTCATATCCGGCTTTTTGTAAAAGTTGAGGCGGCACTGTCACACCCTCATTTTTCAATCAAATTGATTGAAATTTTGGCCAAGCAATCTTCGACGAAGGCCGGACTTCGGTATTGCATTTCAGCTTGGTGGCTTAAAAATTAATTAGTGACTTTGGTCATTAAAAATCTGAAAATTGTAAAAAAAAAAAAAAAATTTATAAAACGATCCAAATTTATGTTCATCTTATTCTTTATCATGTTCTGATTCCAAAAAAATATAAATATGTTATATTTGGAATAAAAACAAGCTCTGAAAATTAAAAATATAAAAATTATGATCAAAATTAACTTTCCGAAATCGATTTAAAAACAATTTCATCTTATTCCTTGTCGGTTCCTGATTCTAAAAACATATAGATATGATATGTTTGGATTAAAAACACGCTCAGAAAGTTAAAACGAAGAGAGGTACAGTAAAGCGTGATATGAAGCACAGCGCAACCGCTACAGCGCCAAACAGGCTCGTAACTGTCACTGCCTTTTGCACTAGCGGCGGACTACGTTCAGTTTCATTCTGTGAGTTCCACAGCTTGACTATATGTAGTAATTTCGCCTTACGCGACTTGTTTTTTTTTAGAATCTTGTTTGCTTCCTTTATTTTAGTTGATGAAGCTTGACAAAAAGCAAGTACCTTTTTTTCAAATATACTTGCATTAATTTTCTTAGAATCTTGTTTGTTTCCTTTGTTTCTTGTACTTGGGTGGTTGGTTAACTCATTGGATCAATCGTTTGTTTGTGTGTTAATTGTGTACTCATTTTTACTTTCCCCCTTTTACTTTTTGGTTGAGGACAATAATGTCTGAGAACCAAGTTTAGGTGCCACAAAATCAACTTTGGCAATCTAACACTCACAGTAAAAAGGATTCATCACCTGCTTCAGTATGAATGTTTTCTCTCAACAAAGCAAGATTCATTTGCAAAACAGTCTTACTTCGTTCTTTTTACCTTGTAACTAAAATTATCATATACATTTAGATCAATCATTCCCCCAAAAGTGGCGTATGGCTGCCTGAATGGCGGGGTAAAAATGGTCATATATGTATAAACCCATTCATTCTAAACAAAAAAACCATGAGTGAACGTGGGAGTTTCAGCCCATGAACAAAGAAGATCAATCATGACAGAAGTAGAGATTAAAGTCTCTTTTTTTTACATTTAGTCAAGTTTTGACTAAATGTTTTAACGTAGAGGGGGGAATCGAGACGAGGGTCGTGGTGTATGTGTGTGTGTGTCTGTGTTTGCGTGTGTAGAGCGATTCAGAGTAAACTACTGGACCGATCTTCATGAAATTTTACATGAGAGTTCCTGGGTATGATATCCCCAGACGTTTTTTTCTTTTTTTGAATAAATGTCTTTGATGACATCATATCCGGCTTTTTGTAAAAGTTGAGGCGGCACTGTCACACCCTCATTTTTCAATCAAATTGATTGAAATTATGGACAAGCAATCTTCGACGAAGGCCGGACTTTGGTATTGCATTTGAGCTTGGAGGCTTAAAAATTAATTAATGACTTTGGTTATTAAAAATCTGAAAATTGTAATTAAAATTGGTTTTTTTCAAAACGATCCAAAATTACGTTCATCTTATTTTTCATCATTTTCTGATTCCAAAAACATATAAATATGTTATAATCGGATTTAAAACAAGCTCTGAAAATTAAAAATATAAAAATGATGATTAAAACAAAATGTCCGAAATCGATTTAAAAACAATTTCATCTTATTCCTTGTCGGTTTCTCATTCCAAAAACATATAGATATATGTTTGGATTAAAAACACGCTCAGAAAGTTAAAACGAAGATAGGTACAGAAAAGCGTGCTATCCCGCTCAGCGCGACCATTACCGCACTAATCTGGCTTGTCGATTTCACTGCCTTTGCCACGAGCGGTGGACTGACGAAACTACGAGTATGCGGTCTTGGTGAAAAAATGCAGTGCGTTCAGTTTTATTCTGTGAGTTCGACAGCTTGACTAAATGTAGTAATTTCGCCTTACGCGACTTGTTTCTTTTTCTGGAAGCTTCAATAACAAACAACCTTTCTGAAATGTGAATGTTGTCACGGTTACACAGTAAGCTCTATTGTCACGGCTGCAGTCACATCACACACACAGACACAAAAGCTACCTCATACTGTGATAACATTAAACTGACCTTGGCCATGGCTGGATTCTCGGCAATGTTGGTCATCACAATGTTTTCCAGAGCAACCAGAAATCCTGCTGGACCTGAAAAATCAGTACGGTAATAAGAAAGGTTAATACTAAATACTTTTTGTTCTTGAAACAGAAGCCTATTTCTCCAACCTTAGTTTTGTTCTCTCTCTTTCTGTCTGTCTCTCTATTTATAATTTAGCTACACCAGAATAGTCCCTCTTCAAGGTTCAGGGCGAGGGCAAGATGTAAAAAACCTGTTTACTGCTTATTTATTAATTACCCTTGTAAAATAAAGAACTATCATTGTGAATCTATCTCTCGCTTCTCTCTGTCCTCTCTCTCTAACTCTCTCTGTCTGTGTGTCCGTCTGTCTGTGTGTGTGTCTTCTTTTGTGTGTGCTGCTCTCTCTCTCTCTCTCTCTCTCTCTCTCTCTCTCTCTCTCTCTCTCTCTCTCTCTCTCTCTCTCTCTCTCTCTCTCTGTGTCTCTCTCTCTCTCTCGTCTTCTTCTCTTTGCTCAATCGTTCTTTTATCTGCCCCATTCCCTTACCTCCCTCCTTTCACCCCACTCTCTCCCCCTCCCTGTTCTCACCTGTGTCAGGTGTGCGAGTCAAAGCGGCCGGCCAGGCAGCAGCCACAGCCAGTATGACGGTGACAAAGTTGTAGTACTTCATCAGCACCACGTGAAACACCAGCACCCGCACCTCCTCCGTACAGCCTGCAGCGCTACACAGGCCCGCAAACAGGCGGCTGAAACGTAAACATTTTTGTTGTGTGTGAATACTGAATAAACTAACAAGACAAAGCAGTACAGCGGATCCCCCTCCCCCCCCCCCCCCCCCATCCCTCCCCTCCTTAAGACCCAGAAATTGTAGCTTTTCAATATTTCCTGTTCATTGCCTCTGAAAAAAAGACAAATTCAGGAAATAAATCTGTCGAGTTTGTATCGGTTGTGAAAGAGTGAGTACCCTTGCTTTTGCTCGGATGTGCTTGCTGTACACGTGTTTGAAACGCACTGTCTCGCTAGTGATTGGTCTGTAATGTCACATGGGAAAGTTTTCTCACGTGACATTATTTCCCACGTGACTTTGTAGGCCAGTCACCAGTGACAGGTTGTGTCTCAAACACAAAAAAGAGCAAAATGTTGCATGTTTTGGCGTAGCAATTTTAACCTTGGCGTAACAGCGCAGCAATTTGTCTTAAAATGTAGCATGTAATGCTGAAAGCTCTGCAAGATCATTTCTAATTGGTGCCAGTGTGAGGAAATCTTACCACAAGGCAGGTCGTTGAGTGATGCTGGTCTTTTGGGTGGAGTTGGGCAAAAAGATGCCTGCCCACAGCGTCTGCATCAACTGAATTCTCTCACAGCCCTGAAACCGACAAAGATCAACATTCTACTCACAATACACTCTTTACCAAATTTCATTCAAACAAACATATTATTTTGTTACAGACATAGAAACAATGATACAAAAATGTCAGATTTGTTTCTATGGTTCCAAAATGGTTTCACATATACATTCTCAGGGTGGATCATAAAAACTGCTCTAAAACTGTCTAGGAGCTCAAAACGAGTCTGATTTCACCAAAACATCACAGATTTCTCATGTGTGATCATCATATGTTATCCATTATATCATTGATGAAATATTCCTACAAACAACCATGGGGCTTATTGGATACATGAGATGAAGAATTAATGAACTGATTACTATCACATTGACTAACAGAGAGGCAGACAGACATCTCACTGACTTAATAAATGTCATATGTGCTTGCTTACAATTATGACAATAAACAAAATGACTGCTGCAACTGTTATTTGAAACGAAAAGATCAAATTTCATCCAAATTAAAGCCCAAGCAAGTACTACATTATCTCAACAATATAACACATTCCCCAGCAGTATGACATGAAATAAAATGAAATATTGGTTTAGCTCATTGTCTCCCAGGTACGGATATATACGTACCCACTCATATGGCTCTATCTGACCAGGTACGGATATATCCGCTCAGACTGTGAGCTTCAGTTGCTTCCTGTAACGTCGATCTAACGCCGGCATTCGAGCGTGTTGATACAGTTTCTACACAGTTACTACAGTTTTGAGTGACCTGCTGCAGCACAGCTGGTCTCAGCTAAAAAAAACTTGGTCAACATAGGTGGGGTAGAAAGTGTTAAACAAAACTTTATTCAATTTTTATTGTGACATACAAATATATACAAAAGCTACCATTTGGGATTCTAACTCAAGAATAAAAACAAGTCGCGTAAGGCGAAATTACTACATTTAGTCAAGCTGTGGAACTCACAGAATGAAACTGAACGTAGTCTGCCGCTAGTGCAAAAGGCAGCGAAAGTGACGAGCCTGTTTGGCGCGGTTGCGATTGCGCTGTGCTTTACTGTACCTCTCTTCGTTCTAACTTTCTGAGCGTGTTTTTAATCCAAACATATCATATCTATATGTTCTTGGAATCAGGAACCGACAAGGAATAAGATGAAATAGTTTTTAAAACGATTTCGAAAATTTAATTTTGATCATAATTTTTATATTTTTAATTTTCAGAGCTGGTTTTTAATCCAAATATAACATATGTATATGTTTTTGGAATCAGAAAATGACGAAGAATAAGATGAAATTGTTTTTGGATCGTTTAATAAAAAAATACTTTTAATTAGAAGTTTCCGATTTGACCAAACTCACTCATTAGTTTTTAAGCCACCAAGCTGAAATGCAATACCAAACCCCGGCCTTCGTCGAAGATTGCTTTGCCAAAATTTCAATCAATTTAATTGAAAAATGAGGGTGTGACAGTGCCGCCTCAACTTTTACAAAAAGCCGGATATGACGTCATCAAAGGTATTTATCGAAAAAATGAAAAAAACGTCCGGGGATATCATACCCAGGAACTCTCATGTCAAATTTCATAAAGATCGGCCCAGTAGTTTAGTCTGAATCGCTCTACACACACACACAGACACACAGACACACACACATACACCACGACCCTCGTCTCGATCCCCCCCTCTATGTTAAAACATTTAGTCAAAACTTGACTAAATGTAAAAACAAGAAAGGTAGGTTGTTGTAAGTATTTTTTTACTTTTAGTAAATATTTTTTGTTGTAAATATTTTGTTGGCAGTCTCTTTGTTTTTGGATTATTTTCTAACTCAAGCATTATAGTACTTATTGTAAGCAATCCCAGACATTGCACATCTTGAACTAAGAATTTTGCAAAATATGCAAAACTTACAGCATGAGACTCCATCATGCGAAGCAGAAGATGCATGAAGCGAATTTCGGTGGAATCCATGAACATTCGCTGCCTCAGATTGTTCATGTCTGCGTCACTCTTGCAACTTGTGCAGGCTCTGACGATCTCAGGCTGTAGGTCCTTGTCCTCTTTTTTCAGAAACTGTGAGGAAAAACACACCACAAAAAAAAGTTAAGTTTGTAGAACGTTGAATTGTAGACACAACAAAACAAACCATATAATTCAGACCTGGGAACCCTTGTTTTGCACTTAGAGTATTCTCAAACAAACTTGGTGTATTTTCAAAACAAGAAGGGCAAAGCCCATACGACTCACATGCTTTACACATTTTTCCTACCAAAATACATGTGACCTTGACCCAAGGTCAAGGTCATCCAAGGTCATGCAACACAAAGCTGTTAATTCAAGACATAGGAAGTACAATGGTGCTTATTTGGCTCTTTCTACCATGAGATATGGTCACTTTTAGTGGTTCACTACCTTATTTTGGTCACATTTCATAAGGGTCAAAGTGACCTTGACCTTGATCATATGTGACCAAATGTGTCTCATGATGAAAGCATAACATGTGCCCCACATAATTTTTAAGTTTGAAACAGTTATCTTCCATAGTTCAGGGTCAAGGTCACTTCAAAATATGTATACAATCCAACTTTGAAGAGCTCCTGTGACCTTGACCTTGAAGCAAGGTAAACCAAACTGGTATCAAAAGATGGGGCTTACTTTGCCCTATATATCATATATAGGTGAGGTATTCAATCTCAAAAACTTCAGAGAAAATGTGAAAAATAGCTGTTTTTTAGGCAACATTTATGGCCCCTGCGACCTTGACCTTGAAGCAAGGTCAAGATGCTATGTATGTTTTTTGGGGCCTTGTCATCATACACCATCTTGCCAAATTTGGTACTGATAGACTGAATAGTGTCCAAGAAATATCCAACGTTAAAGTTTTCCGGACGTCCGGACGGACGGACGGACGGACGTCAGGACGGACGGACGGACGGACGACTCGGGTGAGTACATAGACTCACTTTTGCTTCGCATGTGAGTCAAAAATGAGCGTACTCCACACAGCGTTTGCACATCCATGATTAAAACATGCCTCATGCGCGTCCGTCACACCGTTAATTAAGTTTATCTATACATTTAAAACAAATGCTTTTTTCAATTTTTACTGACAAAAACTGTACCGTATTTGACGAACTACAAGCCGCGACTTTAAAAAAAAAAATCGCATTGCGGCTTATAAAACGATGCGGCTAAAACGTTACCTAAACTTGAATAGCATTCACCTAATGGAAGTCACCGCGGATTTTCATTTTGCTCGATTAGCGATTACCGGTACTTTATTAGCTCTACTCAAGACTCGGCGCTTTTCTCTTTCTTTCGCGAATCTTTGTTTGTCAACAAGTCGTCGTGACCCGCGTACAGAGAAACACCGGATGTATCAGGATCTCGCGCGCGCGAGATTTCGTTTTTTTTGTGTTTCGCGATAGTTGGAGGAGCGAGAGCCGCCATGTTGTGTTTTCGTCTGCTCGAAATGTGCGCAAAAGTCGTAAATCATCCCAAAAAAGCTTATTCCGGGCGGGACTACATGTGTGTGTTGGTTACAAATTGTGTGTGTGTGATATTTTTCTTCAAACGTTTTCACTTTTCTTCTTTGTTTCACTTGTTTATTCTCGGAGCCGATTTCGCCAAATACCGTACTTTCATTGCCTGGTTGTTTTGATTGATTGACACGATCCGATTATATTTTTTTCGACGGCGGCTAATATAGTGATACTGGATCGGCTTCAGGATGGGCTTGTGAAGAAAAGTAGTCTAGGAATTTTTCTCATCGTATTTTTTCCCATTTTGGTCATACTGGTAGGGGAGCCAGATGAGAGAGATCTCAAAGGAAAGAGAATGCTTACTGTACTGTCCTACATGCTAAATATTTGGCCTCTTAAGGACATGATATGGGTTATGTGATAATTTGAGTTTTTACGCCCTCACAGCTTTTGATGAGATACACAGGTTAATGTGTGTTCAGGTGGTATCAGCCATCTGTACTTATGGCAGAATGACGGAGGTTTTTTACGTGCCGTTGTGGTGACACGGGGGTGGAATATGGATCCGTCTCTGGGTCTTCACGTAAAATTGACCCGTGTCCGTCCCGGCCCGAATTCAAACCTGCGACCTTCCGATTACAAGTCCAGTGCTCTACCAACTGAGCTACCGGGCCCTACTACTCTCCAGGCAGCTTTATGAGGGCAGTGACCACTCCTCTCTCTCACTGCCTCCACCTTCCCCGGCCCTGAAAAGGGTCAGGAACCCACAACCTCCAGCGTGAGAGGCAAGCACTCTAACCACTATCAGGAAAAAAGTAAGCCTACACGAAAAAAAGAAAAAGAAAAGAAACTTTTGCTCACTACTCACCATTATCACAGACTGTATCACAGCCAGCCAGCACTCCGGCAGTGAAGCGATCTGCTGCAGGCGAACAATGACATCTTCCACTGACAACGATGACACTGTGTAGAACTGTTCCACCACGGCTGCAACAGAACAAATGTTGTCACTAACACAGAAAATACTGAGAAAATCGGTCTTACATCTACTGAGAGTAACAACACACACATAACTATAAATTAACAAACAAAAAATATGTATGAAACATACATCCCTAAAAACTCAAGCATACAAAAGTAACAAATATTGAAATTCCTAACAAATATTTTTTTTATGTTTTGTAATAGTTACAAGACCTTACATTTTGCTCTGCTTTATACTTTCTAAACTTAGTATAGAATTTATGCTGCGAATTTTCTTTCGATATTTTAACAGTCGGTTTGTTTTTACTTCTTTTTTTTTTTTTTAAAGAATTATTAGACCTTCAATTTTCTTCTGCTTCATAATTTTTAAACAACACTAGTATAGGATTAACTCGGTGAATTTGCTTTCAAGTGACGATTTAATCGCTAGAAAAAAGATCTACAAAGAAAAAATGCACAGCTAGATTTTTGTGAAAGAATAGTTAGTACCTTCTACTCGCTGCTTCAAGGAACCAGCGAGGATGTCAAACTGGCGCGCCGCACTGGCTTTCTTCGCTTGGCTGGGCTCGGGTTCCTCTCCAGAGGACTTTCTCTTGACTGCTGTTTGGCTGGCTGCCATGGACTTCTGCTGTTCTACTGATTCTGTCTCTGTCTCCACTGCCTTTCTTTTGCGAGCAGCTTTGGCGAGTGTTGGCGACCCTTGCGAGTCTCTTGGTGCTGAGGAGGCAGGCAAACTGGCAGATCTGCACATAAATTATGTAAACAATGAACTAACGCCAAAATGCATTTCTTGTCAAGCAGTCTTACTTTTTTGGAAGACAAGCATGAAAAACAAAGAAATATTTCAATAACATATCAGTGCTATTGGGTAGGTTACAAAAACAGACTGGCCCTTAACAATTTGCTGTATCATAGGCAACCAGTAACCGATTTTTTTAAAAAAGAGAAGTTTTTGTCATTAAGCAGAGCCAACCTGAAGAAGGAATATCAAAGGTCACGATTCACAGTAACCCCCAACGGTAGACATAATACAAAACACCAGACAAAGCAACTTACCCAGCCACTGCTTGCCGCCTCTTCAGCATCTCTCTCTTGGCTTTTTCTACAGGATTCAACGGCAGTGATCCGCCTGCTTGGTGGTCCGCTGTCGACGAATTCACACCAGTGCCTTGTACTGAACTCTGTCGACCTGTGCTCGCAGTCCGCATCAAACCACCATTGGCAGAGAAGACTGTACTGCGTCTGTTAGCTTGTGTCTTGTGTGCAGCTGATGCAGATGATGATGAAATTTGACAAGTTGCTGTTTTCTCCGACACTGCTAATGCCTGTGGTGACTTGCCGGCATTCTGCTTTGCTGCATACTGGGCTGCTTTTTTTGCTATGTCAGACAAGAATTGGCTCTCTGAGAGTTGGCTTTCTTTGAAGGATTCGCTCTCAAAGGCTGGGCTTTCTTTCAAGGATTCACTCTCTTGGCTCTCCAAGGCTCGGCTCTCTTTCAAAGGTTCACTCCCCAAGGCTTGGCTCTCTTTCCGTTGTCGCTTCTTCTGTTTCTTTCTCTTCCTTGTGCCTGCTGCGGGGGGAGCGGGAGGGGGGAGAGAATGGAGGGTTGGGGTGTCAGGATCTAGCTTCCTTCTCTTGCGCTTCACTGGCGAGGGTGGGAGAGGGGAGAGCAACTGACGATTGTTGATGCATTTGTTGCAAATAGACAACACTTCAGCCAGCTGAACGAAATGGCTGTTAATTTGTTTGCCTCCTGAGTTCTCTGTAACCTTAGGTTGTACATGAGAAGATGATGCAGAAGCAATGTTTTCTACTGCCGAGATAGAAACTGGAACATCTTTTACAACCCTCACTGTGTTTTCAGAAGCAGATGTTTTCGTTACTTGCATAGAACCCTGCAAATCGGTTTCTTCAACATTTTCAAGTGACATTTCTGCTTCAGCTGTTTCTGGGACAAATAAACCTATTGTTTCTGTTCCCACCTTGCCTGGAGAAGGGACACTGTCATTTTTATCAGTACTAGTTTCTGTCTTTTTGGTCACTCCTGAAGTATCGTTGGGCTTTTCTGGTTTTGATTCACACTCTTGAACTTGAAGCACTGTAACTGAGGTCATTCCGGGCAAAATCTGTTGAACAGGAGATGCAGCTTCCGGTGCTAAATGCCCTGTTGCTGGCTGTGGTCTTTCTGTGTGGGCTGTCACAGAAGCACTGACAAATGATGTTTTAATGTTTGGCAACACTAGATAATCCCTGCTGCTGCTGTTTGTGTTTTTCACTGAAAAGTGAGTATGACCTAGTGCTCCTTGCGTATCTGCTGCTTTGCGACTACCACTCATTTTCTTAACATCACTACCACTCATTTTCTTAACATCACTACCACTCATTTTCTTAACATCACTGCCACTCATCTTCTGTGTATGACAAGGCTCATGCTCCTGGTTGGATTCCTGCGAAGACGGCTGAGGTTTTAATCCTGAATGAATTGCAGTTTCAAGTCCTTTCTTTGCAGAATCTTCCACAGTGCAACTTCTGGTCTGTTCTCTGAAAGCGATCTTATTGCCAGGGCTGTGAATAACCTGGGGACGCTCACCGCCACAAACAGAAGACCTTCTCAAAACTGTCTGTGACTTATCTTCACCGGCCACCGACGACTGTGATGAAGATGACTGTGAGCTTCTGTCGAGATTCAAAAACCTTGCTTCAGGTCGGATCAGGTCCGGGTGGATGGGAGAGTCGTCACGCTTGCAGTCCGCTTCGATCTCGCTAAGGCAGAGGTCCATGCATGGTTTGAGCTGCTGGCAGTCAGGTACCGAAATGCTGGGAGCGTCTCTCAAGTGCTTTATGTCTGTTTCTAAAGAACTGGCGTCATCTTTCGACTGTTCGGAGGCGGGTTCTGAGAGAGTTGAAGCTGGTTCAGGTTTCTGCTGTTCACACTCAGTAATTGTGGGAGAATCCACAGTGTCACTGTGACTGCTGTTTTGACTGATTGTTTCAGCTTTGATGACAGACTCGGTTGTGTTGTTTACTACATTGACTGCAACTGTATTCCCGCTTCCCAAATCATTTTTCACAAGCCCATGAGATTGTCCACCATCACAGTCATATTTTGACAGGGGAGAATCAGAATTTTTCTCGACTGTCATGACATCAGTTGATTTTTGCTTGCTAAGTTTGACATCAGTTGAGTTTTGCTTGAGAAGTCCCTCAAAAACGTTTTCAAGTATCTGCTCACCAAGCACGTTCTCCTCACGTGTTGCCTCCATTAGCAAACAATCAGACTCTTTTGTAGAGGGATCAGAAGCCTGCCTGTAGTACTGATGATTCTCATAGTGGTACGTTCCCACTGCCACAAACATTGCTTCTGTAGGGTCCTCGGAGGCCACACCTGGCTGAGGGTGAGCGTCGTCTTTTGGTGTCTCTGTCAGTAAAGTCTGGCTTCCGATATCCACATTCTGCCTCTCAACGGATGTCATTGGTGTCTCTGCCAGTAAAGTCTGGCTTCCGATATCCACATTCTGCCTCTCAACGGATGTCATTGGTGTCTCTGCGAGAGGATCTACGATTGTCACACAACTGGTTTTCGTAGACACAGAACCATGAGCTGACGTGTCCAGAGAATCTGCATATGTACTTTCTGCAACGGGATTGACAATCTGATCCAGTGTATCCATATTAGTCTCAGATGTTGAGCAAACAGAGGCATTCTCCACATCGAAACCACATGATGAAGTTGAATGCGTTCTTTTACTTTTAGCACCAGGGATTTGATTGTGTTCCGATTTGTCATGCACTGATGGCAATACTTTGTCTGCATCAAACTTATCTCCAGTAACTTTGAGATTTTCAGAAGTGCTTGCGGGTTCATACTCATAGTCTTGCGTATCATTTGAGTCCAACTCCAAATCATCAGGTACGGTCGTTTTCGGTTTATCAGGGGGTTGAGATGCCTGACATTTTGACTCTATACCCGTTTGATGACTAGCACCAATTACCTGGTGACGTGTGGCTTCATTTGTGTGTGCCAGTGAAACCGCCTTTCTAGCACCATTTCCTAAATCCTTCTTTATCACAGAAGCATCTTCACTCTCTGTCTTTGAATGACTAGAATCTGATTCTACAACAGCTGCAGTTTTTTTGCTCTGCTTTTGTGGTTTTGTGCTAGCTGTTCTCTGTGTTGGCAACACCATCTTTTCAACATGCTTCAATAATTCTTTCTTTGATACTGAAGCACCCTTTGTCTTTGTATCACTAGAATCGGATTTTATGAAAGCTGGCGTCTTCTTGCTTGGCCGGCGTATTTTTTCCTTGCCTGTTCTCTGCTCAGAAACCACAGTCTTTCCGCTACTTTTAACCGATTCTCCCAGGGTCACTGATGCATCCTCAGTCTCAGAATCACTGGAATCTGTTTCAACAATTGCTGGAGTTTTCTTGCTTCTCAGGGATGTACTCTTTTTGTTTCTTAAATTCTTGGCCTTGGAAGATGCCCTGCTTGCAACGACTTCAGAATCACTGGACTCAGAATCCGAGATTGTTGGGACAGTTTTCTTCTTCCTGGGTGATACCACAGGAGAAGTGTCTCTAGAAGAATCATTATCAAGATTTCCAGGAAGCTGAATGTCTTGACTTTTACCCAAAGCAGGTGTTCTCTTTTCCTGCTGTGTGGATTTTGCCTTGAAACTATCACACGAGGACTCATCAAGGCCATTTGAAGGCTGCACAGAATCAGCATTTGAGGCTAACGCAGACTTACGTTTTTGTCCACTCGAACCCTTAGAAGTTTGGAATGACTGACTGTTCCGTTTCTCGACCTTGAAAAGGTCAAGCTGTTCACGTCGTTTGACTGCACACCGTCTTCGACCTCTGCCTTGTGAAGACCCCTTTCCTCGACCTCTGCCACGCCCTCTTCCGCGGCCCATTGCCAGGGTTTTCTGTGGCGAGAGAGACGTGTCAGAGAAGGAAAGATCACTGGTATCATCTGCTTCTGAAGAACTTGCAGAAGAGGATGTTGAGAGAGCATCACTTTTTGCTGGGACTGGGGGTGGTTCTGTTTCTTTCACTTTTGGAGGGTGACTTAGCTTCCCCTTCTGAGGTCCTTTGGGAATGTTTCGTGACGGTTTGACTTGTGGACAACTTTTTACTTTGTTCTCATCACTTGTTTTTAACCTTTTTGAAACTCCGTTGGATGCAGCTGATAGTGGAACCACTGTTTTGCTAGTGCTGTTTGGTGGCCGATACTCGGCTCTCTTATCTTTCACAACAACCAGATCCTTCTTTGCCTTGTCTGCAGCCTGGTTAACAGAACGTTGGTGGTGAACTTCGATTTTATCGTCAGCATCTTCCTGTTCACTGTCTTCACTGCTGAGGTCAAGGTCACCTTGCAAGCCATTAAGGTCAAGGTTACTCTGCACACCACAATCACCTCTATCACCGTTCTCAACAACATTCACCTCTGCAGAGTTTGAGAAAGCTGCTTTCCCATCAAATGAAACAGTGGTCTTCGTTTCGCTGGACACTGATAAGGCACTCCCATTGTCTCCAAAAACCAAGTGACGTTTGATTGGAGAAGCAGCTTTCTGAGCGGGCTCGCTGTTTTCTTTTTCACTGGCTTTTCGAGACCTGGTTCTTGCTGGTTGCTCTTCAGACGTACCATCACTGGGAGAATAGAGAAACTCATCCAACAGGCTGTCAACAGTTTTGACCTGTTCTTTGACAGGACTGTCACCTAGGCCAAAGTTACCCTTCTGTTTCTTTGCACAAGACACAGTTTGTGCTGTCAAGGAAGGCACAGGGGAGGAACAGAGAGGAGTTTTGCTACTCTTCATAAGGCTAAGACTCAAGTCTTTTTCAGAGTCTGAAGTTTCTGTTCTAGACGTCGTCCTGCGAGTAACCATACGAGGCGGTTCTAACTTTGATGCTGCCGTTGTCTGTGAGTGCGATTCATTTTTATCACTTTTCATATTGGAGTCTACAGATTGTGAGAAACTTGCCTCTGTTGAGATTACTTTCTGTGTCTTTTCTGAATCCACACTACTGCAGTCTTTTGAAGTTGGAACTGCAACTAACTGATTCGCCATCACATCTGATTTTGAAATCACAGCAGGTGAGGATGTATCAGTATCACAGGATTGAACTGTTCCTTCTTTGGAAACACCAGTCACAGGAGTCTCAAACTCTGAGCTGCTTTGACCAGACATACCACGAGTGACTCTGCGTGTTCGAGAAGGGATGGACTTCACTGTCAATCTATCAATGCCTGTCCTTTTCATGCAAACCCCATCCGGTGATGTTTCTTCCGTCTGATCGGATTTTAAGTCAGGCTGGGATGAAGAGGGGTTTTGCGAGTTCTGTGGCGATTCTGACAGTGACAGCAGTCTGGTTGAAGTTCGTCTAGTTCTTCTGGGGTATGTTCGAGTCAAAGGTGGCGATAATACTTCACCGCATTGGACTGGCACAGTCTTCTCCCTTTCTTCATCAACACTGTCTGCAACTATTTGGGGCACATTCGCACTTGCGCAATCTCCCACCTGTATATCACTCTGAGCGTCAGATTCCCACTCTTCTATCAAACGCACATCTTTCAACGCCGTCACCTCGCTTTTTTCATCAACTGCTATCGTTTTGGAATGCTCCTTACATGAATCCCCTGCCCCTGTCTGTAACTGTAAGGAATCTCTGGCTTTGCCGGTCACATCCAGAGATACAGAATCTCCTGGAGCTTTTAATGTTGCATCACCAGCAGCACCTACTGAAGTCACTCTTTCATTTACCGCTGTATTTTTGGAATGCTCCTCACACGAGTCCCCTGTCTGTATGGAATCTCCTGCTTTGAAACCCACACTGCCGGTCACATCATGGGATATAGAATCTCCTGGAGCTTTCACTGTTGCGTCACCAGCAGCATCTACTGAAGTCACCGGTTTGGCAGCGATCTGCACTGAGAACAAAAGAGAGTTACAAGCATCACCGCCTGCCGACAAGAGTTCTGGCAGTCCCTGTGATGGTGGAGTGATATGTGACTTGTCAACAGCTACAGACGTTTTACCGATTCCTTTCTCCGCTGCTGATGGGGACCTGAGAGGAAGTGACAAGGACTGCTGATGCGTCGAGTGAGACAGTATTTTCTGCTGAGAACACTCTGTCAACTTCTCTACCACCTCTGATGCTGATGGGGAACTGTCAGGGAGCAACAGAGATTGTTGAGGTGCAGAAGGTGATTGCAATTTCTGCAGAGAACTTCCTGGTGGCTTGTGCTCCACCTGTGCTGGTGGTGACACACGTGAAAGCTCAGGTTCCTCAACAGCATGTCCAACCTTCTCCTCGCCTGTTCCCCTCTCCAGGATGTTCTTCTTTGCTGGAGACACTTGCCGTGATTCTCTGTCCCTACCGGTGTCTTCCACAGAGCAGAGTTTCGAGTATGTCCTCCTTGTCACCCTCCTAGGGGCGATCTCTCTCAGCACTTCTTTCTCCGCTTCAGACACCGCCTTCACAGGCGATTCTGCTTTAAGTGTCATCGTCTCCACAGACCCAGCAGTGGTTTCCACAATGTCATCAAGTCCAAATAAGCTCAGGCTGAAGTCTTCTAGAGGTAGAACTGCAGTCTTCAAAGCTGCATTGGTCTGAGGAACTTCTTCATTTACAGAAACAGAGTTAGAACTTTGCTGCATTGCAGGTATCCTGGTTTCTGATTTATCTGCTGCTGATGAAGAAGAAGTGCTCTTTGCACTGCTGTTGGGCTGTGCAGACTCGTTTACTGAAGGCTCACTGGATACTGTAACACTGGGCATGTAGTCAACATTGTCTTTCTTCTCGGTTATTGGGGAGCTACCCTTAATCATGTCCTGCACAGATTGTGGGTTGTAATTCTTCTGAGCCAAAGGGTGGTTATTCTGAGCTGTGTGCTGCAAAGGTTGCGTCTCATCTTTCTTCTGAAGTGAAGGGGAGCTACTCTGCACTGTATCCTGCACAGAGTCCAGGTTGTCTTTCTTATCAAGCGAAGGGGAGCTGCTCTGCACTCTATCCTGCACAGATTCTGAGTTGTTTTTCTTTCGAAGCAAAGGTGATTTACTCCGCACTGTATTCTGGACAGATTCTAGGTTGTCTTTCTTATTAAACGAAGGGGAGCTGCTCTGCACTGTATCCTGCACAGAATGTTGGTCGACTTTCTTTTGAAGCAAAGGGGAGTTACTCTGCACTGTATCCTGCACAGAATGTTTGTTGTCTTTCTTCTGAACCAAAGGGGTTTGATTTTGCGCTGTATTCTGCACAGAATGTTGATTGTCTCCCTTCTGGATCAAAGGGGAGCTAACCTGTGCATCGCTCTGCATAAACACAGAGTTGTCTTTGGTTTTTATCACAGGGGTGCTATTCTCAGTCATGTCCTTGACAATATCACTGTGCCCTTTTGTTGGAGACTCGTGGGGGGTGTTGTCGGCTTCAGCATCGCTGTCATGGTCTACAGGAGACATTGGGAAGTAATCGTCATCTAAGTCCAAGGACGCTAAAGTCTCATCCATTTCTGCATCTCGGCTGGATGGCTGAAACCAGAAACAGAAGTTAGTCTACAATCAAACAACACAAGAGGAGCAAATGCTGATACGACTCACCTTGATCATGCCTTATATGAATCAGAAATAAACTATCTGCTACCTCACTACACTATGTTGTGAAGGTGATCATTTTTTATGGTATTTCTCTGTGAATCAACACTGGGCAAGTTAAGCTTCGATTTGATCAAATTTTTCTTGCACGGATTCTTCTTCCATTATTTTCTTTATAAATGTGACCCTCCACCGCGGAATGAGTCGCATGTCACCTTTGCATGATTTTCATATTTTTACATTTTCCTAAAGAGTTTTTTATGCTCTATCCAGTGGTGAAAACCGTTTTAGAAAAGAGCAAAAACTGTTTGAGTTATAAGCCTGTGACTAAGGTGACCCTCACGCTGTTACCATACACTCTCCGGATTTATATCAAGCCTAGCGCAGAACCGCGCGAGGTGACATGCGACTCATTTCGTGGTGGAGGGTCACATATATAACTGTTGTTGTTTGTTTGTTTTTATTACTTTTTCTATCTATTTTTATGTATTTTAACATTTAACATGATTATTAATCAACTTAAATACTAATAATTCATATATGTATTCAAATTCTACCTATTTGTTTTGCTTTCTTTACTCATTTATCTCTTTATTCAAATATGTAGTCACTTCTTATCGTTCTCGTCCTGGAATTTTGGCGTAACTACATTCTTTGCAATTTTGATAAGTAAATCATTCTCATGGGTGGGAGCAAACATTTTTGGCTATACTGAAAACCCAATCCATCGGCGGTTCTCCATGAGAAATATTCTCTGAAATACGATTGCCAATACATAATCAAACATTCTTTTATCTTTCTATCTTCTTCTTCTTCTTCTTCGTTCATGGGCTTAGACTCCCACGTTCACTCATGTTTTTAGCACGAGTGGTTTTTTTACGTGTATGGCCGTTTTTACCCCGCCATTCAGGCAGCATACGCCGATTTTGGGGGAGGCATGCTGGGTATTTTCGTGTTTCTATAACCCACCAAACTCTGACATGGATTACAGGATCTTTTCCATGCGCACTTGGTCTTGTGCTTGCATGTACACACGAAGGGGGTTAAGTCACTAGCAGGTCTGCACATAAGTTGACCTGGGAGATCGGAAAAATCTCCACTCTTAACCCACCAGGCGGCAGCGACCGGGATTCGAACTCACGACCTCCCAATTAGGAGGCCGACGTCTTACCACCACGCCACTGCGCCCTATCTTTCTATCCTTACCGGGTACAATTAAAAATTTTAGTAATAAATTTTCATTTGATTAATATACTTACCCAACTCACATATAGCAATTAACTCTAGTTCAGTGCTGGTAACGCTGTACGCATCCCCTTGGTAACAAGGGAAGCCCCTCTAAAAAAAGAGTGACCAATACCCATAAGGCCATATTAATACATACTTCCGACTTCCGTATGCGCGCGCATACGCCGCCATATGCATCATTCCAAACGAAGCCCAACTCACTCCCCTTTTTTAGAAATCCACCCCCCACAGCGGGGAGGCGGGAGGGAATAAACGATGTGAGTTGGGTAAGTATATTAATCAAATGAAAATTTATTACTAAAATTTTTAATTAAATTACATATCTTACCCAACTCACATATAGCAGATTGCTACTATAGGTGGAGGGCACTTAACCCAATCAGGAATTGAGAATCTGTCCTGCCGCTAACAGAGCAGGTAACCCAGAAACACATCCTATCTCAATGCATAGGCATCTCTGAGATAAACACCAATGAAAAACCTTTCCATAAAGCCAGCAAGCCGACTCAAGAACACAGTTCTGCCAGGAGACCAAATCGAAGAACAGCTAGAGTAGAAGCCCAATTTCTTGCCCCGTGAGGCCTAGCTGTAGTAAAGGGCAAAACTGCCCTGACATCCCCTGCCTGACTCTGCCACCATACATAAACTTGTCTAACTATGGTGGAGACCCAATTGGCTAACACTACTCTCGAGATGTCTTTAAAGCGCACCATAACGAGTGAGATAAAAAGAAGTTCCTGAGATTCCGATCTAGTGTGCAGAGTCCTTAACGGAAAACTGTGGAGGGCTAAAACCGTACAAAAATGTACATCAGAATCTCCAAGAGCCATAAAAATGCTCAAGAAAGGAATATAGAGTCCGTGCTGTTCGAAGGGGGAGGACTGACTGACTGCCCCCCCCCCCCCCCCCCCCCCTGTCTACTGCCACCACTTGAAGGCATACCTGAACACTGTGGCAGTCCATCTAGGCAAGGTTGACCTCAACCAGTCATTACCCCTACCAAAGTTGAAAGACATTCTTTCTTCCTTATATAAATTAATCAGTGTTTAACGTCGTATATAACCGTTCAAGGTTAAAGGGCGACGAAGCAGAAAGATAAGAACAAGAGCCCTTAGATTTAATGATCTCAAGCAATCCGTGCAAGTCAGAAAAAATCTTCAAAACTCGAACAGACCAAAAGGCTAAAAATATGGCTCTAGGGGAGCCAAAATAGTGATTAAGATTTGAACGGTGAATCAAAGTTGGTAACTCCAGATTCCGCTTATATGCCAGAAAACCCAAAAGAAACCTAAGTGCCATAGATCAGTCTTTCTCCGAAAATCTGTCTATAGCAAAATTAGCAGAAAAAACACTTACTCCCACTTCTCACAGAAGCTACCCGAGTAAGCATGGCCGATTTCCGTGTTGATCAGCAAGGCTAGTTAAGTAAAAGAGTCAAAGAATCCAATCACAAAAACCCTAAAACTAGGAGCAAAGTCCAAGAAAGGACTGAAGATCAGCTTTCAGCAAGCCTAAAGTAGGCCCTCTTAAACTTGCTGGTTATAAAGCCACCAAGAGAAAAATTAGCACCGAGCTGTCTCAGTAAAACTGATATCACATAATGTCTTAAACAAAGACGTGGGAGAAAAAGAACGGAAAGCCAAAATAGGTGGCTCGCCACCTTCATTGTACCGAGAGAAGAGGAGTTCTATCCGTAAAAGCGTAAGCCATCTGTTCCAAGCCAGACAACAAGACAAGTACCAGTCCAGAGTTGACGGGCAGAAGAGCCCGAGCAACTCAAAAAAATCCTACAGTAGACACCCGTGAGAAACGAGTGTGAGCAAAACCGGAGCCCTCTTGCCAACCTAACGAGGTCTGGCAACCCAAAAAGAACGGGCCCAAACTGTGCGACCGGCAGGCCGCTCAAAGTAAAACAAGAGTAAAAATCTCCATGCCCGGCAGTCGGGCGACGAAGATAAGCAAAAGGCGATAGTACCAAAAGGCAAAAACTCATTATTAGAAATTTCTCCCATTCCCCCGAAGGAACAAAAACACGTGGTCAAAGAGAGTCTGCTCCAAGTGGCCATTTGGCCGACAGACTTAGAGAGTCCGCCCAGTCATAGAGACTCTCATGAAGGTACTTCGCTGCTAAAAAGATCTCGTGATGGTAAAACCACCAAAACCTCTCATGTTCCGTGAGGAAGCGATAGGGAGTGAGAGACCCCCTTTCCTTGATGAGAAAAGCCCCCTGTGGAGTTGTCTGCTTGAAACAACACATGTTCCAACCCTTTGTTCTATTGCTTAACGCCCAACAGACCACAAAGGGTCCTATCAAAGCTGAGAAGCCTTAGACATCTAAAGTGTTCCAGCCCTGCACTCCCAGTTACACCTGGAGTAAAGGACTACTATCAAGGGCCGCTTGCACAATCTCCAATAGATCCAAAAACGGCTCAACAAACGTATGACTTAGAAAAAAGATCAGAACCCTGAAGCTCTGAAATACCAAACGAACCATGAGAGAGAACCAAAAGGGAGGCACCCTTGTCTCCCCCCACAAAGAGGGAAACCTAATCCCCCCCAGCCGCTGTGTTAAACACAAAGGCGAAAGAAGAGTGATGCCGAGAACTAACTTCCAGTTGACATAACTGCCACAAGTGTGAAAGAAAGCGTGCTCTTGTGTGCCTACCAACACCCACCGCTAACTTGCCTCAGGGGGAAGAAAGGTGGATATTAGACACAGAACCCTGCCACGAACGCGAGGGTAAGGAGACAAAAGATAAAGTCGAGAACGGCGAGCCTGAAGCCTTTATTTGAAAACAATAAAAAGCCAAGGCCTGCCGTGCGCTTTCCTTCTGCAGTGAGCTTTTAAGATAGAGAAGAATCCCTGTGCATAGAAGCGAACCCACAAAGAGGAACCTTCAAGAAAAGAAGAGATAAAGTCTCGCCAAAAGAACAAACCTTTTTGAAAGAGACCTACACCCAGGCTAAAAGCAAAGCTACATCCTTCGTATCCGCGTCCTGACGGAACACAAACATAACCAGATAGGACGTAACCGCGCACGAGAGAGCGCAGAAACAAGATTTGTTAAAAAGCGGTAAATGTAAAGGAGTGCGCCATAATGAAACATAGCCAGGAGATCCTTGTTCTGACAGAGAGACAGTCACTCCTTGCTATTAACATCCAGACGGATGTTCGCCAATTCCGGGGAACCCGGTGGCGGTTCCGTAGAAAAAGCAAACGAAAAAACTACGTTCTTAAGCTTGGAGTAAACCGAAGCCTACGGATAGCGATCAGCGCGTGACGCGCTGCTTGAGCAGATGACGCAAGCTAAAGCCCCGCCACCGCAGGAGCTAAGCCGAGCGTTGCCCACAAAGGAAGTGGTAACAAAGGAGCCTCAATTGTGAAAAAACAACTTTCACAAGCCCAAACGACCCCAACAGAGAATCCAAGAACATAACGTTCTAAGATTCCCTTAAAAGGCTCAGGTCAGCTGAAAATGCGCAAAACGCGGCAAAGCTGAAGTATGAGCTTTCCCCTGAGAGGCCAACAAAGGCAGAGATGGGGCAAAAGCATCGATTGAGTTCGCAAATTGATCCTAAGAAGGAGCAAGACACGCCAAAAAAGATGGAGGAGAAAAGGCAGATGACAATGCTACCGCTAACCCTACAGGGAAAAAGCGCGTAGTAACCTCTGCCATCCATGTAAACAAAGATGGCAGCTTCGCTGAAAGTCAACAAAGAGGCGTCTCCATCTGCCCCAGAAGCTTAGTCTTCCAAATCCTCATCATCCTGTACAGTGGTATACTAACCATCTACAAAAGGATGAGAGCCGGAACCAATCCCGAAAAAGCAACACTTGCCAAAAGGGAAAGGTTTGGAACAAATTTCCCAAAAGCCGGAACTCCGAAAGGATATTCCATCCACCTGCCTCATACCAGCTGAAAGCCTGGAAAAGGAAGTGGATTTAGCCTGAGTAACAGCAGAGGAACCGCAACAACGGAACCGAAAGCCGAAGACTGATGAGCGCCAACTACCAACACCACAGTGTTAACGGCAGAAGGCTAAACCATCCTGAAACCGGAAGCCACAGCCGCAAAAGCGTTAGCAAAATCGGCCA
This sequence comes from Littorina saxatilis, assembly GCF_037325665.1. NCBI lineage: Eukaryota > Metazoa > Mollusca > Gastropoda > Littorinimorpha > Littorinidae > Littorina > Littorina saxatilis. Next base: position 38,187,046 of record NC_090257.1, read on the forward strand.
CGGATTGGCAAATATCAGAACCAACCGGATGCCTAAACATGCACCAGAAGATCCTATTGTACCTTGAAGCCGCTTAAGCCCCCAGTGCCACTGCACTTGACAGCCTAAACGGCAATTTGAATTCAGTGCAACCACCTCTGCGGAAGCACCGTCTTCTGAACAGCCGACTGGCACTCCCGTGCCCTCCGGAAGCTGACCCCCTGCTTGACTCCCATAGTCAAAGAAAGAGCCAGCTATACTGTTCTCTTCCTGCCCCCCGGGCGGAAGCGGAAGACGCACACCCTTACCACATTCTAAAGAAGCGGGTGGTTGCGCAAATCTTCCGTTCGCTCTCCAAGGTTCCTAACCGCCACCGACCTGCTGCCAATGCAGTCAGAGCCAGCCTCAGCTTCGGAACTTTCACCCACAAAGCCAGAGCCCGGAGTTACTTTCTCTTGGAGACGCTCTACCCTTTCCCCGGAGAACCCGGGTACTTGGGTAGAAAACATACCTTTAAACTGGTGTGAACCACCGGGAACCGGAACCAGGCCACAAGCGAAGGCGTGGTCCCATCATCCCATTCCGCATGAACATCAGCCTGAGACACAGTAGCAGACGGCGCAGGCGAACGTTGGCAAGAGACGAAACCCCCGTCACACCGGAAGCGAACGCATCTCCGCCCGCGTGGAAGCGATCTCCCCCACCAAGGAAGAAACCTGTGAACTTAAAGAGAGCAACAATGTCGCCACGTCCGCAGACGCACGACCGGGAAACACATAAACCAAGGAAGCCTAAACGGGCTTATCCACAGGAGAAACCTTGTCTAAAGGTTTAGCCGTCAAAAACGGAGTAGGAGGCATGACGACCAAAACATCGATATTCTTGCAAAGACAGTACATGAACCGAAACACAAGCCTGTCCGGAAGCCTATGCTTTCCCAGATGTTTACTTTGTCGGCGGAGAACCAGCAGTTACTCGTATAGACAACTGCCGCTTCTTGGCGTTAACCGCCATGACCAAAAACAACTCACGAAAAATTTTGTAAACAAGAAAATTTCACAAGTTCAATTTAAGGTCAAAAACGCCCACAAACACAAGCAAAAAACAGAAAGATCTCACCTCAACATGAAGAGACGATAAGACAAGCAAGAAGATACCAAGAGGTAAGTGACCAAGTCCGTAGACGAAGTGACAGATGGCTGAACACAGCCAGAGCGTACAAAAACACGACCAGTCCCACTGCTCGCTGAGTATGGAATGATGCATATGGCGGCGTATGCGCGCGCATACGGAAGTCGGAAGTATGTATTAATATGGCCTTATGGGTATTGGTCACTCTTTTTTTAGAGGGGCTTCCCTTGTTACCAAGGGGATGCGTACAGCGTTACCAGCACTGAACTAGAGTTAATTGCTATATGTGAGTTGGGTAAGATATGTAATTTAATCAGATTTAGCCTTCTGGTGAACAGCTGCCTAAAATGAGTTACACCAAATTTCCAGGACGACGTTATTTTCTTGATTGCCAGCCTTACCGGTGCAGGAGAAGGAGGCAGAGGGGAGTGGGCGTAGGGGAAAAATCCCAGCATCTCGTCCAGTTTCTTCACCATGTCGTTCACGCCGTCCTTCTTTTTGACCTGGACCCCTTCTTTCCTGGGTGACCCTCGTGACTTTGGCTTGACCGGAGACTTCACATGATGGGTTTCCTTGGTGTGAGTGTGGGTGGGAGCTGCCACTGCTGTGGGTGTGAATGAGGGTGCTGGAGTGGGTGGTGATTCTGGTTTATCCTTGCTTTGTGCGGTGTGGAATACTGCTGGTTTTGGAATGGCTGGTGTTGTCGTCTTTTCTTTTTCTGCAAAACATAATTTTTTTTAAAGTTACTTGCTTTTTTATTTACCAACAAATTAACTTCGGAAAAGTAGGGAGTGTGGAGGAGATCTGTGTGTGAGTTGTGTGTGTGTGTGAGTGTGTGTGTGTGTGTGTGTGTGTGTGTGTGTGTGTGTGTGTGTGTGTGTGTGTGTGTGTGTGTGTGTGTGTGTGTGTGTGTGTGTGTGTGTAAGGGGTGGTGGAGGCAAGAATGGGTGGAAGGGGTGAATTAGGGACATACTTATTCGCCTTCATAGTGTGCATATTCTAACAGCAAAAAAGACCTACCGTATAATTATGTCAGCAGATTTACCACCAAAAAAGGGCTCAGAATCATTTGACTGCATGTGTCAAAATGGATCAGTACAATCCTTATTCACAGTCCAATGTGAAAGTCACTAGAATGATAATTCCACATTCCAAAGATTGATTGTCTAGGATGCCCAAAGCTGCTCTGAAAACTCCAGCAGTTAACGCTACTTCTTCCTTCTATGATTTTCAGTCAAAAGTAGTTCTTTGCATGAAAAGAAAGGCAGATACAATTTCACACAAACCACTTGAGCCAACGAACAATTAAACAAACATCCAACTAACGCACAAACAAACAAACAAAGAAACTTGAAGACAAGTAAAACACAAAACAATACCTTTACCAGTTTCTTCCTTGTCTTCGTCGCCAGTTTCAAACTCTGATTCGGACTCGAAATCAAAGTCTGAGCCAATGTCAGAATCGACGTTCCTGTCCAGACGATTGATTGTTGCCATCATCTTCACCTTGGCTTTCTCCGTCATCAACCCTGAAACAAAACAATTTTCCACCAATATGACTTTTTTGTTCTTAACTTATTTGAGGAGATGTGTGTGTGTGTGTGTGTGTGTGTGTGTGTGTGTGTGTGTGTGTGTGTGTGTGTGTGTGTGTGTGTGTGTGTGTGTGTGTGTGTGTGTGTGTGTGTGTGTGTGTGTGTGTGTGTGTGTGTGAGTGAGTGAGTGAGTGAGTGAGTGAGTGAGTGAGTGAGTGAGTGAGTGAGTGAGTGAGTGAGTGAGTGAGTGAGTGAGTGAGCGAGCGAGCGTGCTTGCGTGCGTGCGTGTCCGAGTGAGTGAGAGAGTGAGAAAGTGTCTGTCTGTCTCCGTCTCAGATTTTTATGTGTGAATTAAAGCACAGATCTTTTTGTTTGAAAACAATCGAATGGGGGCACAAATAAGATACACCTCAACCTCTGCTTGCTTGCGCGCTTGCTCTCTCTTTCTCTCTCTCTCCCTCTCTTTCTCGCTCTCTCTTTGTCTCCCTCCCCCTCCCTTTCTGAGTTTCTCTCTCTTTCCCCCCCCCTCTTTCTCTTTTTTTTTCTTCTCTCTATCACACAAACAGGCTCATCTAAAAAGCACAACTCACCATTTTGAACAAGAATGTCGAGATGTTTTGCCAGCTTCTCCTGCACACAAAAGAAAAGAGTATGTAAGACAAATTAAACCTGGTGATCATACATGTAGCAATTGTTTCTCTCCAAATCAAACACTGTTCAAGGTCCAACAACTTGGTGTAAACAGTGTTTATTCAACAATCAGACCTGTTTACCCTAAACCCGAGAAACACAAAAAGTTGAGTGTATTTTTCAAAAAGTTGGTGTACTTTGCAAGCAAAGCCATATGGAGTAGGGAAAATGTACGCGTGGGTGCAAACGTGTTTGTGTAAGAATAGCATGTCTTGTGAACACCTTCAGAATTTAACTCTTTCCAATACAACAGGGATAAAACAATTTTATTTACCTGTCAGTTTGTAGCATTATAACCAATGTCTTCCAAACAGATTGATAATGAAAAGATAAAGTTCGTGAAATAACATCTGCGGTTGACAGTGGCAAGTTCATTTTTACAATCATCTCAGAAAACATTGCTTCAGCACGGACTACAGCCTTTTCTTCTGGCAGGATTTGCTTTGCGGGAATGAACTTCATAATTCCTTGGCAGTTTTGGAACTGCAGTGTCGTTCGATGTCATATTTCCCAGCATGGGCAACGGAGAAATCTGATTTACAATACTTGCAGTGTGCATGACTTTTTCTCACAGTCGACACCACAATTCCTGGGTCTTTCTTATATTTCTCCAAGAAAATCTGCTGCTTCTGCTGTTTAGACTTGATACAGTTATCCGAAACTGGCAAATTTTTCCGCTTAATTTTGCCACGATTGTCCAGACGATCGCACGTGCCAACAACTAAACGAGGTTTCCACAGCTGAAGACTCGCTGTCAGGGTTATCTCCCTTAGACCAAAACCGGTATCAGTTGTACCATCCCGTAATCAGCACACCAACACCGGAAAACGTATTCTAGACTTTTCCTTAGCCGTATTTTGTGAGTGCGTCGCGTATTGTCGTACCGATAATAATTTGGCGTACAAAATACGCCCAAATCGTACTGGTAAACAGGTCTGAACAATGTATGGATAATGTATAAATATGCATACATGTTTAAGGATCAACAACAAGCTCAAGCTTATGGTGATTTCTAATCTCATGTTTTCCATGTTAGGCCCTTTCAAAGAGAAAACGCACCCTAAGAAAAGACACCTTGTGTGAAGTTTGTGATCTTAACAAATTACCATAATATATTGCCAGTCCTGCAATAATATGTTTCACAGACACATCCCCAGGGTTTTCTGTCTTTGCAGGCACCACTGTACACTCAACTGTATATATATATATATATATATATATATATATGTATAGGTTACAACACGAGTGGTTTTTTATATGGCTTGTATTTCAGTCAAGACCCAGCGGATGAATATCATCGGGAGACACGAGCCTCTGGCGAGTGTCTCTCGATTGATATTCCCGCTGGGTCTTGACTGAAATACAAGCCATATAAAAAACCACGAGTGTTGTAATCTGTATATCCCATTCTACCATCAAACACAAAGTGTAGACTACTAGCGGCACTGTTGCGATCTGTGCAGGGTAAAACTGTTGCCAGCGAGACTTAGCCCTTTTGCAACCTTAAACTAAGTGACCGTCGCTGAAAAAATAAAACGAATGAGTGCATCGATAAGTACGCGGTAACACTACTTTCAGACCATTTAAAAGCTTTAAGTAAAGGTTCATAAGTTGCAAGAAAGTAATGAAGTCGAATAGAAATTAATTTAGTTGAAGCGCACAATTCTTTTGTTTTGCGTTTCAGGTCGGCAGAACGGGCGAAACGGGTTTGGGACCCATTTGGCTTACTCGATTCAGAATTGATTCCACGTTGTTTTTCTCGAACGTGTGTAATTAGGCTTATTGACAGAGAAGCAAATCTTAGGGAACAAATATGTAGGTTTAGATTTAACCATTTGCTCCCTATTTGAAATGTATCTACGTGATAAACTGTTTTGCGAGTGTGTTTGCATGGATGAACTTAAACTGGTATGGGTGAGAGGAAAACGCGACCGACACGTCTGTCACCGCCGATTGATTGCATTTTGAAGGAATATGACTGGATTACGGAAAAATATGTGGACTTACTGCAGAGCCAGGCAAAAGAGTAGACTTGCTCGCAAAACACGTGAAACAGCCGATGTTTGATAGCTGAAGGCGCACACCGGCAAAACACACTACCGACAGATTCTCAAAAGTCGTCTGCTAACGATGCAAGGGGAGGGTACTCGTGTTTTTGTTTTGGTTCGCTAGCATCTGGTTATCTTGTAAGTTGAATGTTCGTTTTTTTCGACCTGCATTGCTTTCATAATGAAAGAAACTTTTGCTTATTGCATCTCATACATCAGATCAGTTCTGAGATTCATTTTTGCGTGCAACTGATATGGTTTTCTGAGCCGTGCAATACGATTTTAGAACTTCATACAAATGTGTCACATTGTTCGGCGCGAGGTCAAAGGTCGGGAGGAAAGTAGTCCTTTGCCCAAATCGGAATCTGCACTATCATATATTTTTTTGAGTCCATGATGTATTTATTGAGCTATAAAAATACAACATATATACCCATACTGAAGTAACAGAGACAAAGAAGGGAGGTCATGGGATATATCTATATATATCCCATGACCTCCCTTCTTTGTCTCTGTTACTTCAGTATGGGTATATATGTTGTATTTTTATAGCTCAATAAATACATCATGGACTCAAAAAAATATATGATAGTGCAGATTCCGATTTGGGCGAAGAACTACTTTGCTCCCGACCTTTGACCTCGCGCCGAACAATGTGACACATTTGTATGAAGTTCCAAAATCGTATTGCACGGCTCAGAAAACCATATCAGTTGCACGCAAAAATGAATCTCAGAACTGATCTGATGTATGAGATGCAATAAGCAAACGTTTCTTTCATTATGAAAGCAATGCAGGTGGGAAAAAACGAACATTCAACTTACAAGATAACCAGATGCTAGCGAACCAAAACAAAAACACGAGTACCCTCCCCTTGCTTCGTTAGCAGACGACTTTTGAGAATCTGTCAGACCGTCCTTACCTGGCACGGTTGGGCTTCGCTATCATCAGCTGTTTCACGTGTTTTGCGAGCAAGTCTACTCTTTTGCCTGGCTCTGCAGTAAGTCCACATTGGCGATGAAGGTATCTAAGAACTTAACATGTGTGTATTTTTCCGTAATCCAGTCATATTCTTTCAAAATGCAATCAAGCGGCGGTGACAGACTTGGGTCCTGTTTTCCTCGCACCCACACCAGTTTAGGTTCATGCAAACACACTCGCAAAACATGTAGATGCATTTCAAATAGGGAGCAAATGGTTAAATCTACATATGTGTTCCCTAAAATTTGCTTCTCTGTCAATAAGACTAATTGTATAATAATGCGTTCGAAAAAAACAACGTGGAATCGATTCTGAATCGAGTCGAGTAAGCCAAATGGGGGCCAAACCGGTTTCCCCGTTCCGCCGACCTGAAACGCAAAAGAATTGTGCGCTTCAACTAAATGGATTTCTATACGACTTCATTACTTTCTTGCAACTTATGAACCTTTACTTAAAGCTTTTAAACGGTCTGAAAGTAGTGTTACCGCGTACTTATAGATGCACTCATTCGTTTTATTTTTTCAGCGACGGTCACTTAGTTTAAGGTTGCAAAAAGGCCAAGTCTCGCTGAAAACACTGTTTCACACTCCACAGATCGCAACAGTGCCGCTAGTAGTCTACACTTTGTGTTTGATGGTAGAATGGGATATACAGATTACAACACTCGTGGTTTTTTATATGGCTTGTATTTCAGTCAAGACCCAGCGGGAATATCAATCGAGAGCCACTCGCCAAAGGCTCGTGTCTCCCGATGATATTCATCCGCTGGGTCTTGACTGAAATACAAGCCATATAAAAAACCACTCGTGTTGTAACCTATACATATATAACAAAATCAAGGAAAAGAAAAGCCAAACAAAGAATTTCAAGTGGCAGCCCAAATTTTGACCTGTTGCCAGGCCTTCCTCAGGGGCGTGTTATATATATATATATAGCTATTCTGATGAACACGTGGGGGAATTCGGGGGCTGTGATTGGATGGTCTATTCCGATCATCAAAGCATAATGCGGCGGAAGTCGGCCATTTTACTCAATATCCAAAAGCATATTGTCAATAACAAAGACGCATGGTTCCGGTTTCTTCCACGTGTATAAAGTACACGCATACCTCGCCAGGTTTGTTTCTGTGACTAGTCGACAGACGATCCCATTTGCTTTGTGTGTGTTTTTGTTGTTGCTTACTGTACATGACATACATTACGTGTAAAATCCAGTTCTTTAACAGGCAACAAACCTTGCAAATTTCCAGAAGCTGCAATCTGAAGCGACCTATCTCTGATTCTAGCAGACGATCTCTCCAATGTTTAACACAGAATCAGCAAACTCTCCTGTCACATAGAACGTCCATTGTATAGTGCAATGTTGAAATGAAGTTAGGCCCCTACCGGTCTGAAACATTTAGTCGTTTCTTCTGAGACAATCCTTGTTCTCTTATCATCTACAGATTTACCGCAGTCTTCACTACGCGAATTCTCAACAGAAGTCAGACTTTCGAACATACAAAATACATAGGCAAGCATGATACGTCATGACGTCATATGATTCCTAGCATATTGATGTAATCAGACCTGTTTACCCCCCCAAATGAAAATCAGGAATGCAGCTGGTACTTTTCCGTAATTTGAGGCATCTTTGAGTAATCTTTTTTATCAACCATAAACCAGCTCGAAAACGATTAAACGACACGTTTATTCGCGCGCTACCATGCAAAACAAGTACAAAATTGATAACCATGTTTAACAGTATTGTACTACACACACAGAAGCTCGATGACACACACACACAAACACACGACACCTGATATATAATATGCAAGTTAACTAAGACAAGTTTACTTTATCTAAAAAAAAAACACCACAGTATTCAGGGGCGGAGCAAGAGAGCTAGAGGGGGGGCAGGGGGGGGGGGGGGTACAACCTGGGGTCCAGGGGTGGGGGGGGGGGGTCTGGCTGAAGAATTTTAGCTATTTTATTAACAATTTGTAGCTTATCCTTGATTTTAAACATGATAAATAGGTGTCAGCAGCCACTCATTATTTCTTTTAAAGTTAGTATTAAATAATGGCTATTTATCTTCATTGATATCTGCTCCAGACAACAACAATTTCACAGACAGAAAATGTCTTTAGTTTTTTTTCCCACAGACTGAATATTTGTTTTGTGTTTTTGCTTTTTTGACAGCAAGGGGGAGGGGTCCGAAATGTAACATCCCCCCACCCCCACCCCTCCGCCCTTGGACTATTTACAGTCACTTGAAGATGCATGTGAACAAAACCACCTTACATTCTGTCACATCAGACATCCTGCATTAAAACCAGTCATAATAACTCTCTCCAGAAGCTACCTTTAATTTTAGAGGACCGATTCGTTTATTTCATTTAAACATTTTGTTGTAAGTTTTTCGATTCAAAGAACTGTGATCTTTGCTATATTGGAGAAATATTAATGGAGATCAGTTTTAGACTCAGAAAGACTTGAATTTCGGCAACAGCCAAGAAACGGCATGATGAGCGCGACCATAGACCTACATCTATGTCTCTGGCGCAACTGACCGTAGTGAGAGATCGGTTCGCAGGTCTGAGAGATTCTGTGGAAGTAGAGACCTAGGTCAAATAAACTCGATTCGAAGCAGGCTCATGTTTTGGCAAACATAATTTCGTGTTTTTGTTTGTTTCCATGTTCATTTGTGTACTGCATTTTGTTAAAACTAATACTGCGTCTCACCTCGGGACACGTGCCGCGACGTGACTCGTAAAGTTCTGACTAGCTTTGTTGTTGCACTGATCTCAAGTTGATCACCAAAATGAATGTGGTTCGCTCTTCTTAAACTTCACCAGACACCGCCACTTGACTTAATAGTTTTGCCGATATTTCTGTACAACTTTCGCTTTTTTGGTTGGCATTTCGTCCCCAAAGAGATCGGCCCTATATTACCCTTCGGACCAATGTCGATCTCAAATCCGCGGAATCCGACAAATACCTTGCTGTGCACATGCGCAGAAAAGGCTGTTTCGGTCAGCCTTGAAATCACAGTCCTGGTGACTACCACAATTTCGACTTCGAATTTTCACGCACGAAAAAGGTTCTCTCGACCGGAATTTCCGGAATTTTCGGTGGTATTCCGTAATACCGGAATTTAGACCCCAAATCCGTAATAATTCCGGACAATCCGGGAGGGTAAACAGGTCTGTGTAATGCTAAACATCCGGTTATCTCGAGTTTTCTCCGTAATACATGTCCGTGGGTTTTTCAATGTTCGGTTATTTCCGTGGCTTCATGCGGAAAGGGAACCGTCGTCTGCAGTCAACGACATGGACCATTCTGGTACTTGTTGCTGACAAAAACATGATTTTAACACAGATGTCAGAATAGCTATATAAACGCTATTGTGTTTTCATCGTAGCAATAGGGTCCGATATTTAGACTCGAACAAGTATAAATGCAACTCGTCTTCGACTCGTCGGCATTATACTTGTCTCGTCTAAATATCGGGCCCTATTGCTACGCTGAAAACACAATAGCTGTTAATATATCCCATGACCTCCCTTCTTTGTCTCTGTAAATGTACTCTAGGTATATTTCTTGTATTTCCATTGTACTCTTGTCAAATCCATGATGTAACTATTGCATTCTTCTAACACATAAAATAGTGGATAAATAAGGGTGCACGAAATACATCATAGCTGGCTCTACTTTTTGTCGTCCTTGACATTCCAAAAGCAAATGTACCTGTAAGACCGGATGTGCAAGGGGTCACCACGCTTTTGAGAACATGCGCGAGAGTCGTTCAGTGCTATAGCTTAGTTTTGGTCTCGTCTTGCCGAGACTATCATCACAGCGTCATAGATTTCATGAAGTCTGTTATCCATCGCGTCATATTATGGGGACGTAATCTGTTATGTTTCCTTCTATTCGCAGTTCTGTTTCTCTCTTGTGATCAACATGACAAGCCGTATGTGTTTGAGTGTGTGTGCTCGTGCTCTCAACTAAAACAGAAGTCAAACTGGCAATCGTTAAAAACCCAGTCCGTTCGAGAAGCAATGTTATGCTCATGTGAAGTTACCGTGTACCTGGTACACACGTTCTTATCGGTACATCATCGACTACGACTGTTCTCTGGACAAGCTGTTCGATGCAATTTGCGAGTTTTTCTAGCTCTTCTGTGGTGCAGTAGGCCCTCATAGACGATGAAGGTGTCCAAGATCTCAGGAGATGTGTGTGTAACCACTAGGTATTCAGTCAAATCCGTGTAAGAGGCTTTCAGCTGACGGGGACAACCAAGCCACCATTATGCACCGAATTGACATAGATCAACAGACGTGCCTTTAGAATAATGTATGTGCAGAGGTGCCTCATCTGAACAGACAACTAAAGCTTGATGTTTCCGTCACACGTTGTCTTTTGGATCTTCATGGGATATACAGTTTACAACACTCGTGATTTTGTATATATGGCTTGTATTTCAGTCAAGACCCAGCGGGAATATCAAAGGGACTCACTTGCCAGAGGCTCGTGAGTCCCTTGATATTCATCCGCTGGGTCTTGACTGAAATACAAGCCATATAAAACAAGAAGAGCAAACGCTCGATCGAGTCACTTTCGCAGTTCTGAATATTATATGAGGCATCAGATGGACAGGAAGAAATTGCTATTCACAACACAATGAGTCACGTTCACATAAAATTTGAGCCCGGTCACTTTTATAGTTTCCGAGAAAAGCCCAACGTTAAGTTGTGTGTTGCCGAACAGAAAAGGCTAGTTATCTCCCTTGTTTTTCTGATAACGTTCGTAAAAGGCTACAGATGTAAATACTTTGATGTAAAGAATAATCCTACAAAGTTTCAATCACATCCGATGAACTTTGTCAAAGATATAAAATGTCTAATTTTTCCTTTGACGCTGACCTGTGACCTTGAAAAAGGTCAAAGGTCAACGAAACCATCGTTAAAGTGTAGAGGTCATTGGAGGTCACGACTAAACAAAATATGAGCCCGATCGCTTTGATAGTTTCCGAGAAAAGTCCAACGTTAAGGTGGTGTCTACGTCCGGCCGGCCGGACAGACTAACACTGACCGATTACATAGAGTCACTTTTTCTCAAGTGACTCAAAAAACACTCGTGTTGTAACCTCTATATCTGCTCTGTGTCCAAACTTTATATTGTGACACCCGCACTCTGTAAAAGTTACTGCTTATTTATTTTTTATTTTTTTAAGTCCAATCTAGTCACTGCTGTTTCTAATTACATGTGATGTATTACAGTTGAACCCCCCTATTTTAAGACCCCCGATTTTAAGACTCCCTCCTTTTTAAGACCCGATTTCTCAGATTTTTGGAGGTCAAAAGGGGGTTCCCATGTACTCTGGTTCAAGGTAAACATAGCCTGGACGACTGTACCTTTGCTCCGTTTCCAAACTGTACAATGTTACATTATAGCAATGCACTCTGTAGCATTTAGTGACAAGAAAATCACCATACCTCTGTCCGCTTCAGACGGTTCTCAAGCCGCTTCTCTTTCCGCGTACTCTTGACGGCATCCATCTTCAGCGCTTTGCTCTCATCTGAAAAACAAGAAGTTAGGAGTGGGTTAGATAGGGATTGTGAGGGAAGCTGACGTTCAAAATATACCTTGCTTCTCGTGCGAACCAGAGAGAATTACTCAACAAATCTCTATCAATCCTTCCTCATGCATACCCACACACACATTCACGGGCACACACACATGCATTCACTGGCACACACATGCACACGCACACACACATACACACACACACACACACACAAACACAGCGTGCTTGCGCATGCACACAAACAAGCACACACACACTCTCTCTCTCTCTCGCATACACACACAATGTGCTTGTGCATGCACAAAAACACACACACACACACACACACACACACACAACACACACACACACAACACACACACAAACACACACACACACCACACACACACACACACACAAACACACACGCACACACACACACACAAACACACACACACACACACACACACACACACACACACACACACACACACACTCTCTCTCTAATCTCTCTCGCAAAGTTGCATGACCAGAGAGAAAGATGTGAGGATGAAGGCGGTGGGGCGAGTTGACAGACACAGATGTTATTGCTTGTCCAGAGAGAAAGATGTGAGGATTAAGGCGGTGGGGCGAGTTGACAGACACAGATGTTATTGCTTGTCCAGAGAGAAAGATGTGAGGATTAAGGCGGTGGGGCGAGTTGACAGACACAGATGTTATTGCTTGTCCAGAGAGAAAGATGTGAGGATTAAGGCGGTGGGGCGAGTTGACAGACACAGATGTTATTGCTTGTCCAGGTTTTTCATGTCTTTCCGTTTAATTTCCTTTCCTTTCTCAGTTTACATGTTTGAAACATACATTTAGAAACTGAATCCAAAAACTGATGACTGGCTATCAATCATTCTTGCCAGAGACTGGAGGAAACAGACACACTTTCCAAGCTTAAGTTCTTCTTCTCTTCTTCTTCTTCGTTCATGGGCTGAAACTCCCACGTTCACTCATGTTTTTACATGAGTGGGTTTTTACGTGTACGACCGTTTTTACCCCGCCATTCAGACAACATACGCCGATTTCGGGGGAAGCATGCTGGGTATTTTTGTGTTTCTATAACCCACCGAACTCTGACATGGATTACAGGATCTTTTCCATGCGCACTTGGTCTTGTGCTTGCGTGTACACATGAAGGAGGATAAGACACTAGCAGGTCTGCACATAAGTTGACCTGGGAGATTGGAAAAATCTCCACCCTTAACCCACCAGGCAGCCGCGGCCGGGATTCGAACTCACGACTTTCCGATTTAGGAGGCCGAATTGTCCTACCACTACGCCCTTCGAAGCTAAGTTCATTATCTGTGTCATTAGTTTCTTTGTCTTCCGGTCCACTATTAATACCTTAATACTTTTGGGTTGGCATACCTCATGTGATTGTAATGTTTTGTTTTGTCATAAATTAAATGTTCCAATATTATGACTTACCATTGTTTCATTTTTACATTTAGTCAAGTTTTGACTAAATGTTTTAACGTAGAGGGGGGAATCGAGACGAGGGTGTGGTGTATGTGTGTGTGTGTGTGTAGAGAGATTCAGAGAAAACTACTGGACCGATCTTCATGAAACTTGACATGAGAGATCCTGAGTATGGTATCTCCAGATGTTTTTTTCATTTTTTTTATAAATGTCTTTGATGACGTCATATCCGGCTTTTCGTGAAAGTTGAGGCGGCACTGTCACGCTCTCATTTTTCACCCAAATTGGTTGAAATTTTGGTCAAGTAATCTTCGACGAAGCCCGGACTTTGGTATTGCATTTCAGCTTGAAGGCTTAAAAATTAAATAATGAGTTTGCTCATTAAAGTTGTCATTAAAATCGATTTTTCGATTTTAAAATTGATTGCATTGTATTCTTCATCACATTCTGAATCTAAAAATATATACATATGTCATGTTTACTCTTAAAATGTGATCACAATTAACGAAAATAGATTAATTAATCTTACGATTAAAATTTAAGAAATCGATCCAAAAATGATTTCATCTTATTCTTTATCATTTCCTGATTCCAAAAACATAAAGATATGATAGGTTGGATTCAAAACAAGCTCAGAAAGTTAACAAGAATACAGTAAAGCGCGCTTTCCTGCTTAGCACAATACGCTACCGCGCTAATCTGGCGTGTCAATATCACTACGTTTTGCACGTGGGAGGTGAGCGATTTCCTTCACAAGGTTATATCGCGACGGGGAAAGGGGGAAGATGGGATATAGAGCCACTTGTCAATTGTTTCTTGTTCACAAAAGCACTAATCAAAAAATTGCTCCAGGGGCTTGCAACGTAGTACAATATATTACCTTACTGGGAGAATGCAAGTTTCCAGTACAAAGGACTTAACATACAGTGCAAGACAATAAATTAGATAACCAGAGAGAACAAAAGAAACTTAGCAAACAATTAAAGAGAATTCCATTCTGGCAGGACGGAGTTGACATTAAAGCAGTGTAACCTTTGCTTGCAAATTACTCTGCTAGCACTGTCTCGAAACTAACGCGATAGTCGGACAGAGTTGCGCCCCTGGAACGGCAGGTAGTTCCGGTTTGTGTATGTAAAATGGAACCGCATGACAATCTGCCCTTCAATTTCTTTACCCACGTAGTTTGAACAGCAGACACAGTAACGTGTCGGCCGCGGGCTATGGCAGGGACGGACAACTCCCTTATCACTTTCGTTTTGAGACAATGCTATTAAGCTGTACTTGTGCAGTCCTTTAAAAATTCAGCAGTACAGAGGTAACAGACAGAAAGACCAACTGCACGATTCAGCACACACGATCACACACACACACACACACACACACACACACACACACACACACATGCACACACACACACACACACACACACAATCTTGTCCCCGCATCTGTTGGGAATGAATGCAGTTCAGAATGACCCCTGCCTGTTTGTCAGGCTATTATGTTTGACAGAAAACATGACCCACATTGTGACACTGACCTACAGGAACTTTGACACACTGGAATGCATTAGATATCACAAGTACATTAATTTATGTACACTCTGTATGTAGATAATAATAATAACAAGAAGAGCAAACGCTCGATCGAGTCACTTTCGCAGTTCTGAATATTATATGAGGCATCAGATGGACAGGAAGAAATTGCTATTCACAACACAATGAGTCACGTTCACATAAAATTTGAGCCCGGTCACTTTTATAGTTTCCGAGAAAAGCCCAACGTTAAGTTGTGTGTTGCCGAACAGAAAAGGCTAGTTATCTCCCTTGTTTTTCTGATAACGTTCGTAAAAGGCTACAGATGTAAATACTTTGATGTAAAGAATAATCCTACAAAGTTTCAATCACATCCGATGAACTTTGTCAAAGATATAAAATGTCTAATTTTTCCTTTGACGCTGACCTGTGACCTTGAAAAAGGTCAAAGGTCAACGAAACCATCGTTAAAGTGTAGAGGTCATTGGAGGTCACGACTAAACAAAATATGAGCCCGATCGCTTTGATAGTTTCCGAGAAAAGTCCAACGTTAAGGTGGTGTCTACGGCCGGACGGCCGGCCGGACGGCCGGACAGACTAACACTGACCGATTACATAGAGTCACTTTTTCTCAAGTGACTCAATAATAATAACGATTACTTATATAGCGCGTAAACCTCGTGGTGACGAGCCCAGAGCGCTTTACACTTACACAATCATAATACAAACAAGGAAAGAGAACTAAATCCGAATAAATTCAAACATGGTCACACACACCCACACACGCTAGATAAAAGGGATACGATCATACATGACCCTGGGTAAGTTCATGCGCGCACCCTTCAACTGTATTTCAAATACCGTACTCGCAGAGATAAAATTGCAGGTGACTTAAATGTTAAAAAAAATTAAGCATGCAAGCTGAATTAATACTATTCTCCAAACCAGCCTATTAGTATTATATTTGCAGTAATTGAGTCTTAAGCTTATGGTTATTATTTTATTGAAAGACTGTCTTCTCTACTCCTAGAAAAATCTCAGTTGCCCACTTTACACAAAAACAGAAACCTGCAACTGTAACGCACAAAATATTCTATCAAAATTCAAATAGTCTTCTTCTTTATGAGTTTGTGTAATGCAGCTCCCACACGCACTCGTCTTTTGCAATAGTGGGCGTGGGCTTTTATGTGTCTGAAATTGCACCCCCCCCCCCCACCCATGCCATTCTAGTCATACAGTCATTAACTCCTTAATTGGGTGGGGGGGAAGGGTAAATATTTTCATTAGAAATACAGATGGGGACTCTCTTTAGAAAGAATACGGTACAAATGACCTGACCCAATAAATATTCTTATCTAGCGACACACAACATTTCATCCTCAGGTGAAAGAAGTGAAAGAAGGGAAAGAGTTCAGCCAAGCGGAGTGAGATATCAAACACATCAGTCGTGTGTGAATGTTTGTCACTGTTAGGTCCGAAGCAAAAATTTACCAACGCCTGTAAAGAATGTGAAGCTATCGAGGAGGCCTGAGCATCAGGATCAACGCCCGTGATAGACAGGTGAGTGAGTTTAAGTTCTGTTAAGTTTGTGTCTGCAATAGGACACTGCCTGACCTGCTTGAGGAACATGTCGTTTTGATTCCGGGGGTCATACAGTAAAAGTAAGTGGCAGAGTACATCTTGTGCTAATCTAATGCTGCTCGAGCTCAGCCGTTGGAACTATATGCTAATTTCCTTTTGTACATGGTGCATTTGGAGCGTCTTTCTTTCTTTATTTGGTGTTTAACGTCGTTTTCAACCACGAAGGTTATATCGCGACGGGGAAAGGGGGAAGATGGGATAGAGCCACTTGTCAATTGTTTCTTGTTCACAAAAGCACTAATCAAAAATTTGCTCCAGGGGCTTGCAACGTAGTACAATATATTACCTTACTGGGAGAATGCAAGTTTCCAGTACAAAGGACTTAACATTTCTTACATACTGCTTGACTAAAATCTTTACAAAAATTGACTATATTCTATACATAAGAAACATTTAACAAGGGTAAAAGGAGAAACAGAATCCGTTAGTCGCCTCTTACGACATGCTGGGGAGCATCGGGTAAAGGACTTAACATTTCTTACATACTGCTTGACTAAAATCTTTACAAAAATTGACTATATTCTATACATAAAAAACATTTAACAAGGGTAAAAGGAGAAACAGAATCCGTTAGTCGCCTCTTACGACATGCTGGGGAGCATCGGGTAAATTCTTCCCCCTAACCCGCGGGGGGGGGGTATTTGGAGCGTTCTCACAGAGCATACAGGTATTAATTCAGAGACAAAGTTATTTACAGGAAAAAGGAGTTCATAGTTAAAGGCAGCACCAGTGAACAATGTTTTTTTGTGCTTTTTGTTCTCCAAGGATGCACAACTTCAAAATAAAACCCTGCTCTCTAGATGTTCATCAAAATATGAACACAAAAGTTGACAGTGATCAATCAATCAATCAATGAGGCTTATATCGCGCATATTCCGTGGGTACAGTTCTAGGCGCTCTGCAGTGATGCCGTGTGAGATGAAATTTTATACGGCCAGTAGATTGCAGCCATGTCGGTGCATATTTACCTTTCACGGCCTTATTCCAAGTCACACGGGTATGGTAGACAATTATTAACTGTGCCTAAGCAATTTTGCCAGGAAAGACCCTTTTGTCAATCGTGGGATCTTTAACGTGCACACCCAATGTAGTATACACGGGGGGTGGTTCGGACACCGAAGAGAGTCTGCACACAAAGTTGACTCTGTGAAATAAATTTCCGCCGAACCTGGGATCGAACTCGCGCTGACAGCGGCCAACTGAATACAAATCCAGCGCGCTACCAACTGAGCTATACCCCCGCTGATGGTTGTATTGCACTCATGATTACCCAGGTCTGTTCTACTTCTGGTACAATTTGTAACCCCATAACCAACAACCTCAAGAGAGTATGAGTCATGTAAATATACCAGCTCTTGAAACCTATTTGTTCACCTTGAATTAATTGACCATAAATTATACTGAGTGACCTACCCATTTTAGGTAGGCTCAGTCTCTAAGTCTTAATGCTCCCAGTGTTAAAGACACCTATAGCATTATATATTGTGAATGATGGCTAATATGATCTCAGCTGTCCTTGCTAGTACAGCATGTGGAACTCGATCCCTTTTAAGACTGCCAAACATGAGAAAATCAGGTCTTAAAATGAATATAAATTTACAGATGTGTCAACAAAAAATCTTGAAAAGTAAGGATCACTCTTAACAAGGGGGAGTCTCAAACCGGGGGATGGGGGAGAGGGTCTAGAAGGGGGCCGGTAAATCCACGTACTGTACCACAAATGGCCAAAAGGTGTGTTAGACCGCATGTCATACTGTCCTAAAGATTACCTCTTTGCACGGAGCAACGAACATTTATCAAAGCCTAGTCACTACCATGTTAAAGACACCCATTACAATTATTGTGAATGACTGCTATTGTCTGCCTCCTCTGCCCCCCCCCCCCCCCCCCCACCTCACACCAATGGTCAACAAGTTTGTCAGACAGTATTGTTTCCTGCCCTAAGGATTCTGTCCACTGTATTCAGACAGAAGAGTTCTTCAAAACCTAGCTACCAGTGTTGTCAAATATCACGTACTGCCAATGAGAGCTTTCTTTCTTTCTTTCTTTATTTGGTGTTTAACGTAGTTTTCAACAACGAAGGTTATATCGCGACGGGGAAAGGGGGGGAGATGGGATAGAGCCACTTGTTAATTGTTTCTTGTTCACAAAAGCACTAATCAAAAAATTGCTCCAGGGGCTTGCAACGTAGTACAATATATTACCTTACTGGGAGAATGCAAGTTTACAGTACAAAGGACTTAACATTTCTTACATACTACTTGACTTTTCTTTCTTTATTTGGTGTTTAACGTCGTTTTCAACCACGAAGGATATATCGCGACGGGTACTACTTGACTAAAATCTTTACAAACATTGACTATATTCTATACAAAAAACACTTAACAAGGGTAAAAGGAGAAACAGAATCCGTTAGTCACCTCTTACGACATGCTGGGGAGCATCGGGTAAATTCTTCCCCCTAACCCGCGGGGGGGGGGGGGGGGGGGGGGGGGGGGGGGGGGGGGGAATGAGAGCTATAGCTCTCTGTCCAGATCACAAACAGTCAAACTGGTGTACATTTGTTGCCCAAAAGGTCCTTTCCATCTAATTGTGTTAGAAGAGTTTGTTCAAAGGCTGACTGAGCATTAAAAATGCAGAGTGTTTGTTAAACAGAAATTCGAAAGGTGGGTAAACACGAAACCGTTGGAAAATGTTAATACAGTATTGTTATGGTGTGTTAATTATAAATTGTGACAGGGGAGGCTACCGCTCCTTTCACAGCAGACTCTGCACCCGAGTTGTTGGCCTTTAAGTCAACACCGGTGGATTGTGGAATTCTGTTTGTGATGGGGTCTGGTGGTTTCCGATTGTCTGTATGTTCATGGAAACCTTCGGGTTTGCATAAGTTTTTATAGGGCTAAGAAATTAGCCCTAACATTTTCAATCCTGTTTGATTGCACTTCGCCTCCCGAGGTGATCATAGTGTTACGGCCGGGAGGCGATCATAGTGTTACGGCACTCGGTTACAAATACTAAAATAGTGCTTACGGTCAACATTTTGCCAAACATGTTGATGAGCTTAGTGTCTAGTACAAAATGAAGGACTTGCTAGATAAGGTGAACCGCAGAATTTGTAATTGTTCATCAAAATAGACTAATTCCATGTGTTTAGATTGACAGAAAAAATATCTAGTACAAATATGTGTATACACATTCCACCAATGTAATCTGTAATACAGTCACTGCAAGCACGAGTTGTCATGCAAAATTCTGCTCCAATCCTTTTCATTTCTTATTCATGGCCGGAGAATTTCTAAAACATAAAAGCTGCCTTGTTATTGTTGTGCTGCCTCTGTCGTTCACCCTCTTTTCAAACCAATGGAACAAAAATAATAACAAGCTCAAGCCAAAACAAGTCGCGTAAGGCGAAATTACTACATTTAGTCATAGACCATTTATCCTGGACCGCCAACTAGCTCTCTCTCCGCTCTTTCTCTCTATTACGAGGTAGCGGCCTCTCGCATGTAGGAACCTACGCTTACAAGCCTTTCAGAAATCAGGGGGACCTGATATCCGGTGTCGATTGTAAACATGGACGAAGTTGCCGAGGTAAGTTCTGAAAATGCTAAAATAAACTCAGCAAAAGTGCATATGGAACATGTTTTTCGATGAGTTTTGTTAAGTTTAGTTTGGAGTTTTGGAAAATCCAGTCCATTGTCACCTCCCATTGTCACAAATAACTGGAGCGTGCTTTCTTTTCACTGTCTTCGAATCGCTCGCCTTTCAAATCGGACGCAACGCGCCCCTGAAAGTCGAGAGTCGTAACCTCGAAGGGTCACGTGACGAGTTGGCGGTCCAGGCTATTTGGTCTATGATTTAGTCAAGCTGTCGAACTCACGGAATGAAACTAAACGCACTGTATTTTTTTCACCAAAACAGTACAGCTTCTTCAATTCCCGCGAGAAGGAAATCGCTCACCTCCCACGTGCAAAACGCAGTGATATGCACACGCCAGAATAGCGCGGTAGCGTATTGTGCTAAGCAGGAAAGCGCACTTTTCTGTATTCGTGTTAACTTTCTGAGCTTGTTTTGAATACAACCTATCTGTATCATATATATGTTTCTTGAATCAGGAAACAATAAAGAACAAGAAGAGCAAACGCTCGATCGAGTCACTTTCGCAGTTCTGAATATTATATGAGGCATCAGATGGACAGGAAGAAATTGCTATTCACAACACAATGAGTCACGTTCACATAAAATTTGAGCCCGGTCACTTTTATAGTTTCCGAGAAAAGCCCAACGTTAAGTTGTGTGTTGCCGAACAGAAAAGGCTAGTTATCTCCCTTGTTTTTCTGATAACGTTCGTAAAAGGCTACAGATGTAAATACTTTGATGTAAAGAATAATCCTACAAAGTTTCAATCACATCCGATGAACTTTGTCAAAGATATAAAATGTCTAATTTTTCCTTTGACGCTGACCTGTGACCTTGAAAAAGGTCAAAGGTCAACGAAACCATCGTTAAAGTGTAGAGGTCATTGGAGGTCACGACTAAACAAAATATGAGCCCGATCGCTTTGATAGTTTCCGAGAAAAGATATAAAATGTCTAATTTTTCCTTTGACGCTGACCTGTGACCTTGAAAAAGGTCAAAGGTCAACGAAACCATCGTTAAAGTGTAGAGGTCATTGGAGGTCACGACTAAACAAAATATGAGCCCGATCGCTTTGATAGTTTCCGAGAAAAGTCCAACGTTAAGGTGGTGTCTACGGACGGCCGGCCGGACGGACGGACAGACTAACACTGACCGATTACATAGAGTCACTTTTTCTCAAGTGACTCAATAAAATGAAATCATTTTTGGATCGATTTCTTAAATCTTAATCGTAAGACTAATTAATCTATTTTCGTTAATTGTGATCACATTTTAAGAGTAAACATGACATATGTATATATTTTTAGATTCAGAATGTGATGAAGAATACGATGCAATCAATTTTAAATCTGTTTGCGAAAAATCGATTTTAATGACAACTTTAATGAGCAAACTCATTAATTAATTTGTAAGCCTCCAAGCTGAAATGCAATACCAAAAACCGGGCGTCGTCGAAGATTACTTGACCAAAATTTCAACCAATTTGGTTGAAAAATGAGAGCGTGACAGTGCCACCTCAACTTTCACGAAAAGTCGGATATGACGTCATCAAAGACATTTATCAACAAGAGGCGAAGCCTTCGAGGCTCACGTAAGAAATCGACAAACAGTAACACAAACTCAATCACTCCGTCACACACACACACACACACACACACACACACACACACACACACACACACACACACACACAGTAAGCATAGGTGAAACTGTGCAAGAAAGCGAGACACTAGATCTAGCTCTGTCTGTCTGCATGTAGCCTACTTACAGGGACACGACTGCCAACTAGTCTCGGCCCGCTCAAAATAAAAAATAACAATGACCGAGACTTTCAGTAATTCCTTCTCACCCTCTTACGCCATAATGTGACGTCTTCAAATGATGAAATGTTAAAGTTTCTACCACAGACATACACACGCACAAACAAACACACACACACGCACAAACGCACAGACAGAAAAAGTTACGATCGCATAGGCTACACTTACGTGAGCCAAAAAAATGAAAAAAACGTCTGGGGATATCATACCCAGGAACTCCCATGTAAAATTTCATGAAGATCGGTCTAGTAGTTTTCTCTAAATCGCTCTACACACACACACACACATACACCACACCCTCGTCTCGATTCCCCCCTCTACGTTAAAAC
This sequence comes from Littorina saxatilis, assembly GCF_037325665.1. Taxonomy (NCBI): domain Eukaryota; kingdom Metazoa; phylum Mollusca; class Gastropoda; order Littorinimorpha; family Littorinidae; genus Littorina; species Littorina saxatilis. Next base: position 38,209,382 of record NC_090257.1, read on the forward strand.
GTTTAGTCAAAACTTGACTAAATGTAAAAACATGGCAGAGTCATTATAGAAAAGGTTCACGGCACTCTCAAAACTTCTGAAACGCTCATGAATACAGAGACAACTTGGGACCTAATGCCTGAGAAGCATAAACAAAACTAAAAGTTCTTACAGAACTGGCTTACAATACTGTGGAACCCCCCCCCCCCCCCCCTTTTAAGACCTCCAAAAATGTGAGAAAATCAGGTCTTAGAGTCTTAAAAAGGACGGTCTTAAAAAGGAGGGAGTCTTAAAATGGGGGTAAAATTACACAGGTTATGAACAAAAACTCTGAACAAGAAGGGCAAAGCCCATACGACTCACATGCTTGACCTTTACATGACCTTGACCTTCAGCTAAACCTAGCAATGACATCATACACTAAGAACTGCTTTACACATTTTTCCTACCAAAATACATGTGGTCATGCAACACAAAGCTGTTAATTCAAGACATAGGAAGTACAATGGTGCTTATTGGCTCTTTCTACCATGAGATATGGTCACTTTTAGTGGTTCACTACCTTATTTTGGTCACATTTCATAAGGGTCAAAGTGACCTCGACCTTGATCATATGTGACCAAATGTGTCTCATGATGAAAGCATAACATATGCCCCACATAATTTTTAAGTTTGAAACAGTTATCTTCCATAGTTCAGGGTCAAGGTCACTTCAAAATATGTATACAATCCAACTTTGAAGAGCTCCTGTGACCTTGACCTTGAAGCAAGGTAAACCAAACTGGTATCAAAAGATGGGGCTTACTTTGCCCTATATATCATATACAGGTGAGGTATTCAATCTCAAAAACTTCAGAGAAAATGGGAAAAATGTGAAAAATAGCTGTTTTTTAGACAATATTTATGGCCCCTGCGACCTTGACCTTGCTATGTATGTTTTTTGGGGCCTTGTCATCATACACCATCTTGCCAAATTTGGTACTGATAGACTGAATAGTGTCCAAGAAATATCCAACGTTAAAGTTTTCCGGACGGACGGACGACTCGGGTGAGTACATACTCACTTTTGCTTCGCATGCGAGTCAAAAAGGACGGTCTTAAAAAGAAGGAAGTCTTAAATTGGGGGGTCTTAAAAGGGGGGTTCCACTGTACTGCATTAAGTTGCTTGAAAGGCTTCACTGGTGGAAGCTAGCCGTGTAAATTAACAAAAAGCTTCACTATCATAGCTCTAGTTCACAGGTTTAATTCGCTCAAGCATGACAACAAGACGTTTCGCTTCACTGATGCTATTCTACCTCACTGACTGCCACTGTTTACATTCAAGGAGGACTTAGTGAATCAAGGCAACATAATCTTCACTCACAGTAAACTCATGCAGATACGACTACCTGTGCAGCTGTCTGAGCTTAAATGCTCCAAAACTCAGGTATTTGTCCTGGGTTCATGTTAAGTTTGATTCTATGTGAGTAGCTTAATGTCCTACTTGAAGTTACTTGCTGATATCTTTTACCAAAGGAAGTTGATTGTCAAGGTATGACAGAAGAATTTCATGATGACGTGAATTGACACATTATTTTCCAGTATAAAATTGTCTTAGTTTGTTCTTGATGAATCCAAGTATCTAACAGAAAACGGAACTATTATACACATGTAGTGATAATACATGACATCTATTTTTACAGCGTGCATATTGTAAACAAGTATCTTTGTTAAAATTTAATAATTGCTATCATCTTTCACAAAATTAAGTTCAACATCAAGGAATATATGACAGAAGACTTAATTCTATGCAAAGGTTAGTGGGTCCATACATTTCTTTCTACAGCTTTATACTTGTGTAAGCTTGGGAACGACAGTTACGGTACACATGTACTTTTGCGCATCCGTTTGAACTCGTGGTACCTCTGTGCTATCGAGGACTCAAACCTGTACTATCGGGGATCCACTTAAGGTTTCCGAGACTGTGTTTTGTCTGTATTGAAATGGTCTGGCGGAAGAGCCGATTCTTAAATTTGCATAGGTAAAATGATCGCTTTTCGGTACCCGACACCCCTCTGAGTTGAATTTGTTTTAACCTTGTGAGGTAGGCACGCGGGATGTTATGGGTTGGGGTTAATCACTTTTCGCTGGGGCATCGAACCGAACAGACGTATCCAGTGAGCGGTCGAGTGGCACTGGTTTGCTACGAACAGGAAAGAAACCGTGATGTGATTTTTCTGAGACGGGTATGTTATTCATATGCTATTTTCATATAATGGGTAAAACAGCATTAAAGTGTGCAGGTTGTGACATGCTTTGGGAGGATTTATTTGGATGTTCAAGTAGATTGTTTTGTGAGTTGAATGTTCGGGAAAACTTTTGTTTATTGAATGTTTTGGAAAACCGTTTGAGTGTTTGGGAGAACTGTATTGTGGGCATGATATTTGGAAGGAATGATGTGTTTTGTTGTTGTTAAAGGATTTAGTTTGTGGTAGTTGAAATTGTTGAGTTGTTTATGTATGCTTATGGCGTGCATTCTGTGATTTGCAGGATGGCGGAATGTGCGACGAGGTTTTTAGAAGAGGGATTTTAGTCAGGTTTCGGTAGAGGGGCGTAGTTAGATTCAGTTAGTTTTCAGTAGACGGGGTTTCGTTAGAGGGGTGCAGTTAGAATTCGTTTGTTTTAGATTAGAGTTTTATTGTGTTTTTGTTGTTGATTTTTTTGACTAAGTTGAGAGTGAGGATTTAGAGTAGAGTTTTGAAGTGTAGTTTGGAGGGAGGATTTAAAGTATTGTTTTAAAGCATAGTTTTAGAGTGGGAATCTAAAACATAGCTTTAGAGTAAAGGATTCAGAGTTTTGTTTGGGGTTGTTCTAGTTCCAGAGAGTAATACATTGGAAGTTTTGTATTTGAAGGTAAACCCCCGCTTTCCCACACATTCCCCTCATCATCTTATGGAAATAAAGAACCTGGTAATTTAACTAGTGTCAGTTGTTTTGAGTGTCTGAGCTTGGTGAGAAAGGGGCACTCTGTAAATTTTGACCCCGTGATCAGGGTAAAGTACATTTGGCACTCGGTTACACTTGTACAACACAGGGTTTAAATATGAGAAATGTATCATATCAGTTTAATGACAATTAACTACTATTTAACTCAGGGTACCAAAATCATAAGTGGAAACATGATCGGCTTTTTTCACCAGTCATCTGCAGACTGTCACTGTCAACTCGATCATAACACACATGTAGTCTGCCTATATTAAACCTATCTGTGAACAACTTGTGAATAACACAGTGACATGTACACAAACACACATCTTGCTTGTCAAGGCATAAATTACAATTCTAAATGAGATAACTGGGCCTTGAGATATATATGTAACACTGTCTCTACAGCTTAAGTGTATCTGTAACAATCTTATACAACGAGGCACAGAGATAAAAATATCAGTACATGTATCACTAGAACAGCTTATCAGTCCTTGCCCTACTCCAATCATCACAGGTAAGATTTCTGATCCCACTCTCTAAAAGGACAGATGCAGGCATGGTACTCATAAGCTGAAAGAGTTTTTCCCTGAAAGTTTGTGATTTTTGCCTTTTTAACACGATCTTCAGACTGGCCTTCTCAAATAAAGCCCAAATCAAATCTTAAAAGTTTTGTAAACGTATGCTGATTTTCGCAAATGTGCATGTAAGAACAGAAGCCAAAGAAAACTGACGACGATAAAGTGCCTCACCATTTCAAGAATATTGTAACATTGTAAATCTACTTCTACAGGACTATAGTAAATATCAACGGACAGACTTGATCAGAAGAAAGGACTGACATTATTTATAGCTGAAATACATTCCCAACCGACTTATAACATGCAGTTAAATGTGTTATCTGCAGGCAATAGACCTACATCTTGTATGTGGCCCAGTTAACAGCAGAGCTGGCTGAACAGTAGATTCCAATAGAAGAAGCACAGTTGGGGCACGATTTCTCATGTCAATTGTGCAATTAAGCCATGTTGTCACATTCTTCTTCCCTTCTAAAATCTTTTGTTGGCTTACTTGGAAAGAATCTATCCAAAATCAAGTATGCCTAAGTGGGTTTGCCAGAATAAAAACCATGTACATTTTCATTTGGTAGGCCAAGTGACCGGCTGTATCTAAGTTACGAAATTGTATTGACTGAATATTACTCTTTTCCTGAAGTTTTCATGAACTCTTCTTTTCATACCCCAGGATATACAACTGGACAATTCTTTTTCTTTTCCATTAATGACTGTTGTCTCCCATGTCCGCAATGATTATGAAAACTTCAACCCTCCCGCGGGTTAGGGGGAAGAATTTACCCGATGCTCCCCAGCATGTCGTAAGAGGCGACTAACGGATTCTGTTTCTCCTTTTACCCTTGTTAAGTGTTTCTTGTATAGAATATAGTCAATGTTTGTAAAGATTTTAGTCAAGCAGTATGTAAGAAATGTTAAGTCCTTTGTACTGGAAACTTGCATTCTCCCAGTAAGGTAATATATTGTACTACCAGACCTGTTTACCCTAAACCCGAGGCAAGAGTACTTTCCCAAAAAGTTGAGTGTATTTTTCAAAAAGTTGGTGTACTTTGCAAGCAAAGCCATATGGGCGAGGGAAAATGTACGCGTGGGTGCAAACGTGTTTGTGTAAGAATAGCATGTCTTGTGAACACCTTCAGAATTTAACTCCTTCCAATACAACAGGGATAAAACAATTTTATTTACCTGTCAGTTTATAGCATTATAACCAGTGTCTTCCAAACAGATTGATAATGAAAAGATGAAGTTCGTGAAATAACATCTGCGGTTGACAGTGGCAAGTTCAGTTTTACAATCATCTCAGAAAACATTGCTTCAGCACGGACTACAGCCTTTTCTTCTGGGAGGATTTGCTTTGCGGGAATGAACATCATAAGGCAAAAAAAAAAAAATAGTCTGTTTACGGTAACCCGACCGACCCTATTTTTTTCGCGCGACCCTAGACTTTTTTTTGGCATTTGGGGAGAAAAAAAAATCTTTTGGTTTTTTTGGCAAAATAACGTAAAACAAGAGGCGAAGCCTTCAAGGCTCACGTAAGAAATCGACAAACAGTAACACAAACTCAATCACTCCGTCACACATACACACACACACACACCCACACACACAGTAAGCATAGGTGAAACTGTGCAAGAAAGCGAGACACTAGATCTGCCAACTAGTCTCGGCCTGCTCACAATAACAATGACCGAGACTTTCAGTAATTCCTTCGCGTGACGTCTAACCCTCTTACGTCATAATGTGACGTCTTCACACACGTCAAACACTTTTGACCGAGACGTAATCTTCTTATGCGAGCTTTACATAGACTCGGAAATGTTAAAGTTTCTATCACACACGCACGCACGCACGCACGCACAGACAGACAAAAGTTAGCATCGCATAGGCTACACTTACGTGAGCCAAATATGGTTTTTTGGGGAAAAAAAAAAAAATTTCCCGACCTACCGACCCTATTTTTTTGGCCTATGTTACCGTAAACAGATTTATTATTTTTTGGCCTAATTTCTTGGCAGCTTTCAGCGGATTTCTTTGCAGCAACCCTGTCCAGGTGAGTTTTGGAACTGCAGTGTCGTTCGATGTCATATTTCCCAGCATGGGCAACGGAGAAATCTGATTTACAATACTTGCAGTGTGCATGACTTTTTCCCATAGTAGACTCCACAATTCCTGGCTCTTTCTTATATTTCTCCAAGAAAATCTGCTGCTTCTGCTGTTTAGACTTGGTACAGTCATCCGAAACTGGCACATTTTACCGCTTCATTTTGCCACAATTGTCCAGACGATCGCACGTGCCAACAACTGAACAAGGTTTCCACAGCTGAAGACTCGCTGTCATGGTTATCTCCCTTCGACCGAAACCGGTATCAGTTGTACCATCCCGTAATCAGAACACCAACACCAGAAAACGTATTCTAGACTTTTTCTTATGCGTATTTTGTGCGTGTGTCGCGTATTTGCGTACCGATAATAATTTGGCGTACAAAATACGCCCAAATCGTACTGGTAAACAGGTCTGTACTACGTTGCAAGCCCCTGGAGCAATTTTTTTATTAGTGCTTTTGTGAACAAGAAACAATTAACAAGTGGCTCTATCCCATCTCACCCCCCTTTCCCCATCGCGATATAACCTTTGTGGTTGAAAACGACGTTAAACACCAAATAAAGAAAAAGAAAGAAAACTTCAAAAGCACTAAGATGACCTGAAACTAACAGTTATTGAACCCAAGGGTGTTAAGCATACATTATGTCCAACCCTAAAACGGAAAATCCGCAGGGGGCGATAAAGCTGAACACACACTGCTGAACGTTTTCAAACACAGAGCTGTATATACCTGACAGTCAAACCCAAAATCAATATTATATTTATACACTTTTTCCTGGATTAAACCGGAAAATCAGCACTTCTATGAAGTAATTTTTCTTTTCATCTAATTTTGCCATGCCTGTTGCAGATGAGGTACTGATGCTTTCAACCACAACAACTGGAACACACTGCTGAACCCTACATCTCTGTTCTGAGCAATTCACTCACACACTGGACTCTACATCTCTGTTCTGAGCAATTCACTCACACACTGGACTCTACGCAACATGGCATGCATTCTTAAGCTGCAGAGCTATCTCCTGGCCTTTCTCCTTGCAACTTCCATCACCACAGCCCTGGCGGAAGATGCGGAAGAACCGATAAAAGTTGGAGCACCTGTAACTGCCGTGCAGCAAGGCAAAGACGCGGAAATTAAATGTTCCACCACCCTGGCAGGGAATAACAAACTCTCATGGTACAAAGGTGAAGGAGGCCAGCTGGTCCCTGAGAATAAAAGCTTGTCTGTTTCCGCCAACTACACCACTGGACTACTGACGGTTCAAAACGCCCAGCTCAACGACACAGGAACATACCAGTGTCAAACTGATGGTGGGGTTCACAACGCTACAGCGGAGCTTCACGTGTATGAGATGCCGTCCTACTTCGAAGAGGGCATGATCATTGTGGGCATCACCACTGGCTTAGTGCTTGTGTTCATTATTTGTGCTGTGCACTCATTCATTCGGAATAGAAAACCTAAACCTCCAAAGCCAGCACCTAAAAAGCCAATCAACACTGTACTCTGAAATGACTGATGGGCCCACTAAGCAAGCGTTTCACAGTCTAAAAAGATCATCCAATAGTTTCCTCACTGCTTGTGACAAGCATTAACTACCATTTACCAAGCAAGAAAATCAACAAAATATTAAAAATACCTTCCAATAAAAGAGAAAGGTGAACTCTTCACCTAAAATTTAAAGTCACATCATTTTTGAAGAATGACCTTTGCAAAGTATAGCAGGCAAAACAAGTAATCCTGTAGCTGTGTTTGCCAATCAATTTGAAAGTTTGACATGCGAACATGCAGCCATTACGTCACTGTTTTTGCCATTCAAATCTGACAATTCACACGTTCAATCTGGCCTGGTCAATAATGATCTCCTTCTATGTTGGTAAGTCTGGGCTCAATCCAACATTACAGTGTTCTAGATGGTCGAACGTGTAACAAAGACGTGTACGTGTAGATAGTGCGTCACCGGTGACTTACTTGTTTTCTCCAATGTTTCAAATCATACATTGTTTTGCTCTCACCAAGACAACAGATCTTGGCAAACGCGTTACATTAAAACTAGATTTGATGACGTTACCCGTACTCGTTCCCGTACACGTCCTGAAAAGTGCTGATCTAGATCTTGCTATTACACTGTACCACTTACGAGAGGACACCCCTCGGAGAAGCCAAAACTGAAGAAGAGCAAATATCTTCGAGATTCTAGGGGTCCAGAAACATTTTAATTTACATTCACAATGGTGCAAGCTAGCTGTCCCAAATCTGAGCACAATTATTGTTGTCTCACTTTTACATTTCTTGGAAATCCGTGAATATGCGAAAAGGTGGGGAGCCAGTGTCAATGTCTTTTTCTGCACAGAATTTGCAATGGATGTGAAAAAGTGCTTTTATTTTAAATCTTGGTGAAGATGAATAACATCACCCCCCTGGCAAGATTTTTAACTGTTTAACACTTTCTACCCCACCTTTGTTGACCAAGTTTGTTTTTTTAGCCGAGACCAGCTGTGCTGCAGCAGGTCACTCAAAATTGTAGTAACTGTGTAGTAACTGTTTATCAACACACTGGAATGCAGGCGTTAGATGGACGTTACAGGAAGCGACTGAAACTAACAGTCTGAGCGGATATATCCGTACCTGGTCAGATAGAGCCATATGAGTGGGTACGGATATATCCGTTCCAGGGAGACAATGAGTTAAAGGAGGTCAAGATTTGTACAGACCTGTTTACCCCTAAAACATTGCATGTGTATTTTCTGGGAGCAAAATGAGGCAAATGTGTAGTTTTGTAATTGAATGTGTAGAATTTCTCGTCGACCTATCACAACAACAAGAACAATGATTGCTACTTTTTACCACATGTATTGATTGACTGACAGAAAAATGGGAATTGCAGACAGTGCAATGAGCATGATGTTTTCCTTTCCGCGAAGACAAGGCATGGGTAGTCCTGATGATATTTTGGCAGAAAGACTTGGTTCGGCGCATTGCTCGTCTTTTTCTTTTTGGTCGGTGGCCTTTCGGAGTCAATTTCTTCACAGTTCTCATCTTCACTTTCGTGTGCTCTGCGTTCAGCCATTGTGTCGAAACGCCCGCATGGTTTGGCAGTAACGCTTTCAGTTGTGCCCGGCATTTGCTTGGTGCGACAACAACAATCTCCTGCTGAACGCCACCAAGACCAAGGAGATGGTGGTGGACTTTCGCAGGAAAAAAGGCCCTGTGGCTCCACTGATCATCAACGGCGATCCCATCGAGATGGTGGACTTTTTCAAGTTCTTAGGCACCACCATCTCCAACGACCTGTGCTGGGATGATAACGTTGACGCCATCGTCAAGCGAGCGCGGCAACGCCTCTACTTCTTGCGCCAGCTCAAGAAGTTCCGCCTCAGCCAGGTCATCCTGGTCCAGTTCTACAGGGCCGTGGTGGAGAGCATCTTGACATTCTCCATCACAGTGTGGTACGGCAACACCTCCCAGCTGCTCAAGAACAAGCTGGAGCGTGTGGTGCGCACTGCTAGCAGGATCGTCGGCTGTGAGCTGCCCTCCCTAGCATCCCTCTATGCCAAGCGCATGCTGTCCAGAGCCCAGAAAATTGTGGCTGACGAGTCCCACCCTGGCCATCCCCTCTTCGAGCGCCTGCCCTCAGGTCGTCGATTCCGATCCCTGGGGGCACGCACTTGACGTCTCCAGACCTCTTTCTTCCCCCAAGCTGTTTCCTCCCTCAACGCATCCCATCCCTCAGTTGGGCAGCTTCGCAGTCGGTGATCCTGCTGGCGGTGAGCTCACCACATCCTGTGACTCAGTGTTAGGTGGTGGTGGTGGTGGTGGTGGGGAGGGGGGGGGGGGTGGTTGAGTGGGACTTTGATGTGTGATTTTTATTTTTTTCTATATTTTTAGCTGCATTATTTTAGTCATTCATGAGTGGGTGGGTGGAGGGGATGGGCTAGTTCTAACTATGCATTAGATTATAAAATTGTATTCTGTGTAGACCCTTCCACCAGCATCTTAGACCACTCTTTGTACTTTTTCTTTTAATAGATGATTGTCATTTGTTTTACCTCATGTCTGCCCTGCGTGTGATGGTGTGATCGTGACTGCTGTAGTGTGGGCGTGTGTGTGTTGGTGTGTATGTCAGTGAATGTGTGGGCGTGTGTGTGTGTGTGTCAGTGTGTGTGTGGGTGTGTGTGTGTGCGTGATTTTACCAACACTACGCTAAATTCCTTGTGCTTAAAATGTTTTTTTAATGTCACTTGGCTCAATAAATACTGTATTCTGTATTCTGTATTCTATTCGGCATTAACAAGCTACAACGCAACGCCCGTGGGCGCTTTACGCGCTGCACGCAGCAAACGACTGCTGGCCGAAAACATGGATTGGAAAATGGATCGGTCAAGGGAGATGAAGAAAATGACGGATTGTGATATGCGTAGCCGAAACAATACTGTTTGCGTGCAGGGACGGGGCGGTGTGAGAGCACAACGGGACAAGGAACAGGTGTAAAGACGAAAAAGAATTTTTTTTTTTTTTTTTAATACCGATTGCGTAGAAAACGACAGACTTGCGTAGTTGCGTAGTATATTATTCAAATTCGTAGTTTACTACGCTCAATGTGTAGTGTAAACAGGTCTGTTTGTAACAAAATTAGATGTAAGGGTGTGAAAAGACAAGAGTTTTGTAGAACCTTCTATTTACAGTGATAGACCGAATAATAATAGTTGGCTCACGTAAGTGTAGCCTATGCGATGCTAAACTTTGTCTGTCTGTGCGTGTGTATGTGTGTGTGTGTGTATGTGTGTGATTTTTAACCATGAAGACTGCCGTGTGAACTGAGATAGGAAACAAACTTGCATCCGTTGTGGACAGCCATATCAGTTAAAGGGATGTTAAGAAACAATAAACAAACCTTCAACTGAAAACACTGTTGTTATTGACGTTTCCAAGCTTTCTTACGTGCATACTTGCCTGCCTGCGTGACAGCAGGTGTATATGTTTTGGCGAATATACGTTCAGAGTGTAATCTCTGCATAAATATGTTCCATGGCACCAAAATACTTATTATGTTATTCCGTTTTATATCATTTATCCAACAGAAGAATGTTCTTTTTGAATATTTTTTCTACTTTTGGTTTTACATTAAAGTTTGCTGTTGAAATAGGCATTCTGGTTTCTTTCTTCCAAGCGTGCATGTGTGGGTGTGAGTGTTTGTGCATGAAAAAATGTGTGCGCATGTTTGTTTTTGAAGGATTTACCCGCTTTAGGCAAAATGCTGCCTTTTTCCTGAATAAACAAGCGTTCTGCTTCTTTCCATGAATTGGGAAACTTGACAGCCTCGTTCCCAATGTTCTACAAAAAAATATTTTTATACACACAAACGCACTGCAAATAATCATTTATAAAGCACAAAACACAGTTAAGCATGAGCACACTGCTGAGGTAACAGCTAGTACTCCAGTTCCTTAATCAGATATCACTTGAGCCTGTATGATTATACGTTTTTAAACTTAGGATAAACCTGAAACCAAAAGAAGGCGAACGCTGTGCTTGGTACAGTACAGCGCTCCCTTGCAGCAAAATTATTAACCAAATGTACACACGCACTTTTTTCACAGAATGGCAATGACAGGCGCAGTGACCTAGTGGATAAGACATTGGCCTCCTATGCAGAAGATTATACGCTATTTGCGTTTTTGACCAAAATATGACATTTTACACAGATCGAGACAGTCATTGTTCTCCGAGACCGCGCTAGCGGTCGAGGTAAACAATGACTGTCGAGATCTGTGTAAAATGTCATATTTTGGTCAAAAACGCAAATAACATTTATGTATCGATCGAATTCCTTTCAGGTACTATGACTTTGTTGTTGTTTTGACGATTGAACGAGCACACACACACATGCAATCAAACACATAAGCTTCATATTTGGGCGTTTCAGGTTGACCGAAACTTCAAAGGAACTACAAAACACACGTCATGTACTGACTTTGTTGTTGTTTTGACATTGAACAGCACACACGCATGCAATCAAACACATGACGTGTGTTTTGTAGTTCCTTTAAAGTTTCGGTCAACCTGAAACGCCCAAATATGAAGTTTTGTAGGCCTCTGACGTCACATGGCTCAAAGAAGGGAAATCCAATGTCCAATCGATACATTGTGAGTTAAACTGCCGGCCTCGGCTACCTGGTGGGTTAAGAGAGGCGATTTTTCCGATCTCCAAGGTCAACTTATGTGCAGACCTGCTAGTGCCTTTTTCACCTTCGTCACGTACATGCAAGCACAAGACCAAGTGCGTAAGGAAAGATCCTGTAATCCATATCAGAGTTCAATGGGTTAAAGAAACCCGAAAATACCCAGCATGCTTCGCCTGGAATTGGAGTATGGCTACCTCTGAATGGCGGGATAAAAACATGTAAAAGCCCACTCGTTCAAAAATATGAGTGAACGTGGGAGTTTCAGCCCATGAACAAAGAACACAGAATGGTTATATTGAATGGGGACAATCAATACCTACAAGTAGTTTCAAACATTGTCCTAAAAGGTCTGGCATTTTCTGTAACTGATGAAAAAAAAATGAAAAAAAATACATACATTCACACGCACAAACTTACTTTGTAGCTTATTGATCCTGGTACTCTGCTGCTTGATTCTGAAATTAAACACAAACAAAACTAGATCAATTTCACAAAATCTGTACACAACAGGCAACTCTCTTTACCGTGGCAATATCCAAAACTCAAGTGACTAAAAAAACAAATCACAAATAAAGGGAGATAACTATTATCTGAGCAAAATATACCCTTTTTTTTTTTGTGTGATGAACTACTATGCTTGCTGGGGGACTAATCATTAACCAGGCATGGGAATTGAAAAAAGTAAAAAAGGCTGAAAATCTGTAAGTAATAGCAGTTTTTAGAACCATTTTTGCCTCCCCAATTTATTTTTTCGGCGGACACTTTTGCTTTTTCGGCGGAACAAAACAAAAAAATTGGCGGAAATTTGCCTTTCGGCGGACAATTCCCATGCCTGATTAACCTCAAATAGTCACTAAATAGAATGTTAAAGCAGAAATAACAGAAAGAGTATCTGCCCAGTACGGCTTTTCCTTATATTAAACACAGCACGATATTCTTTAACCAGAAAGGTAGGAAGGGAGGTAACTACCCCAGCAAGCTAAATCCGACATGTCCTGTGTTTTTAATTGTCCTCTCTTACATGCACTTGTTACAACACACACACACACACACACACACACACACACACACACACACACACACACACACACACACACACTTACAAAATGCATGCATGCATACACACACACACACACACACACACACACACACACACTTACAAAATGCATGCATGCATACACACACACACACACACACACACACACACACACACACACACACACACACACACACACACTTACAAAATGCATGCATGCATACACACACACACACACACACACACTTACAAAATGCATGCATGCATACACACACACACACACACTTACAAAATGCATGCATGCATACACACACACACACACACACACACATACACACACACACACACACTTACAAAATGCATGCATGCATACACACACACACACACACACACACATACACACACACACACACACACACTTACAAAATGCATGCATGCATACACACACACACACACACACATTCTCTCTCACACTCTTTTCTACCAGTCTCTCTCACTCACTCATTCACTCACTCACTCTCACTCACACACACACACATACACACACAAACACACACACACAGTCACACACTCTCTCTCTCTAAGTCTTTTCTACCAGTCTATCTCACACACACACACACACAAACACCACAAACACACACACAAACTGACCTGGTCTCCAGCTGAGTAAGCTTCTTCTTGCCGTCAGCACCAGCCTCCTCTTTGCTATACTTGGTCGCCTCCAGCCCAGCAATGCGCATCTCGTACTGGGTGTTCAGAAACTGACACACAAACACATAACATTAAAAGTACACAACTATAAATCGGTGCAATATCCTGATTTAGCCCCGTAAGAGGTTCATTTTTGCACTGAGGGAATCTCAAAGGTTAGCTCTTCACTCAATAGGCTACATCATTTCCAAGAGGCAAGTGCTGAGGCACACCATTGACGGAAAACACCTATGAGTAACAACAAAAAATAGACCAGAAAACGCAGACAGAATCCTTCCAAACACAATGCAGATCTGGGAACCCCAATTTTGCATTTGGAGTATTCTCATGAAAAGTTTGTTTATTTTCCGAAAAATGTGTAATCTATACAGCATTCAAAAAAACCATTCAAGCAGGCTGTCCATGCGTTTACTGCACCATCATTAATTTTTGGCATGAAAGAAAACCCCAAATGGGAGTGCTCGTCACGGCTAGTAACATGTACATCACTGGGTTCAACCAGACTATGCGTCACATGAGTTGAAAAACGGACATGTTAAACAACTGGATCAGGTTTCGGGATGAGCTTGTGAAGAAAAGTAATCTCAGATTTGTTTCGGTCGAATATTTCTCACTATGTCAAAATACTGGATCAGATTCGGGATAAGCTTGTGAAAAAAACAAATCTCAGATTTTGTTTGGTCAAATATTTTCCACCAAGCGTATTGATTGTATTTCAGACAGTAAAAAGTAAATAATATCGCATGGGTTTTTAGGTCTGAACAAGTTGATAATGAAGAAAAAAGCAATAACTCACTAAGGCCTAAAAAAAAAATAGGTGTGGTTACGGTAACCCGACCTACCCTATTTTTAGGGGCCGACCCTATAACTTTTTATTACATTTGTAAAAAATAAAAAAAATTGAAAAAAATTGAAAAAAAATATGGAAAAAAACCCGAGTGCAGAAAACGCAATGAAAGCGAAAGCGCTCGAGTCGCACACTTATTTCTCTGTCAAGTAGGTTTAATTTGTACACATTAGAAAAAAAAGTTTAAAAAAAAAAAAGTGATTGCCTACCTTCCTACCCTATTTTTTTTGGCTAACCACACCTATTTTTTTTTTTTGGCCTAAACAAAAAAAATCATGGTAAGTAGCCAAGATAACAATGGGAAAGATAACAGCTGAAAAAGCAAGTCAAAGGATGAACATCCTCTCTCTTTCCCCCCAACATTTTCCTGGTGTGACAGTGCTGACACAAGCAGAAGGCCTAGCTATTCTGCTGCATTTCTGAGCTTTTCACTTTCGGGGTCATATCTTATGGTGTGAGTTCTGCATGCCACAAGAAAGCATTCATTGGTTTGTTCTCTCCTTCTCCCACATGCGCTCTGCCCACCCACCCACCCCCACCCACACACACACACACACACACAGCTACAAGAAAAAGAAATAAACATACTTCTGCTGTGTTCAGCTTGGTCTGCAAGTCTTCCTTCTCTTTTTCCATGTTCTTCAGCTGCTTTTCCAACTCTCCCTTGCACTGCAATCACACACCGAAGAAACAGGAATAAGGCAATCTATCCACATACCATTCTAAATACCAGGCAATTCTCACATCCACACACACACACAGCAAGAAAGTGCATGGAAACAGAAAGATAAAAGAATGAACATTTAGTTCAATTCAACAGCCTCTAAGCCTACTCTAATCTAAACTGTGAGTGTGAGGATTCTACAATTTGTTGCTCAATGTTTTCACAGTTGCAAAATCACTTTTGTACACACAAAAAAACGCTCTGCACAAGCAGCAGCCAGGCTATTGATCTCTACAAGTCTTATTTCTCCGTCTCAGTCAAACTGCTGTTCATTCTCATTGCATTTGATAACATGGGCGCAAATTAAACAAGAAGGGCAAAGCCCATACGACTCACATGCTTGACCTTGACCTTTCATGACATCATACACTAAGAACTGCTTTACACATTTTTCCTACCAAAATACATGTGACCTTGACCCAAGGTCAAGGTCATCCAAGGTCATGCAACACAAAGCTGTTAATTCAAGACATAGGAGGTACAATGGTGCTTCTACCATGAGATATGGTCACTTTTAGTGGTTCACTACCTTATTTTGGTCACATTTCATAAGGGTCAAAGTGACCTTGACCTTGATCATATGTGACCAAATGTGTCTCATGATGAAAGCATAACATGTGCCCCACATAATTTTTAAGTTTGAAACAGTTATCTTCCATAGTTCAGGGTCAAGGTCACTTCAAAATATGTATACAATCCAACTTTGAAGAGCTCCTGTGACCTTGACCTTGAAGCAAGGTAAACCAAACTGGTATCAAAAGATGGGGCTTACTTTGCCCTATATATCATATATAGGTGAGGTATTCAATCTCAAAAACTTCAGAGAAAATGGGAAAAATGTGAAAAATAGCTGTTTTTTAGACAACATTTATGGCCCCTGCGACCTTGACCTTGAAGCAAGGTCAAGATGCTATGTATGTTTTTTGGGGCCTTGTCATCATACACCATCTTGCCAAATTTGGTACTGATAGACTGAATAGTGTCCAAGAAATATCCAACGTTAAAGTTTTCCGGACGGACGGACGGACGGACGGACGACTCGGGTGAGTACATAGACTCACTTTTGCTGCGCATGTGAGTCAAAAACTGGTTTTCTGCATGGTCCCCATCCCATTGGCTTGGAAGTAACTATCTGACCCCATTAAGCATCAGGTAAGTCAGAAGTAGTGAGAATACGAATACGAATACGAATACTTTATTATCTCATACAGAGAAATTTCAGTGTGGTGCACATTAAAAGACAAAACAAATAATAAGACAACAGATAAAAATACCATACGAAGCATACTACACTCGCGCACGCATATGTACACTAACAGGAATAGTAACATGATTCCAAATAGGTTAAAAGTTTAACGCTAAAAACTATCATTATCACAGGACTAGATATGTCATTGAACAATATTTATCACAGGACTAGTCATTCGAGGGTTATCACATTCATTCATCACAGAAATCAGTGCATATGTTCACCGGTACACATACTAGGAAGTAACTATCTGACCCCATTAAGCATCAGGTAAGTCAGAAGTAGTGAGGAAGTAACTATCTGACCCCATTAAGCATCAGGTAAGTCAGAAGTAGTGAGGAAGTAACTATCTGACCCCATTAAGCATCAGGTAAGTCAGAAGTAGTGAGGAAGTAACTATCTGACCCCATTAAGCATCAGGTAAGTCAGAAGTAGTGAGGAAGTAACTATCTGACCCCATTAAGCATCAGGTAAGTCAGAAGTAGTGAGGAAGTAACTATCTGACCCCATTAAGCATCAGGTAAGTCAGAAGTAGTGAGGAAGACGAGGGCAGCATGTTCACAAAGGTGTACCAAAGAGAAGTTGTGGTCCAAAAAAACAGGCTCCCCCAGTAACCCAAAGGTTATTGAATTGTCTTTACTTTTGTCAAGCTTTTATTTCAAGTTTTAAAAACTTACCCTTTTCATGGGCTCCATATCCTCCAAGGCTTTCATCAGCTGTGCTTCGAACACTGTCACCTCCCTGCAAAACACAAAATGATGAATGAATATCTTATCTTTTTGAATTAGTCTTATCGCATACCTGTCAACCTGTGCGGTTTTCCCGTATTGTGTACGGGATTTATCAAAATTTAGCCTAACAGTATGGGCAAACCAAATTGTAGGAAATTCATGTCAATGCTGTGATCTTGACAACAATTACCTTACAAGATGCAAGTGACGATTAAAGGCACAGTAAGCCTCCCGTAAACCATCACAGATACGGTCAGGCTTTTACACACAGTACAAACACCCTTTCATTTAAACACTCACCGATTGAGAACATCCTAGATGCCCTCCGTGAAGAGCGAACAATTTTCAAAGAATTTATTTCTGCGTGGTTTATCTTACCCCTGAGCCATCGTGAACCCGTGTGATCCAGTTTCCCTTTTTCACAATGTAGTCGTCAGTTAGTCATTTGAATGCGACTCGATGTGAGCATATTTACAATAGCACGTTTTTATGCACGAAACAAACGGCTGTGGTTCACAAGAACTCTAGCGATGGCTTTTGACTGTTGAGAGGAACGGCGATATGCATAAACCGTCGTCTGCTACGACCCTTGCGTGACCCTGCTTCTGTGCTTTTCTTTTTTCAAACTTTCACAACTTCGAATTGTACTGATCTTGTCTTGATGAAAAAAGAATTCTTTTATGATTAAAGAATGTTTGTGTAACAAGCTGTCAATTTATTATTTAGAGTTTAAAAGTTAGGTCTAGCGCAAAAACACACCACGGTCCAAAAACATTTTGATAATCATCGATTCACGGCTATCGCCAGTTTACATCAATAGAATGAGACCCGAAGGGAAGTAGTAGGTCAGTGAATCCTTTAAAATAGCCCACTTCCATGGCTTCAGTGACCTTCCCGGTTTCAGATATCTGCATGATCTCTGACAAGTTTTATTTTGAGTTAGATACATGGAGTCCTTTTGAAAATTAGAATGTGGAACAAACTTACTAGTTACTTGTTTCTCTTTTAATTCAATCTATGATTCAACCATCATTTGAGAATTTAACTCCAGAAATGATGAATTGAAAAGCAGTATGAGAGATTATGCAAATGAGTACTAAAAATAGACCTGACAGTGCCTATGCTATTTTCCAAACCTCCTTCCTTTTCACCAGAGTAAGCCGTTTTGAAATTAAGTTACCAATTGGAACTTACTGAAAACTGTTTTCTCATTTAAATTGAAGTTTTGAGTCAATAATTATTGATAATTTACATCAGGACAAGGGAGGCAACTGTGTTATTTTTGGTTTTTATTAATTTGTCAGAAATTTTTCAAACATGGTTATTTTCCATCCTGTAGATGAAACTTGTTTAAAATCAAGTTCATTCATGAGAGCGGTCCTGGGGGGTAAACAGGCCTGAAGCTGGTTTTTGTATTTCAAAAAAAAAAAGTTGGTGTGTAAGGGATTCTTACCTTGAATACTGTTTCTAGTCATATAAATACAGGTTGGCCTTGGAGGGGGTTTGTCAGGTCTGTTATCGGTTATCTTGTAGCAGACACAGTTATACCCTCATTTCAATGCCAACGTAATTTTTCCCCAACAATTTAAAAGTATGGCAATCCTGTCGAAGTAACGATAAAGTTTACTGCAATTTGAAACAAGTTTCAGCTTTTCGCCCGTCACAGACACCAAACATCCCTGACCTACAGTAATTGGTCAGGAGAATTGAGTTTTCAAGACTCCCAATAACTGAGGACACAACAAGTGTGTGCATGCATGTGTATGTGACTGTGAGGAGGAAAAACACTTCAAACAAGAAGAGCAAACGCTCGATCGAGTCACTTTCGCAGTTCTGAATATTATATGAGGCATCAGATGGACAGGAAGAAATTGCTATTCACAACACAATGAGTCACGTTCACATAAAATTTGAGCCCGGTCACTTTTATAGTTTCCGAGAAAAGCCCAACGTTAAGTTGTGTGTTGCCGAACAGAAAAGGCTAGTTATCTCCCTTGTTTTTCTGATAACGTTCGTAAAAGGCTACAGATGTAAATACTTTGATGTAAAGAATAATCCTACAAAGTTTCAATCACATCCGATGAACTTTGTCAAAGATATAAAATGTCTAATTTTTCCTTTGACGCTGACCTGTGACCTTGAAAAAGGTCAAAGGTCAACGAAACCATCGTTAAAGTGTAGAGGTCATTGGAGGTCACGACTAAACAAAATATGAGCCCGATCGCTTTGATAGTTTCCGAGAAAAGTCCAACGTTAAGGTGGTGTCTACGGACGGCCGGCCGGCCGGACAGACTAACACTGACCGATTACATAGAGTCACTTTTTCTCAAGTGACTCAAAAAGCCATCACATGTATCATCGAGAGTCAGACAACTTTAGAAAAAAAGATAATGGCAAGTTTCCGAGATCGTTCACACTCTCAGTCTCATTCCCAATAATTCTCTCAGACATGTATACACAAGCGCACACAGACACACACCAGGCATGGGAATTGAAAATGGTAAAAAAGGCTGAACATTTGTAAGCTATAAGTATAACAAAGTCGACGGCACGAAGCGCCTAGCCTTACTAGGGGCGTCCGGGGGCATGCCCCCCCGGAATGTTGTTCTCTCCAAAGAACCCAAATGGTGCAATTTGGTGTCATCTTAGCTCCAAGTTTGCCATTAAATTCAGTTTTTAGAACCATTTTTGCCTTCACCATTCTTTTTTTTGGCGGACACTTCTGCTTTTTCGGCGGAAATTTGCCTTTCGGCGGACAATTCCCATGCCTGTTACACACAAACACCATATAGTTATAAAAAAAATCAATACCTTTGGCTTTTCTCGTATTTCCTCACCCATTCTTCAATCTGCTTTTCCTGGGCAGAGCATTGTGTGCTGGTTAAGGCTCAATAACACTTAAGGCCTCAAGTATTTGACAAAAAGTAAACCTTCCCTTTAAGAGTACATACTATCTCAGCTAAATAAAACAAATCTACACATCTGATTCATTTAAAATTGTAACATTTGAATTCTTATCATTTGTTTGTTTGTTTGTTTGTTTGCTTAACGCCCAGCCGACCACGAAGGGCCATATCAGGGCGGTGCTGCTTTGACATTTAACGTGCGCCACACACAAGACAGAAGTCGCTGCACAGGCTTCATGTCTCACCCAGTCACATTATTCTGACACCGGACCAACCAGTCCTAGCACTAACCCCAGTATGCCAGACGCCAGGCGGAGCAGCCACTAGATTGCCAATTGTAAAGTCTTAGGTATGACCCGGCCGGGGTTCTAACCCACGACCTCCCGATCACAGGGGCGGACGCCTTACCACTAGGCCAACCGTGCCGGTCTTCTTATCATTTCAGTTCAGGAAGTGAATATAAGTTTTAATATAAATTTGCAAGATGTTTAACGACCCAAATACTGGATATTTAATTTTTAAAGCACAAAAATAGTTATGTATCATTCTTTAATTTGTGACGATCACGGCAATTTTAAAAATGTTATGCAAATATAAGTACACCAGCAAATATATGACCCTTTTCTTGGAATCAGTCTTAACTCGCAACCCGCACAGTGAGCTACACACGAATAACAGTGCAGGGGATCAACCTGGGTCATATTGAGATTTGGTGTGCAATGAAGTCTTCAAACATTATCTATCGTTTGGTATCAGGTTTTTTAATCAAAGGTGATTGTAAGTGGGTTAAATAGTTAATTATAGTTATCAATTATGATCATAAACACGCCCAAATCGACCCATCTTTGAGCAAACAGAAATATCCTTAACCCTTGCAGAACCCCTACATATCGCATATATTATGTACAGAACGGGTGCGCTTGGCCTTTCGCGGGCTGTGCTTTCCAAGTGTGTATGACACACGCTGAGCGAGACAGCCTCAGAAAACATGACGTAAACAATCGTTTGATTCTAACCAATTAGGAGCGAGGATCTATACTTTGATATATACATTTGTAGCGAGACTTTGAGCGAGACTTTGATATATATATATATACATTTGTAGCCATTTCTAACCACATTATACTGTATGTCAAATTTGGGGGGGGGGGGTTTTTTAGGGTTGGGGGAAGGGGGGTGCACTATCACTTAAAATCAACACATCATTACACTTATGGATTAAAATGTGCAGAGATGCATCCCCAAACTTTTGGCAAAAAATCAAGAAGATTGGGTAATTCTAAGACCATGTTGCTAAGGAGAAAGTGTGGGAGTAGTGTACACAATCTTCTAAGTCTGTTTTCTCAGAAAGGCTGGCGATGGAGGTGTTGACTCCAAACCGCCATAACTTCTACAATTTTTGAGTTACAACAATCATTCTGGTATCAAAATAATCAGCAAAGATTTTAGTTTATGGAAATGTAATAATCTCACAACCTTCAAAATCTACCTTAACCCCTTGACTGCCTTATGACGGGTATACCCGTCATGCGCTTGTGCAGCCGCAGCGCCTTAGGACGGGTAAACCCGTCTTCGTTCAGGAATTTGCCAGAAATGCTACGTCACTGCTGACACACAAATAGCAGCCAATGGCTTGGTAGGATACCTCATTCTCATGAATAAACATAAAAGGTGACGCAGTTTTGCGTCTGAAGGCTATTTTCGGCCTTGGCAGGCAGGAAAGGGAAGAGAAAGCTCGACTCGTCAAAATGGCTAACGGTGACAGTCGACAGGGCCCTAGTAGGGAAAAACAAAGACGGACTGACGCTACAGGCGGTGCAAATGATTATGGATACTGACAGGGGAAGGGGGAGATCTTTCTTTCCGACGATTCGTTGGAAACAGGTCGATGACACTGACAGTGATTATGATTCTTTCTGGGAGCAAGCAAAACAGCCACCTGTGTTTGATCCACAGGCACCGGAAGATGAGCCGGACTGATTTTTCAAAAGTTCATATTTAAACATCATTATAAGCCAAACCAATAATAGTTCCATGTTTAGACACTAAAAACAGATTCTTGGTTCAATTTCCTTTAAAAATAACACAGGTTTTACTTACCTACCTACTGCCAGTTTGGAGCTAGAATTTTTTGTGAATTATTACATCCCGAACTCCAAAATTCCCTGGCAATCAGGAATGCACATAAGTAAGTTTTGATTGGCAGCGAAAGGGTTAAGACTGATTTGGTGGTGCGGGGTCACATATATAATATATATATATATATATATATAAGAAATTATTTTACAGAATGAACTATCGATTATTAATTGTTCAAACATCACTCCAATTAAGTCCAACAAATGCCCCCAAATAATTCAAGCACAAGATATATCAAAACTAAAATATTCTACCAATTTCTTTTCATCTGAAACATCTTGTAATGTATGGCAAGAATACAAGTTGAAACATCTTGTAATGTATGGCAAGAATACAAGGAACTATCAAAGTATCATAGCAAAGGATATCTATTGTCTTCGCTCTGTACTGCCTCAGGAGCTGGCTGAAACAGAAAAGAAGAAAATCAACACACGAAGCAAAATTAATCTACTAATAAATAATACATGAAGAGAGAGATAGAGAGAGAAAGAGAGAGAGCATGTTCGATATCGACCGTATACACGTATTTAAAAAAACGTGTATTGCCTACCCTATCATTAGATTTGAACGAAAACTTTTTTATATCCTATTTTGAGTTTTAAGTAAGTACTAACTAGCAAAATGACATCAACCATAATGTATTGATGATTATAAGGATAAATGAGAGTATGTATGAGGATGCATATGAGGGTGCGGGTATGGATATGTGTGGTTTGGGTTATGTGTGTTTTGATACAGTGTACTTTTATGTGTCTATATACAGGGATCGCGCTAGGATTTTTCAAATTGCGTACGGCTTAAGCAATGTCGGCCAAAATACGCGTAAAGCAGAACTGATTTTGCGTCACACTATAACACAGTTAAATCATGTCAGGCTTGAACTGAAAGCGTCTCTCGGCCTAGATTTGGCGCCACACGCCCAGTGCATTTTGGGTGTATGCTCTGTTTCAAAACACCGACCAGCGTTGCTTTGCGTCGCTTGCGACATTCTTATGCCAAGACGGAGAGCACGTCACCTCATTTTGTTTTATCCAAAACAGACTTTAGATTTGAACTCGCGCGTGTGCTATAGTCTGATTCAGTATTGGGATGTGCTGCTGAGTATGCCGTTTTGAATAGAAGTTGTTTTGCGTACGCGCTACGCATAAGCGCCGGGAAAATGCGTGGGCGGATTTTAAAACACGTCAAATACGCAAAAAACATGCGTTAACGCGATCCCTGCTATATATGTTCTGAGAGTCTGTTTTTATGTGATGTTATTTCGCACATGAGCCAAAAGAAAAATTTCTGTTTGTTGCATTCAGATAATAAAGTTTTTATTGAATTGAATGTATATTGTAATTCAATCAAGTTGGCGTTTTAATGAAACAGATCCTGTGATTGGTCAGAATGCCCCAACTCATTAAAAATTACCGGTCATTAATTGTCAATAACAACTCGCTAAAAAAAGCCATTAACCACCTGCTGGCGAGGCGCATTGATACAACCTCAACTAGTCTCGGTTAGCTTTGAGGGTCATTTTACAAGTAGGAAATATGAAGGCCAACGAAATACCGAGACCATAAGGTATGCGAAGAACTCCGCCTGGATGCACCCTAAAGGTCTTTCAGCCGGTCCCAAGCCCGGATAAAGGAGGAGGGTTGGGCGTGGGGTTAGCAACTCCACCCCGCCAAAAAACCAACTTGCTACAGAAACCGCAACGAAAGTGCGGCCCTATGCTCCACAGGGAGTCTACAGGAATAAGTCAAGTAAGTCAAAGGTATGCGAAGTGATGACGTCGAATACGTGACGTAAGTTGATGCATGAATTCTTCCGGACTACGTCAGTCAATTCCAAAGATCGCTTTTGTGATGAAAAGAATTTGTTTTAGAGTTTGCTGTCCAGAAACCCGTCAAAAAAGAAGGGAAAATGTATGTGAAAGAAAACAAAACAGGAGCAGAGTGATAAGATAGGAATACAGAGACATATTTCTTGGGACTTGACCCTTGCAGGTAGGTGGACTGAAAGTAGTGTGTGAACAGAACAGAACCAATTCTGTCTGTTTACCATCGCATGAAAGCAGGAAAGAGATCGTCGTCAGATTGAATTAAAATAACATTAACATGCTTCCGTTTGAAACTTCTCGGTCTTCATTGTGGATTGACACCCGTCGGGCTTCAATTAGCTTTGCCTTTGGTTGGGCGTCAATCCATGATGACGACCTCGAAGTTTCAAGTGGAAGCATGTTAATCAGGTCTCCATTCTAACACTACTGGACTTGTCTAGCGCATTTGATACGATAGACCACGAAATTCTGCTCCACAGGCTTCAGCACTCCTTTGGTGTTCATGATCTGGCCCTTTCCTGGGTTCGTTCGTACCTTACTAACCGGACGCAGACCGTTTGTGTCAACGGCATCAAATCTCAACCTTCAGCTCTCCAGTACGGTGTCCCGCAAGGGTCCGTGCTTGGCCCCATACTTTTCGTTCTATATGCCTCCCCTGTGTCCGATGTTATCAGTCGCCATGCGTTGTCGCACGAGAGTTTCGCTGATGATACACAGCTTCATCAGTCTGCCCCTCTTGCTGAAGTTGACGATCTGGTATCTCGGACACAGGATTGCATTGCGGACCTCAGTGATTGGATGTCTTTAAACAAACTCCAGTTAAATAGTGACAAAACCGAAGTTATGCTGGCCTGTCCCAAGAAATTTCTCAATCACCCTTCTTTTCCTGCCTCTCTCACTGTCAACGAACTACCTATCTCTTTCTCTCCGTCTGTCCGCAGCCTTGGCGTCACTCTCGATCCAACTCTCTCTTTCCAAAAACACATCTCTAACATCTGCAAGTCCGCCTATCTAGAGATGCGCAAGATTAGTTCAGTCCGTCACTACCTCACCACTGATGCAACCAAAACGTTAGTGTGTTCTTTAGTCCTCTCAAAGATAGATTATTGCAATTCTCTCCTGGCCGGTCTCCCTAAGTACCTTTTAGATAGACTTCAAAGGATCCAAAATAACGCTGCCCGCCTGGTCTTCAAATCTTCCAAGTATGAACACGCCACACCCCTTCTTCACTCTCTACACTGGCTGCCTATCACTAAAAGGATCGAATACAAACTCTCCTCTCTTTCTTTTGCCGTCGTTTCTGGTTCTGCCCCAGAATACTTGTCAGAACTCCTCAATCTCTACACCCCCTCTCGTCAGCTTCGCTCTGCCGCCGACACTCGACTCTTCCGACTCCCCACAGTGCAAACAAAGACATGTGGCGAGAGGTCCTTCGCCTATCAAGCCCCTGTGACCTGGAATAGATTACCTCTGCCTCTCAGACACACAGATTCTCTCACTACATTCAAGACAAATCTCAAAACACACCTCTTCCAGCGCAAGTGATTTCCCCTCCAGCATCTCCCCACCCACCCCATCCTGCCCCACCTCACCCCCTACCTAGTGCCTAAAATAACGCGTATATATATTTTCTGCGCTTTGTGTCAGCACTGTCTGTGTGTGTGTAAATAGTACTGTTGACACGTTTTTATATAGAAGCCTATTGTGGTTCTTGTGCTTAGGCTGTGTATTGGATTGTCACTGTATGCCTGCATTATTAGATGTCAGTAATAATTATATGTGCTGATTGTTCTCTTTGCCTGCGCGCGTATAGTATGTTGGTTATGTTTGGTTATAGTATGTTTGTTTATGTTTGGTCGTTATTTTTGCCTGTGCGTGTATTGTATGTTTGGTCGTTTTCTTTGCCTGTGCATGTATGGTTTGTTGGTTATGTTTGGTCGGTTTCTTTGCCTGTGCGTGTATAGTATGCTTGGTCGATGTATGTATTGTAAAGCGCTAAGAGTAGACAATTTTCTAGAATAGCGCTATAAAAGTTTGCATTATTATTATTATTATTATTAATTGTCTACTCAAAGTTCAGAATAAAAAAGAAAATGCAAAAACGCCATCTAGCTTGCATCAAGGGAATTAACCTAACCCAACCATCTAGCTTGCATCAAGGGAATTAACCTAACCCAACCATCTAGCTTGCATCAAGGGAATTAACCTAACCCAACCATCTAGCTTGCATCAAGGGAATTAACCTAACCCAACCATCTAGCTTGCATCAAGGGAATTAACCTAACCCAACCATCTAGCTTGCATCAAGGGAATTAACCTAACCCAACCATCACAGATCCTTTCTTGGCCTATTTTACCAAATTTAATTAATGCGTGGTAGCATTATTTGTGACAAAGAATCTTAAAGTATAACTTTGGATGCTATTAAACACAATCTTCCGAATATAGCGATATGTTAATATAATAATTAATATAACGTTGCATGCTTAAAAAACAACAAAAATGTCCAGACTAATTCACCATTGCAACTAATTATCTTTTGGGCCTTCTTATCCGTAAATTTTCCAATTAAGTAATTTCACAACAATTTGTACTCACTCAGTTGCAATGATCTTCTGCTTGAGAACCTTGAAGTTGACTTGGTTAGCAGTTTGCTCCTTCTTCAATGCCTCAATTTCCTGGAATAAGGGATATCATCGATAAAATGTATCAACTGAACGAATACGCAACTGCAATTTTATGTTTTAAAGTCATAAGGCAAAAAATAAAAAATGCTTTGGTTACGGTTTCCCGACCGACCCGAACTTTTTGGGCCGACCCTAAACTTTTTTTTTGTGGTCCTAAAGCTAAAAATAAAATGAACCAAACACATACATACACACACAAAAAACCCACACACACACAAAAAAAACCACCGAAAACGACAAACACCACGGCACAGAGAAAACATCGATCGCCGGCGAGCAGACAACAACAAGCCCGACAAGGGACACCACTCCGCTTTTTACAACTCCCATATCCAAGGGAAGTCAGTCTCGTGCGTTCGTTCGTTGCGCGAACGTAAAAAGATGTCGTTTATCGTATTCGGAAAGTGCGTTCATATCGAACAAACACGACTGATAAGTCGGTACTCGAAGAGTGCAACCTTGGTGGACATTTTTCATGATTTTCATCCAACTTTGGACGGCAAACTGTTCGGGATAAAATGTGTTGGGTCGACGAAAATAAGTGCCGAGCCCGAAGACTCTTTCGAACTGGACTTTGGCATGACTCTCGAAAACCATTTTTATCATTTCAAGAGGGACCAACCAAAAAAAAAAAAAAAAAAAAAAAAAAAAGTTTAATCGACCTACCTACCCTATTTTTTTTGGCCATGAAACCGTAACCAAAGCATTTTTTTTTGTGGCCTAAATAAGAACAAGTCACGTAAGGCGAAATTACTACATTTAGTCAAGCTGTGGAACTCACAGAATAAAACTGAACGCACTGCATTTTTTCACAATGACTGTAGTCCGCCGCTCGTGCAAAAGGCAGTGAAACTGACGAGCCTGTTTAGCGCGGTAGTGGTTTCGCTGTGCTGCATAGCACGCTTTTCTGTACCTCTCTTTGTTTTAACTTTCTGAGCGTGTTTTTAATCCAAACATATCATGTTTTTGGAATCAGGAACCGACAAAATATAAAATGAAATTGTTTTTAAATCGATTTTGAAATTAAATTTTGATCATAATTTTTATATTTTTAATTTTTAGAGCTTGTTTTTCATATAAATATAACATATTTATATGTTTTTTGAATCAGGAAATGATGAAGAATAAGATGAACGTAAATTTGGATCGTTTTATATAAAAAAAAATGTAATTACAATTTTCAGATTTTTAATGACCAAAGTCATCAATTAATTTTTACGCCACCAAGATTGCCGTCGAAGATTGCTTTACAAACATTTGAAAAATGAGAGTGTGACAGTGCCGCCTCAACTTTTACAAAAAGCCGGATATGACGTCATCAAAGACATTTATCCAAAAAATTAAAAAAACGTCTGGGGATATCAATTATCATACCCAGGAACTCTCATGTAAAATTTTATAAAGATCGGTCCAGTAGTTTACTCTGAATCGCTCTACACACACACACAGAGACAGACACACACACACACACATACACCAAGACCCTTGTCTCGATTCCCCCTCATTTAGTCAAAACTTGACTAAATGTAAAAACCAAAGTAAAATTCATATGAACAATAGCCCTTAGCTAAGCTGAAATTTGCAACCCAGCGACTGCAGACTCATTAATGCATGGGTGAAACTGATCAGAATTGAAAATAACTGATGAAAATGAGGCCGGGGTCCTGGGGCCGCCCAGGCCCTGGTGGGGTGCAGGGGCAACGCCCTGCATGCTAGGGCGCCCAGAAAACAAAAAAATAGGCTTTTTAAAAGTAGGCCTCTCCTGGTATCTCAAACACACAAATTTGCACATTAAACAATGGTAACAAATGCCAAGCTGTAGTCCGATAATTCGCGCGCTCAGTGAAACAAAGACTCAGCGATGTCCGGTCACTGTGTTAGAGAAAATACAGATTTTCAAAATAAGGAATTCCTTACTTGACCAATTTCATTTGGCGGATTTCCGCCCTGAGGCGGAAAAGTTTCACCTATGTTAATGCAAGGGAGGTAACTACTTCCTCTTACTCAAGGGCTTCTTTGAAAAGCCTGATTGTCTTGCCAAAACACATACACTCCTGCATAAAGCCAAACTTTCCGGGAACAACAATGTCGAGAAATCTGTAACAGATCTCAGTTAATCTAAATAGTTTTTCTGAAGCTTGAGTAAACTACATTACTGCTTCCTTTCACATGCACGGCAAACACTCGTAACCTTACGAAACAAAAATTATCTTTATGTTGGACCATTTCTCTTCTCCCTCCACGTGTGATGGTTCACTAATAGACTGGATGGCCGAGTGGTAACGCACTTGCGCTGGGAAGCGAGTTCGACCCTGGGTCAGGGCGTTAGCAATTTTCTCCCCCCTTTCCTAACCTAGGTGGTGGGTTCAAGTGCTAGTCTTTTGGATGAGACGAAAAACCGAGGTCCCTTCGTGTACACTACATTGGGGTGTGCAGGTTAAAGATCCCACGATTGACAAAAGGGTCTTACCTGGCAAAATTGTATACTTTATAGCCTAGGCATAGATAAAAAATGTCCACCAAAATACCCGTGTGACTTGGAATAATAGGCCGTGAAAAGTAGGATATGCGCCGAAATGGCTGCGATCTGCTGGTCGATGTGAATGCGTGATGTATAGTGTAAAAAATAAATTCCATCTCACAGTCACACGGCATAAATAAATAGATCCCGCGCGCGATATTTAAGACTTCATATAATAATAATAATAACAACACCAACTATATCTTCACTGAACAGCACACATGACCAAATTGCAAAGTGAAACCAGGCATTTTATTTTACTTTGCCGTGATTTACATCAATGAAATTGACATCAAAACATTCAGTTCGAACCTTGTCTTTCCGTTCGCACGAAGAGCATGCCCCGAGCGAAAAGCTAGCCGACGAGAAGTCGCACATATCCACGGAAAACAGGTTCTCGTCTGCCATGGCTGCTCTTTTCCCTTTCACATACACCACCCTACTGATATAAACAAATACACCAGTAAAAATGCACGCATTTGCATTCTGTCACATCTTTGTTGTCGGTGGTCTCTCAGTCATTATAGCCGTCCATCGTACGAACAACGTGTAGGAAGTGACGTACTGTTACTTCCGCAAAGTCAATTTCAGCGGGAGAACTCTGCCTCACTTAGCAGACGAATTATCGAACACTGCATTGCCAAGAGTCTAGAGTCTCTGCATGTAGCCTCCTCAACTTAGGACCCAAAGAACAAAGAATTTGTGAATTATTGTGCGCTATTGTGTGTGTATGTATGTGTGTGTGTCTGTGTGTGTGTTGTGTGCTGTACACTTGCCTAGCTATGTTCAGTTTCCACTTTGAGTAGATTACCCCATTCCTCGTCCTTCGCGCCGAACACTCCAAAAACATCTTCAAGATGTCAAACACCACATAAAGCGGTAATCTTGAACTGTAGCGTGTTAAATTCATAGCTCAGAATCCAGTGACATTTTTTACTTATTTTTGATACAAGTCCATGTAAGCAAGCCAAAGAACATTTGTCGTGAAATTAACTGACGGATTGAGCTCCAAACTTAAGCATAATTAATTAATTTGGTTGTTCAATCGACGAAAATGCACCTAAAATGGCGTACGTTGTCAACCATGGGACAGAGCGGGGATGTAGCTCAGTCGGTAGCGCGCTGGATTTGTATCCAGTTGGCCGCTGTCAGCGTGAGTTCGTCCCCACGTTCGGCGAGAGATTTATTTCTCAGAGTCAACTTTGTGTGCAGACTCTCCTCGGTGTCCGAACACCCGCGTGTGTACACGCAAACACAAGACCAAGTGCGCACGAAAAAGATCCTGTAATCCATGTCAGAGTTCGGTGGGTCAGTATAGAAACACGAAAATACCCAGCATGCTTCCCCCGAAAACGGCGTATGGCTGCCTAAATGGCGGGGTAAAAAACGGTCATACACGTAAAATTCCACTCGTGCAAAAAACACGAGTGTACGTGGGAGTTTCAGCCCACGAACTTGACGAAGAAGAAGAACCATGGGACATCATTTACACGGAAGAGTTGTCTCCCTTGCCCTGCTCATACGAATAATTCCTTCTTTGACACATGTAAACGAAATGCATTCGTACAGTTACAAGTGCAGGTTCTACAAATTTGGAGACTTAAATGCCTCTGAATTATGAGCTATGAATTTAACACGCTAAAGTTCAAGATTACCCATAAAGCCATCCAAAACTGAGTCAATCTATTTGAAAAGGTGGGTTTTTTTGCAAACCGTACTCGAACAAAGCCGCGCCCAAAACACTGGATCGCAGCCGAGGTGAACACTGAATCGCAGCCGGCGAATTTTAAGTCTGATTGTATATATCAAGTTATGAATTGCGTTCCAACCAATTAACTTCCAAAGCTAAAACTCGGTGTAAATATGAATGAATAATAGATGATTGAACTGCCGTTCATAAAAGTACTTTTCGTTGTTGATTTGTTTTCCTAATTACGTCTCAAACTGACAATTTGCACTGAATGCGCAACAAATTTGAAAGAAACTCCTAACCCAGAACTCGCGGAGGACTCCCGAAGTAAAGAAATGGGTAGAGGTAAGTCAAGTTAAAATGAACGCTTACGCTTTGCCTCAAACAACTTTTTGGGGGGAAAAAAGGACTCACGTAGCCTACGCTAGATGTGATTTTGGGGAGAAACTCGCCTTGTTTTGGGGCTCTCACTGGTTCGCAGCCGGGACACTAGATTTTGCCATAGACCAACAACAATTGTTGGTCTTGATTTTGCCTAGTGCAGCCGGGTCTACGGCGTGGTAGCCTATATTACATGTGCGCGCGATGGTGTGTGTGTGTGTGTGTGTGTGTGTGTGTGTGAAGGGTGGGGATAGGTGAGCCGAAGACTGACACGGCCATACGCAACACGGCCGGCATTGCATGCTTATCAGTGGGTACACGGCAAAGCGGTCAGCGAACAAAGAAATCTTGGCTTATAGGCGAAGCAGAGCTGAGTGACCGGTCGTTACACCGGCTGCTGCCCTCATTTACACAACAACACACCCGTGACACGTACACTTGTGTGAGTATTTTTCTTCTCGTGAAAGTTTATTGTCATAACGCTCAGTGTTTTTTAAGTAATTTTGGACGAGTACACCTCTCGACGGCAGGGGAATCTCACGTCTCCAATAATGATTATAATGAGCAAGTACAAAATGCTACAGAAAAAGTGTAAACAGTTTTTCTCCAGTAAACCAACTTCACCGTTTTACTGCAGCATTCTTGATTTCAATTTTACTGCAGTAAAACGTTTTTTTTCTGCAGAAAAAAACGATGCTTCGGCGGATGATGAAATTATACAGGAATGCTGGAGAAAAACCGTGTTTTCTCCAGAATTTCTGTTTTTTTCTGCAGAATAACTGAATAAAGTTTATTCCGCTAAGGATAGTAGTCAAGCTTCATCAGTTTTTGCGGCTGACACACTGACACACACACACACACACACACTGACACACGGCACACACACACACACACACACACACACACACACACGTACACCGTCACACCGACACACACACACACACTCACACACACACACACACAGACACACACACGCACACACACACCGGCACCACACACACACACACACACACACACACACACACACACACACACACTACACACATATTCGTAACTTGACGTGTTTGCTCTACTTTGAAACCCTAACTCTTGTGATAAATGATGAGATATTTGATTGTGATATATCATATATAAAGATTTGTTTAGATTACGGTTGTTGTATAATACAGGCCGGTGTGACGTTTTCATCTTTCGCCGTGTTGATATTTCGATTCAGTCTCGGCCTCGTTGATCTAGTATAAACTCTACACTGAACAAAAAAACACCCTTCGATAGTATTGATAAGCGACCTTGTGTACCTTACATTCATGGGGCCAAATTTGTCCAACCAATTTTTTTTTTTTATCTAACTTGAAATTTGATTCATCCTCAAATGTTTCCCTTCTTACTCAAGGGACGTAACCATGCACTCGGTACACGTTTTCGAAAAAATCGATTTTGGGGGTGAAATCTATTAAACGTCACCACCAATTGTCTTCACATGCAAGAAACTGACATGTTTTTCGTCCATAAATAATTTCACTTCTTAATTTTACCAGGAAACAACATTTCAGTCTTGAGTATATATCGAGGGGGAAATAAGTACACAGGCGAAAGATGAAATCGTGACACCGGCTAGAATGATAGCACTCTTGGTTGGTCTTAGTGGTAATATGATAGATGTGCTAGTTATTATATGTGAACATACGTGTTTTATGTGTTGTTGTCCCATCAGTGAATGTCCAAATACATTCTTACGAACCGAGTCAGTTGAGTTATGAATCGTTTACACGGCAAACAGGTTGTCACAGTGCCCGGCAAACCCAGCCAAGTTTCCACTAATGTATCAAGGGCGGATCTGGGGGGGGGGGGGTTACACGGGTTACGTAACCCACCCCCACCCCCCCAAAAAAGGTAATTTATTGGCTCAGGATGCACCAGATAGCTCTATTTTGCTTCTTTGGATAAAAAAAATTTCCGGGGGGGGCATGCCCCTGGACCCCCCTAGAGGCTTGGGCGCCTTCGGCGCCGTCAACTTGTATCTTCGCAGTAATTTTGTAACCCCCCCCCCCCCTCCAAAGTGAATTGATCCGCCCTTGTGTATTATTTTCATGGACAATACAGTTTTCTTATTGTTCTGATACTGAAATACTGCGAACGGCCATCAGTTTCAGTGCCCCGACACCCACCCGGCCCCGGAGACTGAGCGAGTTTTTCTATTTCAACACTGAGTTTTATTCAGAGTCGCGCAGATCGACGGAACCGCCGACCGCACTGAAAAGACCGTATAGATTTTTGCGGGGAAACCACGAGACATAATTTCAGTTTAGGTCAATTTTACTCGAGGTGGTGGTGGTGGTGGTGCTGGTGGTGGTGGGAGAGGGGGTGGGGGGTGATAGGCGTGGTGTGTACCATAATAATATAATTTAAGTAGCGGCAAGTCACACTGTGCCGGAGTTGCAACCGCGGGCTGAGACAACCTTCACTTTGAAACGGCCGAGAAACCTACAGAAAATCAATGAATGACAAAAAAAGACTGGCCCCGTGATGCAATCACATGATGCCATTTGTCGAAATTGATCGAAATTAGACACAAAACACAACAAGTCGCGTAAGGCAAAAATACAACATTTAGTCAAGCTGTCGAACTCACAGACTGAAACTGAACGCAATGCAATTTTTCAGCAAGACCGTATACTCGTAGCATCGTCAGTCCACCGCTCGTGACAAAGGCAGTGAAATTGACAAGAAGAGCGGGGTAGTAGTTGCGCTGAGAAGGATAGCACGCTTCAGTTTCTGTACCTCTCTTTGTTTTAACTTTCTGAGCGTGTTTTTAATCCAAACATATCATATCTATATGTTTTTGGAATCAGGAACCGACAAGGAAAAAGATGAAAGTATTTTTAAATCGATTTCGGAAATTTGATTTTGATAATAATTTTTATATTTTCAGACCTTGTTTTTAATCCGAATATAACATATTTATATGTTTTTGGAATCAGAAAATGATGAAGAATAAGATGAACGTAAATTTGGATCGTTTTATAAAAAATAATTTTAATTACAATTTTCAGATTTGTAATGACCAAAGTCATTAATTAATTTTTAAGTCACCAAGCTGAAATGCAATACCGAAATCCGGCCTTCGTCGAAGATTGCTTGGCCAAAATTTCAATCAATTTGATTGAAAAATGAGGGTGTGACAGTGCCGCCTCAACTTTTACAATAAGCCGGATGTGACGTCATCAAAGACATTTATCGAAAAAATGAAGAAAAAAAGTCCGGGGATGTCATACCCAGGAACTCTCATGTCAAATTTCATAAAGATCGGTCCAGTAGTTTACTTTCAATTGCTCTACACACACACACGCACACACACACACACACATACACCACACCCTCGTCTCGATTCCCCCCTCTACGTTAAAACATTTAGTCAAAACTTGACTAAATGTAACAAGTCGCGTAAGGCGAAAATACAACATTTAGTCAAATATAGCTGTCGAACTCACAGAATGAAACTGAACGCAACGCAACGCAGCAAGACCGTATACTCGTAGCATCGTCACTCCACCGCCCGTGGCAAAGGCACTGCCAGTGGAATTGACAAGAAGAGCGGGGTAGTAGTTGCGCTGGGAAGGATAGCACGCTTTTCTGTACCTCTCTTCGTTTTAACTTTCTGAGCGTGTTTTTAATCCAAACATATCATATCTATATGTTTTTGGAATCAGGAACCGACAAGGAATAAGATGAAAGTGTTTTTAAATTGATTTCGAAAAAAAAGTTTTGATAATAATTTTTATATATTTAATTTTCAGAGCTTGTTGTTAATCCAAATATAACATATTTATATTTTTTTGGAATCAGCAAATGATGGAGAATAAGATGAACGTAAATTTGGATCGTTTTATAAAAACAATTTTTTTTTTACAATTTTCAGATTTTTAATGACCAAAGTCAATAGTTAATTTTTAAGCCACCAAGCTGAAATGCAATACCGAAGTCCGGGCTTCGTCGAAGATTACTTGACCAAAATTTCAACCAATTTGGTTGAAAAATGAGGGCGTGACAGTGCCGCCTCAACTTTCACGAAAAGCCGGATATGACGTCATCAAAGACATTTATCAAAAAAATGAAAAAAATATCTGAGGATATCATACCCAGGAACTCTCATGTCAAATTTCATAAAGATCGGTCCAGTAGTTTAGTCTGAATCGCTCTACACACACACACACACACACACATACACCACGACCCTCGTCTCGATTCCCCCTCTACGTTAAAACATTTAGTCAAAACTTGACTAAATGTAACAAGTCGCGTAAGGCGAAAATACAACATTTAGTCAAGTAGCTGTCGAACTCACAGAATGAAACTGAACGCAATGCAACGCATCAAGACCGTATACTCGTAGTCCACCGCTCACGGCATAGGCAGTGAAATTGACAAGAAGAGCGGGGTAGTAGTTGCGCTGGGAAGGATAGCACGCTTTTCTGTACCTCTCTTCGTTTTAACTTTCTGAGCGTGTTTTTAATCCAAACATATCATATCTATATGTTTTTGGAATCAGGAACCGACAAGGAATAAGATGAAAGTGTTTTTAAAATGATTTGGAAAATTTAATTTTGATAATAATTTTTATATATTTAATTTTCAGAGCTTGTTTTTAATCCGAATATAACATATTTATATGTTTTTGGAATCAGCAAATGATGGAGAATAAGATAAACGTAAATTTGGATCGTTTTATAAATGTTTTATTTTTTTTTACAATTTTCAGATTTTTAATGACCAAAGTCATTAATTAATTTTTAAGCCACCAAGCTGAAATGCAATACCGAAGTCCGGGCTTCGTCGAAGATTACTTGACCAAAATTTCAACCAATTTGGTTGAAAAATGAGGGCGTGACAGTGCCGCCTCAACTTTCACGAAAAGCCGGATATGACGTCATCAAAGACATTTATCAAAAAAATGAAAAAAATATCTGAGGATATCATACCCAGGAACTCTCATGTCAAATTTCATAAAGATCGGTCCAGTAGTTTAGTCTGAATCGCTCTACACACACACACACACACACACAGACAGACACACACACACACACACACACATACACACACACACACACACACACACACACACACACACGCACATACACCACGACCCTCGTCTCGATTCCCCCCTCTACGTTAAAACATTTAGTCAAAACTTGACTAAATGTAACAAGTCGCGTAAGGCGAAAATACAATATTTAGTCAAGTAGCTGTCGAACTCACAGAATGAAACTGAACGCAATGCCATTTTTCAGCAAGACCGTATACTCGTAGCATCGTCAGTCCACCGCTCATGGCAAAGGCAGTGAAATTGACAAGAAGAGCGGGGTAGTAGTTGCGCTAAGAAGGATAGCACGCTTTTCTGTACCTCTCTTTGTTTTAACTTTCTGAGCGTGTTTTTAATCCAAACATATCATATCTATATGTTTTTGGAATCAGGAACCGACAAGGAATAAGATTTGATAATAATTTTTATATATTTAATTTTCAGAGCTTGTTTTTAATCCGAATATAACATATTTATATGTTTTTGGAATCAGCAAATGATGGAGAATAAGATAAACGTAAATTTGGATCGTTTTATAAAATGTATTTTTTTTTTACAATTTTCAGATTTTTAATGACCAAAGTCATTAATTAATTTTTAAGCCACCAAGCTGAAATGCAATACCGAAGTCCGGGCTGCGTCGAAGATTACTTGACCAAAATTTTAACCAATTTGGTTGAAAAATGAGGGCGTGACAGTGCCGCCTCAACTTTCACGAAAAGCCGGATATGACGTCATCAAAGACATTTATCAAAAAAATGAAAAAAACGTTCGGGGATTACATACCCAGGAACTCTCATGTCAAATTTCATAAAGATCGGTCCAGTAGTTTAGTCTGAATCGCTCTACACACACACACACACACACAGACACACAGACACACACACACACGCACATACACCACGACCCTCGTTTCGATTCCCCCTCGATGTTAAAATATTTAGTCAAAACTTGACTAAATATAAAAAGAACAGCTGAATATATCGCGACTGTGCACAAAACGTCGATACATGTATACATGTGTATCACGCGCGTGAAGGGCACATAACTCTTCACTCTATTTCATGACGTCATTATGTTGTGGTCACATGATCAGCTGTATCCGCCATCATGGCTTGTCTGGAAACTGTTGGACGTAGAGACACTTGTGCTGTGTGATTTCTGTGGTTCTCACATCCAGAGGGAGTGCTTCATTCTGTTTGTTTGCTTTTTGATGAGTAAGTACTAGTTGCCACGTGGGTTGTACACCCCAATCTTGGATGTCCGACCCGTGTATCTTAGGCAAAGTCAAGCCACTTATCTCAGAGCACGGCTATCATTATATCATAGTACAAACTACAACAAAGTCAAAGTTGACATAACAGTGAACACCCACTGTTTACGAGTGCTCCAAGTTCAGCGCGTCTTTTTCGTTGCCTCTGGCTTACTGTGGGATTTCACGTCGAGTAAGGACGTCGAAGATATGGTCAAACTTCAGTGTTTTCTTCTTCTTCTTCTTAGTGATAGGTAGCCAACATTGAAAACTAAAGCATGGCCATCGTCATTCATGCCTTTGTTATGATGTGTCAGACAAAGGATGCGTACTAGATCTACTACTAGTCTGGATCTGGATCTTTTACGTTGCAGGAACCACTGTTGGTCGTCTGCTAATTGAGGCAGAGTTCTCCCGCTGGAATTGACTAGTAGGTAGTACAGTACCGATTTCATGATCATTACCATGTCTATTCGGGCAATAAATCTGTGTCACTATATAGCTAGGGTAGGTTGTTCCTGTGCAGTATATATGAGTTAATTAATTGTTCTTCAGTACTGGTGACAGAAAGGGGGAAAAGTGGTCAAAATTCAAATCTCTAGTTTTGTTTTTGAAATATAGCTTTTCATAAAGCAGAAATCTGATGACAGTGATGTACATAAGAAAACATCACTGGTTTACATGGTTCTTACATAATCTAACTTTTAAAGCTGGTTCTTGTGTGTCTGTGTGTATGTTTGTATGATGACGATAGGACCCGAAACGGCTGCACGGACTGAGACAGGAATTGCAGAGAATGTTCTTTGCCACTCGAGTCGTGTCATAGGGTACTTTTGGAATAGTAAATTGGAAAGGATTCTTTAAAAAACGGCGAAAAACATTATATACCCTGTGAGCTATCGAGGGTCTGGGCTGTCGAAACATGGTCTTGTTAAAAGACGTTTTCAAATGGTTTACGGGGAGATACACTCGAAGCACATGTAGCGAAGTTATGTTGCCAAATCATCAAAGATCAACATTTCACTACACGGATCGATGCACACAGTCGAAATAGATGTGACTTTCACACGACCGAAGACTACATTATGGGGGTGTTGGCAGAGTAGTTGGGATTTTCCCATAGCAGAGTTTACTCATTCAGTAATTCAGTAATTGTTTGCAAAGTTAGTTCTGCAAGTCAAGTGCAAGCCACTTGCGGAACTGATATACTGCACACACACACACGTACAATGTTACACATGTACACATAACACTAAGAGATATATATATGTTAGCCAAGGGGAAAGGAAACCTGTCGCAGAATCAACGTTTTTTTTGTTTTTAACTGAATAGTACATGTATACACATACGTATTGTTATTCTCAGGCCTCTGTTTTCAGTCACTGAGTTATATTTATAATTTTTTGATCTACAGCAGTCCCTCTCATGAACGGACACCCTTGGGCCATAGTAAAACTGTTCGTACATTGCTGGTGTCCGGTTACGGAGGGGTGACCACACCACCCCCTCCCCCATACACTCACACAGAGACACACAAACAACAGGATTGAGTCTATGCTAATCACTTCTTGTGGCTACTAAACAATAACAATAAACTCATAATACTTCTTTAAACGTTCTGTAAAAATGATTTGTATGAAAAGTGTTGAAAAGAAGAGATAAAATAAATCCTCAAGGCAGTGAACACACTCACCATGCACTGACATACGAAAGCAGCAACACAAACACAGCACAGAGGAGCGCGTGCAGATGCTTTGCAAGAATAAGCTTGAAAACCAGTTTGAATAAATAGCAGCAGATAGAACTGCATGTCATAATCATGAATGTAATTTATTTTCTTCTTGTCTGGCTTTATTGACTGCATGCCGATCATGTGGCATGGCAGTGACTTTTCACTCTTCAGTCGAAATACACTGTACATAACACAGCTCCCACTCAGGGGACTCTCCCTCACTAATGCCTACCCCAAGCCGTGACAACTGATGCTTGGAAATTGTGTGGAAGAGTACACCTCTATTTCTCTCCAATGCTCTTCCTGCTGACATGCAGTGACACCGGACACCCCACAGAGTTCAGCCAGCTACCCCTCCACCCCCCCTCCCTCTCTCTCACTCCCTCCAGCCATGTACTGTTTGGGGCTGTGGCCAGAGAGGCCTGCTGCACTGTTCACTCAGAGCAAAACCAGTTGACTGTGTGGTAACTTTTGACAAAGCAAGACACTCACTGGTCAAGGCTGAGGGGAAACAAGAGTATCTTGTCAATGAAAGAGGTTACACACAGACACACGATGCTGAGAACTGTGGCCGATATTTCACTCTCTTTCGCTCAGGACCTTCATCGACCATGGTTTCTGTTGTTTACGTCCAACGGACAAGAATAAAGAGCACAGTGCAGTTTCATGTTGGCATCTTCGCATGTTCCATACATGTACTCCACTCCTGACCAAAACTAGCCCCCCTCCTGATGGGTACACGTGCACTCAAGTTATCAGTGACTGTCATCAGGCTATTGCGGCTGTGATCTTTGTACCAAGAGCCGGACTGCTCTGTTATCGATTTTGTTGTGGTGAAAATTTGACGATGGTCTGTCCGTACATTGGAGGTATGACCTGCTGTTGGGACCGAAAATGAGTGTCCGCGTCCACGTTTTGCAGGTGTCCGTTTAAGGGGGGGCAAATATAGAAGGAAAACACTCCGTGCCGAGCAAATGTGTCCGTACATGTCAGGTGTCCGCTCCATGCCGGGGGCCGTACATTGCAGGGACTGCTGTAATAACTTTAGTTCATTTTGTTTTGGAGCTTTTGTCAAACT
The DNA here is from genome assembly GCF_037325665.1 of Littorina saxatilis. Classification (NCBI taxonomy): domain Eukaryota; kingdom Metazoa; phylum Mollusca; class Gastropoda; order Littorinimorpha; family Littorinidae; genus Littorina; species Littorina saxatilis. The sequence continues at coordinate 38,249,773 of NC_090257.1, forward strand.
CAATCTCAGAGATTGTAAGCTTTTGAAAAGCATGTATGAGAAATATATTCCTTAAATTGTGTGCTGTAAATTAACTGCTATAGTGCTTAGCCCATGGATGCTTGAACATAGAGTTTTATGTCTTTCTCTTTTTAACGGGGAGCAGAGAAAGGGGCATGACAGTTTTTAAACTAAGTACTGCCCAGATCTTTATACATGATTTAGAACGTTGTTAGTACAATAGTAGTTACTACATTTCAGATGGTTTTATATGATGGCAAGCAAACATTGATTAGAGTAAAACTGAAACTGCATGGTGAAAGTACACAGCCTAAATGACATGGGTTACAAGTGCATCAACTGTGCGTGTGTATCCTGCTTTCTGAACAGATCCTTAATTATCAGAACATTTGAAAGTTGAATCAGGGGAGTGGCTAGCAAACCCTCTGTGTCATCAGTTAAATTTTAAAATGCAAATCTAGCATAGATCTGCAAGTGCAACAATATTCTTACTCAAAATTTCATGTCTCTAAGTCTAAATAAGTTAATCAACTTAATGATGTTTTACATTACTGTATCATGTAGATCTATATGTACTGTTTAACTTTAACTGTTGCTTGCAGTTCATGAGTTACAGTTTAAGCATGACTGTCACATTCAGTCGAACAGTCATTTTATACAACTACTAGAGGAATACCCGGCTTCGCCGGGGTGAATCGCGAGACAGAGACAGACAGCGTGGCGGTTCACCACAATCACCTTTGAAGGCGAAGTCCTGTCAAACGGGATTGAGAATTTTAGAGCTTATTTCTTAGTCCTATATTATCTGTTATGGCTTCTCACATGCCAGAACATACAGACAGACAAAAGCCGCTAGATCCCATCACAAACAGAACTCTACAATCCACAGGTGTGCCCACACACAAACGCACACACACACACACACAGAGAAGCCGTATTATCTATATCTATAAATATATAGAGATAGATGACAGTGTATTTTTCGCGTGGCTATAAATTGATTCGACCTTTTCACTTTTACAGTAAGGACAACTTACGGGTACATGCAAGGAAAGCCCACAACTTCTAAGGCGAACAACTCTGCAGAGTCTGCTGTGAAGGGCGACGGTAGTCTCCCTGTCACACTCGACCCCCTTTGAATGAACTTAAATCCCTCCCAGGTGGAATGGGAACAGCACGAAAATGATTCAGTGACCAAAACACCACAATCACCTTTGAAGGCGAAGTCCACTCAAACGGGATTGAGAATAACTGTTATGGCTTCTCGTAGGAAGGCCTGAACATACTGACACACCAATGCCGCTAGACCACATCACAAACAGAACTCTACAATCCACAGGTGTTGCCCACACACACACACAAACACACACACACACAGAGAAGCCGTATGTATATCTATATTTATAAATATATAGAGATAGATGACAGTGTGTTTTTCGCGTGGCTATAAATTGATTCGACCTTTTCACTTTTACAGTAAGGACAACATACGGGTGCAATCGTGACATTCTAAAAATAGTAACGTAGTAACGGGAATATGGTTTGACGCCACACGAAGGAAGGGAGATAAACGCTGAAAACACTGGAGAAGATAAGGAAGAGTTACTGGGAAAAACCAAAATCGGTTCAGCGCTGCGCGCTGAGAGTGAGAGCACGTGTTGAAATATCTCATCGATGAGGTTGTGTCTGGGATCTCTTTGAATAAGCCCACCAAATTTGAAGCAGATCCATCGAGAACTTTGGCAGTGCATCGCGCACAGACACACAGACAGACACACACACAGACACTAGTCGTATATATATATTATAAGTTAAATACTTAAGTTAATTATACTGTGTGTGAATCTTATCAGGTCACATTTGATATGGTCATTTGTTTTCACATGTATGTTAGTGTTACTTTTACATTGGGTGGTAATAATAAATTATACTAATAGATCGAATTCCTGAAATAACTGTCGGGTTTGTATGGGTTGTGAAAGAGTGAATGTACCCTTTCTTTTAACGGGTCAAACAATCCACAGGCCAGTCACAAGTAAGGGGTGTGTCTGAAACATGTGGGACAAGAAGCAGTATGTGGTTTGTTTGTCCCACTAAAGGCAATCTTGAGTATTCAATCTTTCACTTTCACAACCCATAGAAACCTGACATAGTTATTTCCAAACACCATCTATTGTTTATTCTTAATCTTATATGAACTTATATGAAGTCTTATATCGCGCGCGTATCTCCAGACTCGGACTCAAGGCGCAGGGATCTATTTATGCCGTGTGAGATGGAATTTTTGACACAATACATCACGCATTCACATCGACCAGCAGATCGCAGCCATTTCGGCGCATATCCTACTTTTCACGGCCTATTATTCCAAGTCACACGGTTATTTTGGTGGACATTTTTTATCTATGCCTATACAATTTTGCCAGGAAAGACCCTTTTGTCAATCGTGGGATCTTTAACGTGCAACACCCCAATGTAGTGTACAACGAAGGGACCTCGGTTTTTCGTCTCATCCGAAAGACTAGCACTTGAACCCACCACCTAGGTTAGGAAAGGGGGGAGAAAATTGCTAACGCCATGACCCAGGGTCGAACTCGCAACCTCTCGCTTCCGAGCGCAAGTGCGTTACCACTCTGCCACCCAGGATTCCTCTTTAGTCTATTAACTCTAATGTGGACCTGACTACAATCTAAGGGTGGGTGGGTGGTTGTGTGTTTACGATTGAGACCGCAGAGTGTGACATAGGTCAGATAACAAATTAATGAGGCAGAGCTAAACAAACAACAAAAAAGAGAAAAAAAGGTGTCAGTGGCTTATTGTTTGTGGATTGTTTAATTGCATTGCCCTATTTTTTATCACCTTGATAGAAGTTATCAATGAACTAAGGCCAAAAAAAAAAAATAGTCTGACCTTATTTTTTTCGCGCGACCCTAGACTTTTTTTGGGCATTGGGGGGGGGGGGGGGGGGGGGGGGGGAATCTTGGTTTTTTTGCAAAATAACGTGAAAATATGGTTTTTTGGAAAAAAAAAGAAAAAAAATCCCGACCTACCGACCCTATTTTTTTGGCCTATGTTACCGTAAACAGACCTCTTTTTTTTTTTGGCCTAATGAAGCATACTTGTTAGCTTTAAAAGATCATGACGCTTACGTGTTGTATTAGAGCAGGTTTGCTGTTGTTTATTAAATTCCTTTCTTCTAGTCAGGAAAGCAGGGTTCACTGACTGATGTCTGAAATTATCTTTATACTGTGGCCTGTGCCAATCCACACAGCGTTTTTTGTTTGTTATCACTAAGTCTTGTTTGCTACTTTATCAGTACATGTAATACAAATGACATGATGATCCGTAATTAATAATTTGTTGTTGTTTTTGTTTTTTTGCTGCAAAGCAGGAGTGTTTTGATTGAAGTTTTAACTGCGTTCCTATACATTTTGTTTTCAGTGTCGATAATTAACTGATAGTGATAATGTAATAGTTCATAAGGAGAGAAATAGAAATCAAAAGCAATATGACTTGCAGCTAGCTCAATGTGATCTGTAAATTGTTATGTGTACATTTTTTTCAGTCTAGGGGGTGACAAGACCAACAGACAAAATGGTGGAGTGTCGGATACCAGGCCATATCACGGGCCTCTACATCTTTGCCGTTGTCAACCTGTGTGCGTTACTCAACATTTCCCTCGTCAGCGCTGATGTCTTTGTGGTGAGTGTCTTTGTTGCCTGACCAGTGATTTGATGAACATTCATTTTGTGAAAGTGTGTTATCATGAAAGGTTGAGGGCCTAACTGTTTCGTCATAAATTTCCATACGCCTGGGGCTATCTTTGAGTTTTTCTTCGACTTCGAAAGAACATATTTTGGGACGCAATTCAGGGTAGTTGTTTTTTAGGAAAACCGTTTTGAACTGATAAGTGATATGGAATAACGAGTCCTTGTGTAACTGTAACCAAAACAAGCAGTGTTTTGTAAGCGAGAATTGTGTGTGTTCAGAAACATGAATCATGTGATTAAGTGACATTTTCTTATGAAAACATGACCATTTTGAGTGTGTTTTTCTGCAATCACATCAAGTTTGCATTACATTTGACATTACATACCTAATTAAGATTTTTTTCTTCTCACTTGACTACTAAGCAGTAATGTCCCAGTGAAGATGGTACCGTTTTGTTTCAGATCAACAGATCAGAAAACTTTACCATTGCCTCCTTTGATGACAAGCAGGCTTTGTTCGGACCAGATTTTCCAAAGGATGGTTTGATAGTAAGATTTGTGCAATTTTTTGTGGTCTTATCGTGCAGTTTTTATTGCTCTAGCTTTAATAAGGAAAAACATCCATTGATGTTTCTGATTTCCCAGACAGACCCTAGTATTTCCTCCTCACCTGAGAATTTTGTTGACTCTTCACAGAAAAAAAATCAATTAAGAAAGACAAAACTGGATTTTGCAGACTTTACAAGTTAAAGTAGATCTTGTCCAACATCTAGGGGACACGCACAGCTCCCACGATTTTGCAGACTTTACAAGTTAAAGTAGATCTTGTCCAACATCTAGGGGACACGCACAGCTCCCACGATTTTGCAGACTTTACAAGTTAAAGTAGATCTTGTCCAACATCTAGGGGACACGCACAGCTCCCACGATTTTGCAGACTTTACAAGTTAAAGTAGATCTTGTCCAACATCCAGGGGACACGCACAGCTCCCACGATTTTGCAGACTTTACAAGTTAAAGTAGATCTTGTCCAACATCCAGGGGACACGCACAGCTCCCACGATTTTGCAGACTTTACAAGTTAAAGTAGATCTTGTCCAACATCTAGGGGACACGCACAGCTCCCACGATTTCTGGCCCATAAAAAGCCATGTGTAGATAAAAACCAACCTTAACAACAACAAAAAGAAACCTACCTAGGTACCAACCTGAATATTTGGGCCTTAGATTTTATATTTTCAGCCTGATTAGTTTAACAATCCTGCTTGAATCCGTAGCCAGTATAATTTGGCTCGAAAGTCTAACTCTTATTAGAGGAAAAAAATACAAAGTTTTGGAATGATGTATTTTTTGGGTAATGCTTATTTTCATTTTGATGAATTGAGTACAAGTAGTAGTAAATTCCTGATGGAATCACAATTCAGCATAGCAAGTATTAACATTGTGTTATTAAAAAGTTATTCAGGTGCAGTGATGAAAATACATTTTGGGGTATGATACATACATGATGTAATAGTTGTGTAACAGAAATATCTACATGTGGTGCTGGTAGTGATTGTTTCAATCAATCAATCAATGAGTCTTATATCGCGCATATTCCGTGGGTACAGTTCTAGGCGCTCTGCAGTGATGCCGTGTGAGATGAAATTTTATACTGCCAGTAGATTGCAGCCATTTCGGCGCATATTTACCTTTCACGGCCTATTATTTCAGCACATAATCCCATATATTTGATTAATACAAAACGTTGGGCTGTGTTTTCTTAAGGGTCAAGTGGTTTATGTATCACCCCACGATGCCTGCACCAAAGTGAACCCTCCGCCGCCTGGAAACGATTTACCATGGATTGCGCTGATTTCACGTGGACCCTGTCATTTTGATTTGAAGGTAAGTCACTTGTTTACGGTATCATTTGTTTAAAAATTACATTTGAATTCTTCATGTTGATTGATGCTGCATTTTCTTTTTTTAAACCTCTCTCTCAAGTCACTAGTCAGTCACAATCACAGACACACAGGCATACACACACACACAGGCACACACACACACAGGCACACACACACACACACACACACACACACACACAGAGGACTACAGTATCTCACATTTTAATTGTCCTGCTGTTATAGCCTGTCCTTTAGCAAAAAACCCGCAGTTACAACAAAGTACTTTGTGTCCTACTCCTAGTTTTGACATTGTTGTTAGGGTTTAAGAAATATCCCTACCAGTTACCACACATTTTATAACCACTTCACATCAGCTGTGTGATATTGATAACAACTGTCTCTCCCTGTGTCAAAAAGATAGGTACATGTACATAAAACCACGGACATCACTATCTGCCTGACCTTGAGTGGCTTGAGCTTAGCTGTCAGATCCTTTCTGCGCACAGGTGTCTAAAAAGAAGGTCATTTTTACAGTCCGTCTGTTACTCTTAGGGGTCATGCAAACATCTTGTTGTTTTCTTCTGTAACTGTGTCACTCAAAGTGTCTGTTAGAAGAATAATTGCTCTTGATGTTTAAGAATAAAATGATGTTTACAAATGACACAAGAATGAATGGTGACTGACATTTTTGCAGAGCCGGTTGAAGGACAAGAGCTTAGAGCATGATTGTAAATAATGTTTACAAATCAACGAAAAGGAAATTTTCATGATGAAAAATCTAACCAGCTAGTTGCTGGTTTTTGTACATCTTCAGTGTAACTGTGTTGTTCTCAGGGCTCAATCTTTGGTTACTGACGAACATTGTTTTTATCTGATCCCTGGCCGTTCAACTGTGATTGTTTTGACATATATAGGGGGTCTTTTGACCATATATTTTCCTATCAAACCGACATAGTCAGGGCATTTTGACCCATACATAGTTTCAGTCCAGGTCAAACGGGCCTATTGTCCTTTGAGTCAGGGAACAACACTACATCTTGGTCTTATTGTGGGTGCGCTCATTGATATCCCATGCTAACTCCAGACATCACCTTATCCTAGCCCTTCTGCTAATGTTCAGCTTTTCGTCTACAAAACATGCAAACATCAATAGACAAGTTTACACTAAGGCCTAAAACAAAAATAGGTGTGGTTACGGTAACCCGACCTACCCTATTTTTAGGGGCCGATCCTATAACTTTTTATTACATTTGTCCAACAAAAAAAACCCAAAAAAAACGAGTGCAAAAAACGCAATGAAAGCGAAAGCGCCCGAGTCGCACACTTATTTCCCTGTCAAGTAGGTTTAATTTGTACACATTAGAAAAAAAAGTTTTAAAAAAAAAAGTGATTGCCTACCTACCTACCCTATTTTTTTTGGCTATGTTACCGTAACCACACCTATTTTTTTTTTTTGCCTAATGAGAAAAATGCGTGCACAACTCTTAATGTCATGTAACTTACACAGGCACACTTGATTCTCTGGAACATTCAGGATCAACATTCAGATTCCAGATCTTCATTGCTTTCTCATGTTTAGTTTCAACAGTACCCCCCGCGGGTTAGGGGGAAGAATTTACCCGATGCTCCCCAGCATGTCGTAAGAGGCGACTAACGGATTTTGTTTCTCTTTTTACCCTTGTTAAGTCAAAGTGTTTCTTGTATAGAATATAGTCAATTTTTGTAAAGATTTTAGTCAAGCAGTATGTAAGAAATGTTAAGTCCTTTGTACTGGAAACTTGCATTCTCCCACTAAGGTAATACATTGTACTACGTTGCAAGCCCCTGGAGCAAATTTTTGATTAGTGCTTTTGTGAACAAGAAACAATTGACAAGTGGCTCTATCCCATCTCTCCCCTTTCCCCGTCGCGGTATAACCTTCGTGGTTGAAAACGACGTTAAACACCAAATAAACAAACAAACAAAGTTTCAACAGTGTTTAACATTAAACTAGCATTACCTTGCAGAACTCTTTATGTCATGCCACACAGACACATGATTCTCTGGAACATTTACGACTAACACTACACTCAGCTCTGATTCCAGCGCTTTATGGCAACAAAAGACTCATAAAATGATTGCATGCCCTATGCATCCTGACATTTGGCCTTTCAGGTTGGAAATGCTGAGAGGGCCGGCTATGGGGTAGCTGTTGTGCATAATTCTCCACATGATGACTCTGTGTTGCGTATGGCAGGAGGAAATTGTAAGTGGGTCAGGGGGAGTTGTTAACCTGTCTGACCCAGATGTGTGTGAATCCAGCAGTTACTGATCCCTAACAACACCACACAGTGCTACCTGCCATGTGGGGCCCCTGCGATGAGAGACCACCTCCCAATAAAGAATAACTTTCTCTGTTCTTAAACTTCTAGCTCCCATCATTTATTATTTTGATCAAGATTCACCTGCAAATGCAGGAACTCTTTTAGCGGTCCCAAGGGTGTCCTTTCATCGCAGGTACCACTTTCTTCCCTCAAGCTGTGTCATCGTCAAGAGTTTCCAGGTATGTTCTGAGGTATTTGCCTGCATTGAAGTAAAGTCCGTTTCCTAACTAGAAATGAGAAGTTTAGAGTTTCCTTTTTAAGGAAGAAACTTTGTGACAACATGGTCAAGTGGTCACTGAAACACAACTGGAAACTTTTGATTAAGACACAGCTTTGCAACACACCTTGAGAGTTTTTTGATAGGCAGAGCTGACTGGTGGATTGAGCAACTGAAACCATGAAGGTTTTGTTTTTTTGACATACATACAAGAGGCTTTTGATAATTGAGATGAACAACCTTGCATTAATAACTGATTTATGGCTTACCATTAATATGACAATGGGAATGTTTTATGAACAAGTTTGCATTAAAACTTGATAATTTCAGTCAAAATGAAATCCACCAGTTTCAGCACTGTTTATAAGAGTGATACCTGTACTGTATGAGCAGTTTCTGCCTTATTTTTGCAAGAGAACAACTTCAAACTCAAAGGAGACTGTCATTATAGTAAGCACAAAAATAATCACTTTGCAAAGCCGCAAATGCTTTCAGAATGGTCTTTTTTTGTTGTTGAATTTTCTGATACAGGTAATGGGTAATATATATATATATGTATATATGGTCAAGACCATGAAGGTGACACCAATGAGTGTGACATGCAAGAACAAATTTCAATGTTATTACAAGCTGACAATTTCCTGACAATTTACTAGGTATGGTCATGCTAAACTTCTACGAAAAGTGTTTTCCACACTTGAGCCATCGTTAAGATGTATTTACAAAAATAATATCAATGTTCAAACATAATATGACGCCATCACAATTTCAGATTCAGGCAATTTAATGATCCAAGAACAAACAAAAAGAAATGCTGGTGGTGTTTTTTTATTGCTAGGCCACACATCCATCAATACAAACAAGATAAGTATAAGCAGGTAAGAATCTCTAATTGGGTCAAATACCTGAGCTTGAAATTGCATAACATGACACCAAAACACTAAGTCAAAATGCAACATGGAGTTCAAAGACAAAATACCATCAATACTAGGTCCAAAACAGAAAACATAGATGATGTTTGTGTGTCTCCAAAATATCATAATGAAAAGACTAATTATAGTCATCAAATTAAATCAATAATAGAGCCATCCTTCACTGGATGCTGCGTAATACCCGAAAATGCCAAAAATTAAACCAAGAACACGCCCAAATCAATCATTTTGGCATTAAATAATAATAAAACATTGTTACATACATTATTTCCTTTGGCAAAAAAAAGAAAGTGGATGTGTTACCTTGTCTTTAAATGAGAGGGAGAAAAGAACAAGTCGCGTAAGGCGAAATTACTACATTTAGTCAAGCTGTGGAACTCACGGAATGAAGCTGAACGCACTGTATTTTTTCACCAAAACAGTACAGCTTCGTCAATCCCCGCGAGAAGGAAATCGCTCACCTCCCACGTGCAAAACGCACTGAAATTAACACTGCACCTCTCTTCGTTTTAACTTTCTGAGCGTGTTTTTAATCCAAACATATCATATCTATATGTTTTTGGAATCAGGAACCAACAAGGAATAAGATGAAAGTGTTTTTAAATTGATTTCGAAAATTTTATTTTGATCATAATTTTTATATTTTTAATTTTCAGAGCTTGTTTTTAATCCAAATATAACATATTTATATGTTTTTGAAATCAGGAAATGATGAAGAAAAAGATGAACGGAAATTTGGATCGTTTTATATAAAAAAAATGACCAAAGTCATTAATTAATTTTTAAGCCACCAAGCTGAAATGCAATACCGAAGTCCGGCCTTTGTCGAAGATTGCTTGGCCAAAATTTTAATCAATTTGATTGAAAAATGAGGGTGTGACAGTGCCGCCTCAACTTTTACAAAAAGCCGGATATGACGTCATCAAAGACATTTATCGAAAAAAAGAAAACAACGTCCGGGGATATAATTCCCAGGAACTCTCATCTCAAATTTCATAAAGATCGGTCCAGTAGTTTACTCTGAATCGCTCTACACACACACACACACGCACACACACACACACACATACACACACATACACACACATACACACACATACACCACGACCCTCGTCTTGATTCCCCCTTCTATGTTAAAAATTTAGTCATAACTTGAGTAAATGTAAAAATGCAGTGAAAAATACACATAAATTGTTCTTTTTTCGTGTCCAAACGCAACGGTTTGTTGACTCCAAAATCAATGTAAATTTCTTGCTGCATCAGAGTTTAAAATGTTCGCTTGCTTATTAATCCAAGAACTAAAACATAAAATCTTTCAGATTAGAGGTTAATCACGTGTGTTGGATGCGGATATTTCTTTCAAGTTAACATCGATCGCTATCACCCAAACATGACACCACGCATTGCGTTTGAGCACGATTGATGACGCTCTATATAAACAAGAAACGAACAAATATTTGACACGCACGTAACGTCAATAGGAATTGATAACGTTTTAAGAATTCGGAAATCAATAAATTGACTCTTGATTCGATCTTTTTATGGTGAAACTTGCCGTCTGAAGTGACACACAGGTATGTCTGTCACGTTTTTCTTCCACCACAATCGTCGATTTTTCATTAAAAAAAAAAGTTTTTTAATGACAAAAAGCAAGTTTAACTCACTTTATGTCATCACACGAAGCTTTGATTATATAAGAACAAGTGACAACAGTTTGATTTCATTAATTCTTTATCTTCAACCTTAGAATCGCACTCAAAAATTGTCAGCTGGTGATTTCTGCACTCGAGCGACCTCCATGGTCTTGACCATATATACTTGTTCTGTTTCCAAAAATGTTGAAAAAAAATTCAAACATTCTGAATTGTAAAAAGTTTAGAGTGGATACATATAATAATAATAACTGTTTTAAAACGTTTCCTTTAAGTGAAAAAAGGTAAAAACAAATTTTGACTAGATTTTGTGTGAACAGGGACACTTAACTTTGAAGTTGTTAAGACAATATCCCGGTAACTTTGAAGTTGTAAAGACATTCCTGGAGGTAAAGAATGTCTTGCACACATGAAATTAACCTGGCTTGTTACGTTTGTTCCACTGCTACAGGGTAAGGTAGTGCTAAGGCCAAAAAAAAAAAATAGGTCTGTTTACGGTAACATAGGCCCAAAAAATAGGGTCGGTAGGTCGGGATTTTTTTTCTTTTTTTTTTCTTTTTTTTCCCAAAAAACATATTTTTACGTTATTTTGCAAAAAAAAAACCTTTTTTTTTCCTTTTTTTTTTCCCCCCAAATGCCAAAAAAAAGTCTTGGGTCGCGCGAAAAAAATAGGGTCGGTCGGGTTACCGTAAACAGACTATTTTTTTGTGTGGCCTAAATTGCTTTTTTACCTGTGTGTGATTTCAGGTGCTAAACGTTCAAAAAGCAAATTACTCTGCGGCCATCGTGCATAATTATGAAGGCCATGATTCTGTTATGCCCATGTCTGGAGATTCCAAGTGTAAGTGTGACCTTAACTTCCTTACCTTGACCTTTTAAGCCTTTGACCTGTGCACTTCTGCTTGTATTCACGCTGTGTTCATGTATGCAATTTAAAAAACAGCCTCTAATAAGTTCAGGTTCCAAAAATAGTTTATCAAAAGTGCATTGCGTGTTTTGTTTGCTTTAATAGTATGATACATTTGAAAACATGAAGACAGTTGTGTCCTTTGCATTTTGATGGATAAGACTGATGAGTCAGTAGCAGTATTCAAAGTATTCAGTGTGTCAAACTGGAGCTTAATTGATTGCACTCTCAATCAGAAATGGGTAGATTAGCCAAGTTGTTAGATTTTTCTTGACTTGAGCAGATGACCAGTACATTATGTATACCTGCAATAATACAGTTGCTAATTTCATAACAGTGTGGATATAGTTAATTACATTCATTGATATAATTTTTAGATGAATTTCAACCTCTTCCTTGTGGATAAAACTGGTTTGAAATCTGGAATGTTTTGTTTGTAAAATTTACTTGACAAACTGAGCTCTTTTTGTGGCAAGAAGGGTTGCTTACTGTGTGTAAATTGTATTTGTAATAGTGGTAACTTTGATGCATTTCTGTTTACTAGAGCTACTCAGACTGTATAACAAATAAGAAAAAGTTACTCACTAACTTAAGGTTACATTGTCATTAGTTATGACATTGAATTGGGAATTGAAGTTTAAGTTGTAATCCAGAAATGAAAGAGTAAGCAGGGATCGCGCTAGGATGTTTCAAATTGCGTATGGCTTACGCAATGTCGGCCAAAAAACGCGTAAAGCAGAACCGATTTTGCATCACTATAACACAGTTAAATCATGACGATGTGCGAAAAAATGAGGACAACTTTCGCTGCATGCCGTTTTGAATGAATCAAAGACAGGCTTGAACTGAAAGCGTCTCTCGGCCTAGATTTGGCGCCACACGCCCAGTGCATTTTGGGTGTATGTTCTGTTTCAGAAAACCGACCGGCGTTGCTTTGCGTCGCTTGCGACACTATTATGCCGAGAGCACGTCACCTCATTTTGTTTTATCCAAAACAGACTTTAGATTTGAACTCGCGCGCTTGTGCTATGTTTGATCCAGAACAGACTAGAGATTCTAAACTCGCGCGCGTGTGTGCTATAGTCTGATTCAGTATTGGGATGTGCTGCTGAGCATGCCGTTTTGAATAGAAGTTGTTTTGCGTACGCGTTACGCATAAGCGCCGGGAAAATGCGTGGGCGGATTTTAAAACGCGTCAAATACGCAACAACAAAAACATGCGTTAACGTGATCCCTGAGTAAGGGTCTGGACATGTGTAATTCATTAAGATTTTAGAACACAGGAATAATTTTCACATTGTAAAATCTGCATAATCTTGGGGTACATGTATTTACTTGTGTCTTCCGAGAGGAGGAAGCTGTTCGTATTTTGAGTATGTCTTTAGGGTGTGATGAGAATAGTTTAAGCAGTAAATAAGTATATTATATTCAAAAGCAGTGCGTGTATTCAGATGACCTGTGTTTACTGAAGATGAACACAATTAGTGGGTGTACAATACCCGCTTAGTTAATGTTATAACTAAGAGATTTTGTAAAGTTGCAAGTGTCCTTAATTTAGAGGCAACTTTCGCAGTATTTCATAGAAGTCTTTAACCAGGTATGTCACTCAGTAAACCTTTTGACCTTACCAAATTTGGTAAATAGAGTTCCATTTTATTGTATTATTTACGAGTCAGATAAGTTAATCTCTGAATTTTTTATGTGTAAGATGTGACTGTACTGATGTTCATTTTTTTTTTTCAGATTCTGACCAGGTTCGAATCCCATCAGTTTTTGTGGGGTACACGGATGGAATGGAACTTGCCCATCGCTTCAACTACACAGACAAGTAAGCTTTGCTCGTGGCATCTTGCATGGCTCACCTTAATGAAAATGCACACAATTCATGCAAAATGTTTTTGATATTATTTTTTTAAGTCCAAAATGGGCACAACCTGCCTCAGGCACATCGTTTTTTGTCACCTCCCATGAGAGCCTGACACCTTCTCTTGTCTCAGGCATGGGAATTGTCCGCCGAAAGGCAAATTTCAGCCGAAATATTGTTTTGTTCCGCCGAAGAAGCAAAAGTGTCCGCCGAAAAAATAAATGGGGAAGGCAATAATGGTTCTAAAAACTGAATTTAATGGCAAACTTGGAGCTCAAATGACACCAACTTGCACCATTTGGGTTCCCCAATTGATCCCAAGGATGTCCTTTCTTTGCTGGTACCAAGTTACACTGTGTCCACATTTGAGGTTTTAGGCTTCAAAAGCATTTACATTTACATTGGTGAACTGTGTCTACCCATTTCAAAGAAGAGTTGTTCAACCTTTCATAGTTGCTTGTTGTCATCCATCCCAAAAGTTTTCAGGCATGAGAATCTTCCTCCTTTTAGAGGAATTTTTCCTTTTGAACCACTCTATTGGATATGTGTTTGTGTTGGATATGGAAGTTGAACACATTAAATTGATTTTGAAGCTGTAAGCAACATTCCTCGTATGTAAATCAATTTTCCATCTTTTAAGCAAAATTGAGAACATCTAAATGTTTTCTGATTGTGGAATTGGCAAACCTTCATACCTCCTTTTTGACCATTTCCTAGTCATGTCTGTATTTTGTGGTGGACAATGATAAATGATGTGGTTGATAATAGTGATGATCGCTTGTGTCCATAGGTTCATCGTGGTGGACAATGATAAATGATGTGGTTGATAATAGTGATGATCGCTTGTGTCCATAGGTTCATCGTGGTGGACAATGATAAATGATGTGGTTGATAATAGTGATGATCGCTTGTGTCCATAGGTCCATCGTGGTGGACAATGATAAATGATGTGGTTGATAATAGTGATGATCGCTTGTGTCCATAGGTCCATCGTGGTGGACAATGATAAATGATGTGGTTGATAATAGTGATGATCGCTTGTGTCCATAGGTCCATCGTGGTGGACAATGATAAATGATGTGGTTGATAATAGTGATGATCGCTTGTGTCCATAGGTCCATCGTGGTGGACAATGATAAATGATGTGGTTGATAATAGTGATGATCGCTTGTGTCCATAGGTTCATCGTGGTCAAGATACAGGAGTTCTCTTACGATGACTTCAGCTACTTCTGGCCGTTCACCGTCGTCGTCTCCGTTTGTTTTCTCGTTCTCATCTTGTTTTCGGTAAGTACGTTACACACCGCTCCTGGATGGACCTTATGCCACTCCAGTGAGAAGCCTTGATCTCATTAAGCTATATATGTTTGGCAAGAAGTTTTGCACCCAAACACACATTATCATTCCGGTTTCTTTTCTCTTTTTATGTTTTTGATAGTTCCCTTTCGGGAAAGTCAACTATCTAGATTTGCAGCAAAAATGTGACGGCAAATCACACTTACAACACAGAAAAAAAATCTACTACAACAAATATGATGGAATGGAAGAAAACAATGTATGAACGACATATTGGTTTACACTTCTGTTTGCAGATTTTCAAGTGTATCAGGTATTTCCAATTCAGACGTCGTACACGCCTGTCAACGCGAGCCCTCAAGAGAATTCCAACACGCAAGTACAAGAAAGGTAATTATAGGCAATGAGATAATGCACGCATGCACATACACACACATGTACGCATGCACACACACACTTACACTAAGACACACACACGCAAGCACACGTACACACACATTTTCATTATTTTACAGGCACAAATCCCAAGATATGCATACGCATACTTGCACATACATTGACATGGTTACAAATATAGGCTTATTATTTGTGTGTTTTTTAAAGTTTTATTTTACAGTAATTATGTGTATGAAGAGCTAATGCCTCTTTATTTGAATGTGTTGCCAGGCGACCACTATGATACCTGTGCCATCTGCCTGGACGACTATGAAGAGGGGGAGAAGCTGCGAGTTCTGCCGTGCGATCACAGTAAGTAACTGAGACAAAGTCTTCTGAAAGGTATAAAAGGAAGATTCCTCTAAAAGACATAACCGTTTGCAGCTGCAACTTCTTAGTAACTAAGTCTATGAAAGGTATATAGATTTAAGGAAAATACTTTAAAAAGACAACCCATTGGAACTCAACTTTTAAGTAACTGAGACATAATCTTTTTAATGGTAAAGAAGGACAATGCTGTTAAACTCTTGCAAAAAGTCGCCAGATAGCGCGCACACATTCTTGCGTTTATAAATTCATGCACACATGCAGTTTGGTCACTTAAGGGGAGGTGGGCCAGTGCACTACCTTTTTTTTTATTTTGAATGTTTTATTGTGTCTGAATGTTATTTTATGAAAGAAATGAACAAATGATGACAAAGAATAGTCACTTTTTGTATTTTCGGTTGCTGGTTTTTGTTTTATGCGACAAAAACAGTCAAAATACAGACAAAAGTGGAGTACAGGAGATACACGGATTTTCATCAGATGTGATTGTCACACTTCTAATTATTGTTTTATTTTATCCTTCTGGGTATGCTCTAGGGGATTACGAAGCAGATCTTGTTTATTATATTTATATTTGGAGTTAGGAACACTTCTTTGTTACAACTGTCAAACTTTAGGGTAACGCTTGCGAAATTATTTTTTGAAATAATCTGGATATGACTATAATAAAATTTCAGCAAAATCCCTTCGTAATCCCCCAGAATGTTATATTCTGCACAAACTACAAAAGAAAATATTGCTCTAGCTAAATTACAGCCAGAGAAATCGCGTAACCCAAGACGTAACCGTAGGCAAAATGGCTGAACTGAGAAAAACGACATTGAAGATTGAACACCACAGAAACACTATTGAAACAGACATACAAGGACAAAACTGTGTTTTGAATGAACAGCTTAGTTTATTTGAATTGCGAACTACTTAGCCTTTAGCACGCCAGCAGAGAATTTATGCGTCCATCCCTTCTTTCCCTCTGTCAACCAGCATGGGGATACTGCCCCAGCGCTAAACGTGTATCAATGACCCGATTCTCGTTTGTATTTGCATGCGAGAATAACGGTATTTTTAACGGTAACTTACTTGAGCCAGAACAAGGCTTATTTCCTTCCGTTATCTCGTCGATTTGTTGGTTTCCTCGAAGTTTTCTGCTTTTGTTTTTACATCGATACAGTACTTTGGTGCTTCGACAAGCAAGATGGAGGCTGATGAGTTTGAAACTTTCCTTTGAGTTGTTTTTTGACAACAAATCGTACGTGGAATCTGAACGATTTACTGAGGAAGCTCTTCGCAATGAACTGTGTATCGCGGTGAAGAAAATGACACAGTTCGTCAAGACAGTGACGGAATTTACGAAAGTGCAGATTGATACAAACAGTTGCTGATCCAGTTTCGTTCGGGAAATGGCAGGCCCAGCAAACATTACCGATAATCTGACTGATGTTGGATACTTTCTCCTGTTTTTGTTTTTTTGCGTAGCAAATGCTCAACTTGCTTGTCGAGGAGATACTGCACAGAAACTGACTCAAATTCAGCGCAAAGCAAGCCAGTGCCGAGACGTAAAAAGTGTGCTGCATGGCGTGTTCGGAAATGGCGACCTGTGGATCTGCGTGAAGATCAAAGCTTTCCTCTGTATCGGAAACACCGGCAGAATCCAAACTTTGGCCCAGTACCAGCGGAACTACTTGTTGTTGCTAACCGAACTAATAAAGACATTGTCCTCTTTCTTATTTCGAGCCATTGTTATCGTATCAAAGGTTGTTTCTCAAGGAAAAATTCGCTTTCGGTTGTCACCGATCGTTTGATGTGTAACCAGGATGTTGTAAAACCGAGTGAACTTCGGGTGTTCCCGTCATGGCCGAGAGTCTCTTCGGTAGTTTCCGTATGCAAAATTCGTAAGCTGAGCATGCGCACTCACAAAGTAAACTGGTTCCCGATTTCGGTTTATGAAACGAACCAATGGATGTCGAGTACCTTCCAAATAAGGACATTTCCGTTCGATTACGATTGCTGCTTTTGCAACGGACTAGTGGCTGAGTGAATGGAACATTCATCAAAACACTGATGTCATGTTATAGGTCAAGAGCTGCTGCGCAGTTTCGTATGTCGTGAATGCACTGTTTTGCTGAGGACAGAGCCGTAACTAGCCTTTGAAATGAGACATTTTTTGGCGGGGGAATATCGACTACAGAAGACAATCAATGCCACAGATGTTCACATTTTGTCTTTATTGACAGATAAATAGGACACTTTTGACAAAAACACCGACACACATGGATGATAGGTATGTTATGGAAACATAATCTGCTAAAATACCCAAAACAGTGTTTTGAACGATTTGGTCAATTTTGCACTGGCCCACCTGCCCTTAAGCTTGGTTCTCTCTCTGAAAAGGAAAAAGAAAATGGTAGCATAATCATGGAGGAAGAACATGTGTGGTTAAAACCTGCTCTATGGAAAAGTCTTTTGTATAGATTCTGCTGAAGTAGGATGGTCTTAAGAATTTCTTGTTTTGTTATTGAAATACTCCAGCTGTGTTTGTTTCTCACCTTAAAGCATTTTCTGTTTTCATCCTCCATATCTTAGATTACTGAGTGACGGGCGCTGTGGCGGGGTGGTAAGACGTCGGCCTCTTAATCGGAAGGTCGAGGGTTCTAATCCCGGCCGCGGCCTTCTGGTGGGTTAAGTGTGGAGATTTTTCCGATCTCCCAGGTCAACTTATGTGCAAACCTGCTTAGTGGCTTATCCCCTTTCGTGTGTACACGCAAGCACAAGACCAAGTGCGCATGGAAAAGATCCTGTAATCCATGTCAGAGTTAGGTGGGTTATAGAAACACGAAAATACCCAGCATGCTTCCTCCGAAACCAGCGTATGGCTGCCTAAATGGTGGGGTAAAAACAGTCATACACGTAATATTCCACTGGTGCTAAAAACATGAGTGAACGTGGGAGTCTTAGCCCATGAACGAAGAAGAAGAAGATTACTGAGTACAGTGGAAGCTTCCCTTGAAGACTCCATCCCTTCTCAGACCCCGATGTCT
Organism: Littorina saxatilis; assembly: GCF_037325665.1. Taxonomy (NCBI): domain Eukaryota; kingdom Metazoa; phylum Mollusca; class Gastropoda; order Littorinimorpha; family Littorinidae; genus Littorina; species Littorina saxatilis. The sequence continues at coordinate 38,268,396 of NC_090257.1, forward strand.
CACATGTAAATGCTCATTTATTATTGAGTCACTTGAGAAAAAGTGACTCTATGTAATCGGTCAGTGTTAGTCTGTCCGGCCGGCCGTCCGGCCGGCCGGCCGTCCGTAGACACCACCTTAACGTTGGACTTTTCTCGGAAACTATCAAAGCGATCGGGCTCATATTTTGTTTAGTCGTGACCTCCAATGACCTCTACACTTTAACGATGGTTTCGTTGACCTTTGACCTTTTTCAAGGTCACAGGTCAGCGTCAAAGGAAAAATTAGACATTTTATATCTTTGACAAAGTTCATCGGATGTGATTGAAACTTTGTAGGATTATTCTTTACATCAAAGTATTTACATCTGTAGCCTTTTACGAACGTTATCAGAAAAACAAGGGAGATAACTAGCCTTTTCTGTTCGGCAACACACAACTTAACGTTGGGCTTTTCTCGGAAACTATAAAAGTGGACTTTTCTCGGAAACTATCAAAGCGATCGGGCTCATATTTTGTTTAGTCGTGACCTCCAATGACCTCTACACTTTAACGATGGTTTCGTTGACCTTTGACCTTTTTCAAGGTCACAGGTCAGCGTCAAAGGAAAAATTAGACATTTTATATCTTTGACAAAGTTCATCGGATGTGATTGAAACTTTGTAGGATTATTCTTTACATCAAAGTATTTACATCTGTAGCCTTTTACGAACATTATCAGAAAAACAAGGGAGATAACTAGCCTTTTCTGTTCGGCAACACACAACTTAATGTTGGGCTTTTCTCGGAAACTATAAAAGTGACCGGGCTCAAATTTTATGTGAACGTGACTCATTGTGTTGTGAATAGCAATTTCTTCCTGTCCATCTGATGCCTCATATAATATTCAGAACTGCGAAAGTGACTCGATCGAGCGTTTGCTCTTCTTGTTATTATTATATTATTGTGTTCTATTGTTAACCTGTGTAAATGTACAGCCATTTTGAGACTCCCTCTTTTCTCAGACCTCATTTCCTCAAGTGTTTGAAGGTCTTAAAGGGGGGTATCTAGCGCATGTTTGATTCCACAGCGTACCACTGCAAGTGCATTGACCCCTGGCTGACCAAGCGGAAAAAGACCTGCCCCCAGTGCAAGCGCCGGGTCATCCCAGGCGAAGAGACCGACAGCGGTTCCGAGACGGAAGGGGAAGGGGCTGGGGAAAACACCCCCCTTCTGGGCAACAACAACACGAGAAACCCCATCATGACTCAGGGCGGCGTCCCATCGTACGATGGCCGTGGCCCTGCTGCCGACAGGAGGGGTGAGTTTGTTGGATCTACTCTTGTTGCTGCTGTTAACACAGTCACGCTGCGTTTTGTCAAAACCACGTATGACGTATACATCATTGTTGCAAAATTGCGTCAAGCTGTCTGAAAATAGCATATGCTACATTAGCTGTCATATCATACTTTTTAAAACTATGTATGTATGATGTACGCATGATCGTCGGAAAATTCTGTCAAGCTGTCTGAAAATAGCATGTGTTACATTAACTGTCATATCATACTGTTATGAAGTCGGAAGCTTTATGCTACAGTCTTTGACTATATCCCTTTTTCTCCCAATACATGGCAAGTAACAGATTCAAACAAACATTTTTAGCTAAGTGTCTACTACCAGTTTTTCTTAATTAATAACGCCCAAACCTCACAGGAAGCGATTAAAATATGAAACACATGCATGACAGGTAGCTTTGTGCATAGCGGGTGTTTGAGGGATCTGGTTATTGGGTGCGCTGTGGAGAAACGTGGTAATGTCCATTTTAATCTGTCTCCTCACTCACACTGCAAGTACATTGTAAAACCTCATCAGGGATGGCCAAATCGTCTGCCCGATCGCCAGGGGCGAGTAAAAATCCGCCGGGCTAGTAGAAACCGCCTAGCAGCTCGCCTGGCTGGCCAGTGAAAAAACCATATAAACACTGCAGATGCGGAAACGTCTGTCATCTGCAAAATCATCGCCATGTTCTGGTAATACAAAAACCGAGGCTCCTGTGCGTGTCACCGCTGTTTTAATTGTGTAAAGAAATCTAACACTCACAATTTGTTGTGTGGTATGTACCGGGCCAGCGAAATTTCTGGCGGGCTAGTGACTTTCTTGAAGTTACTCGCCCAGCTGGCGATTTAAAAATTTTGAGATTTGGTCATCCCTGCTCATGTTATTGTTTGCCTGCTGACAGGTGGACGCAGGGGACCACAGTCGGTTGTGGTGGTGAACGAAGCAAGGCCCTCGGAAATCGCGGCACCTGCACGGGCAGCACGCGAGGAGGAGGATAGCGACGACAGTGACGAGGAACTGGAGGGAGCTGTGGGAGGTGTGGGAATCTCTTACCAACAGGTAGGTCAAGGTCTAGATTTAAGGTCAAGGTCATGTGACCTTTATTGGTGAAGGTCTAGGTCATAGTGGCTGTAACCTTTGTGAAGAAGATTGTTTTACGGAAAGGTTGTTGTGAGAAGATGCCAAACAATATTTTGAACATGCCTTTAAACTTCTACAAAACAATTTTATTTTACATCACATTATTTCAAAAGAAATAATTATTCTAGAAAGTTCAGAACGAGTGGAAGTAGTAGTGTAAGCAGGGCCAGAACATCCGTGAAATTATGCGGACGATAAAGATTTTAGAAGTGGAGTTTTATTTATAAATGCAGAGACTTTTTTTAAAAAGATTATTTGTTGTGCCGTTAAACACTTTTTGAGAAATTCACTTGATTAACAAGAAAGAGAAACAAGCCCAACTGCACAGCATTCTTCTAAGGCATTAGATTACATATTCCTACTCCGAATCACATAAAGCATTGACGCAGTCTGAGATGCTAAGGTCTGAAAAGGCTACCCGTCTTTAAACAATTTTAAAGGGAAGCAACCCCACCACAAAAAGTGTGAATGGAGCCTTGGTAATGACCACAGACCCGGGGAGTTACCTCCCATTGGTGTGTACTACGTCACTACCGCTCCTCAACACGTGGTCAAGATCATACGACTTTTTCAGCTCTGAGGAGAAGGTTGTTGTTTGGCTCTCTCGTGGCTGTGTTGTTTGGTGTTTGTTTGACACCCACCGGCCACTTACCCGCCTTACTTGCCTTCTGCTTCGTTAGTTGGTGAGCTCTTTTCTTTTTGGTCATTATTCTGACAAGAATGTTGGTGTAGTTGCTGACTTTTCGTCCGTTTCTGGACTTGTAAATTTTTCAGTAACTTATTGTTTGGCCGCCATTTTTGTTGGTGAGCATGGCTGACAGCGATAAAATGTGGCAAGGCCGATGTAATAGTGAGGTAAACCTTATATTACCTCCTTACTTGCCTTCTGCTTTGTTAGTTGGAAAGCTCTTTCCTTTTTGACTCACATGCGAAGCAAAAGTGAGTCTATGTACTCACCCGAGTCGTCCGTCCGTCCGTCCGTCCGTCCATCCGGACGTCCGTCCGTCCGGACGTCCGGAAAACTTTAACGTTGGATATTTCTTGGACACTATTCAGTCTATCAGTACCAAATTTGGCAAGATGGTGTATGATGACAAGGCCCCAAAAAACATACATAGCATCTTGACCTTGCTTCAAGATCAAGGTCGCAGGGGCCATAAATGTTGCCTAAAAAACAGCTATTTTTCACATTTTTCCCATTTTCTCTGAAGTTTTTGAGATTCAATACCTCACCTATATATGATATATAGGGCAAAGTAAGCCCCATCTTTTGATACCAGTTTGGTTTACCTTGCTTCAAGGTCAAGGTCACAGGAGCTCTTCAAAGTTGGATTGTATACATATTTTGAAGTGACCTTGACCCTGAACTATGGAAGATAACTGTTTCAAACTTAAAAATTATGTGGGGCACATGTTATGCTTTCATCATGAGACACATTTGGTCACATATGATCAAGGTCAAGGTCACTTTGACCCTTATGAAATGTGACCAAAATAAGGTAGTGAACCACTAAAAGTGACCATATCTCATGGTAGAAAGAGCCAATAAGCACCATTGTACTTCCTATGTCTTGAATTAACAGCTTTGTGTTGCATGACCTTGGATGACCTTGACCTTGGGTCAAGGTCACATGTATTTTGGTAGGAAAAATGTGTAAAGCATGTGAGTCGTATGGGCTTTGCCCTTCTTGTTGGTCATTTGTTTGACAAGAATTTTGTTGTAGTTGCTGACTTTTCGTCCGTTTGGACTTGTAAATTTTCTAGTAACTTATTGTTTGGCCGCCATTTTTGTGGGTCAGCATGGCTGACAATGATAAAACATGGCAAGGCTTATGTCATGGATCTACCAGACCATTGGTAATAGTTGTTGTTTTGGACTAAGCATGTAATACCGCCATGTCCGTTACTTATTCTGCCCTAAATGAACATGTGTTTTGGGGGCAGTTAAGCATGTCTTTGACTTCTTTTTCTTCTTGCTTTCCCTCTTTTAGGCATCGGAGCATGGCGCTCTGGTGTCTATCCTGCTTAGCTCTTTATTTCCAGAGTTCCGCAGTTTGGGAGAGAAGAATTGCCGTGTCCCACGCCGCCTGCTGGTGGTGTTCTCCCCCCTTCATTCGGTGACGCTCGCTGTTTGGCGTCGTTGATGGCCGTCGGCGACGATTTCTGGGAAGGATCTCCTTGCTTTTTTTGTCTTCTGCCTCCGAGGTTGACACTGCGGTAAGTCGAACTGGTCCACCGGCCCTCGTGAGGCTGCCGGACATTCCCTGCTGGGAAACAGTTCTTTGGCGCGGGATCACAACCGGCAAACTTCTGTTCCGTCTCACCCTTGCCTCGTCGCGGGCATCTGTGTTTCAGAGCAAGGGCGGCAGCCGTTTCCGGCTGCTGCGCTTCCGGTTCCTACCGGAGGCATAGGTCCCCTGCCGCAAGCACCCGCTGAGGTCTTGTCCAGGGTTGACCGTGGACTGCACTATGGGCATTCGGGCTTCCGGCCCCAGTCCACTTCTGTTCTGACCTCACCTTTGCCTCGTCGCGGGCATTGGTGTTTTCAGAGCAAGGGCGGTAGATGTTTCCGGTGCTGCGCTTCCGGTTTACCGGAAGCATAGGTCCTCCAGTGCAAGTTCACGTTGCAGTCTTGACTAGAGTTGACCGTGGACTGGCGTTCGGGCTTCCGGCCCCAGTCCACGCAACCTTCGCTTCCGCATTGTGCGGCTTTGTCTGTTGCGTTTCCTGCTCTGTCCGGATACACTATTCCTCTTCCTGACGCTTCCTCTCGGATGTCGGTGAGTGAGGAACAGCGGCTGGCCTACGGGCATTCAGGCTTTCAGCCTCGGCCGGGACAGTCGTCACTTCACCTGTTGGGTGTTGCGGCTACTGCCTATTCAGTTCTGGTTGCTTCGGATGTTACCTCCTTTTACTCTTACAGTTGGGGTTGAGTCAGGACGGTTTCCGGGTGGATGGGTTTCCGGTCATCCCGTTCATTAGTCTTCCACTGGCAACTGTGACTTGGGTCCATGTCCGTTCGCTTGGCTTTTGCATGGTTGCCACTCTTCCGGCCAGGTGCCGGAAATCCGGTTTTTGAATTTTGTTGCGAAAAAAAAAAATCAGAAAAAAAAATTCGTGGTTCGTTTCGCTCAGTTGAATTTTGACCAGAGATTCCGATCCGAGTTTTGAAACTTTTTTGGCGGGAGGAGAGAATCCGGGCATTGCTTAAGCCGCCATTTTTGACTCACATGCGAAGCAAAAGTGAGTCTATGTACTCACCCGAGTCGTCCGTCCGTCCGTCCGGCCGGCCGGCCGTCCGGAAAACTTTAACGTTGGATATTTCTTGGACACTATTCAGTCTATCAGTACCAAATTTGGCAAGATGGTGTATGATGACAAGGCCCCAAAAAACATACATAGCATCTTGACCTTGCTTCAAGGTCAAGGTCGCAGGGGCCATAAATGTTGTCTAAAAAACAGCTATTTTTCACATTTTTCCCATTTTCTCTGAAGTTTTTGAGATTGAATACCTCACCTATATATGATATATAGGGCAAAGTAAGCCCCATCTTTTGATACCAGTTTGGTTTACCTTGCTTCAAGGTCAAGGTCACAGGAGCTCTTCAAAGTTGGATTGTATACATATTTTGAAGTGACCTTGACCCTGAACTATGGAAGATAACTGTTTCAAACTTAAAAATTATGTGGGGCACATGTTATGCTTTCATCATGAGACACATTTGGTCACATATGATCAAGGTCAAGGTCACTTTGACCCTTATGAAATGTGACCAAAATAAGGTAGTGAACCACTAAAAGTGACCATATCTCATGGTAGAAAGAGCCAATAAGCACCATTGTACTTCTTATGTCTTGAATTAACAGCTTTGTGTTGCATGACCTTGACCTTGGGTCAAGGTCACATGTATTTTGGTAGGAAAAATGTGTAAAGCAGTTCTTAGTGTATGATGTCATTGCTAGGTTTAGTTATTTGACCTTGACTCTGAAGGTCAAGGTCATGTAAAGGTCAAGGTCAAGCATGTGAGTCGTATGGGCTTTGCCCTTCTTGTTCTAGGTGTATGCGATTTGTCGATGCGAGAAAGTTTGTTGTGAAAACCGTTGCAAATTTCGCTTCAACATGCCGTACATCAGTGAAGATGACCATCCATCTAAGCTTGAGAAACTGGAGGCGGGTATAAAATACAAGTGGAAGTGGAAATGGCTAGCAGAGAAGAATGACACAAACACAGAGCATCGAACTTGGCTGAAGAAGATTGATGTGACTGGTACGGGGTTCTGCATCATTTGCTCCAAACATATCAAATACTGTTGTACCCAAAAAAAGGACACAAGCAACTCTCGATTTTTTGTTTTCTTGATCAATGATGAGTGACATCCGGGATCCCAGAACTGAAAACTTGTCGATACATTTTTTGATACATTTTTCCTGGACTTCTGAAGTTCTGCATTGTTCAAGACCTACACCTTTTCTGTCAGTGTCATTTTGGAGGACTATCTGTATCACCAACTACATATGGCTTAGTTTTTGGACTTGAAATCTGTTCTGTCTGCCAACTTCATAACTGTGTTTCAGTTTATTACACCCCCGGTATAGGGGTGTGTATAGGTTTCGGTCGATGTGTTTGTTTGTTTGTGTGTGTGTTTGTTTGTATGGTTGTGTGTTTGTTTGTGTTCGCAAGTAGATCTCAAGAATGAACGGACCGATCGTCACCAAACTTGGTGAACAGGTTCTATACATTCCTGAGACGGTCCTTACAAAAATTGGGACCAGTCAAACACACGGTTAGGGAGTTATTGGTGGATTTTGGTTTTTTGGGGGGATCAACTACGGCATAACTCTTCCTTATCTTCTCCATGTTTTCAGCGTTTACCTCCCTTCCTTCGTATGGTGCACTGTAGTATGAGTGGGCATCTTCGGATATTCCCGGCGTTCTGTTACTATTTTTAGAAGGTCACCGCAGTGTCCACAACGTAAATTGGACCCGTAAATTATCCTCACTGTAAAACTAAAAGTGCAAAGGTCGAATCAATTTATAGCCACGCGAAAAATACACTGTCATCTATCTCTCTATATATACGGCTTCTCTGTGTTTGTGTGTGTGTGTGTGTGTGTGTGTGTGTCTCTCTCTATGTGGGCAACACCTGTGGATTGTTCAGTTCTGTTTGTGATGTGGTCTGGCGGCTTTTGTGTATTTGTATGTACTGGCCTTCCTTTGAGAAGCCAGAACAGTTCAAAAGGGCTTAGAGATAAGCTCTAAATTGCTCAATCCTGAGCAGTGAGAATGGTTATTTCCCTTTGACCAACGGGGGTGTTTTTCCTATCGGAGGAATTTCTTGTTATTCTTAGAATTAACATGTCATGGTGTGTGGTGACAAGGTTAGGTAGTTAAAGTTCACATTGGATTCATGCAACAAGTTTTTGTTTCTCGAGCTGAGAGTGAGGTAGACCCAACATCCCAGAGCTGAAAACTTTTTGATTGGAAACAATTTCCTTGGACTTCAGGTATGACTTTTTGTTTAGTGTAAACTGAACTGTTCATGAGGCATTTGACATGATTTGTCTGTTGATTAATTAAGTCTTTGTTGTGCTGTTATCAATTGCTTTGAAGGAGGATATAATTTTTGCTGTTTTGTGTAAATAATTTGCAGGGGAGGCCAAATAATGGCTCTCAGATCGTAAAATTGTTCAACGTACAGGGGGCGTTGCCACCCGTACCCCCCAGCAGGGGCAGCGCCCCTGCACCCCACATACTTTCAGGTTTTTCATTTTTTGGGAGTGGCAACCATGCTTTTCTGATGTACAGTCTTTAGCCAGCGATCAGACATGTTCTGGATTTCCATCGAAGCTCTTGGCTGCTCTCGAAGCTGCGACGAAGGTTACTTCCAGATACTTTCCGGAGGGTACATCAGCTTTGGCGGCTTCCGCTTCGGTTGCTCAGTCGGCGATGTCGGACTTCCGTTCCGCGCAGGAGGAGGATTCCTACTTCCGGTTCGAGAGTCACCTTCAGTGTGTACCACCTTTCGCAGGTTTTGGCTAGACCATCTCCTGCCGGAAGTGGTATCCCCAGTGTTCCGGTTCTGCTGCTCGTTCCTCACGGTTCAGTTCCGGAACACACTCAGCCTTGGCTGGCTTCGGCTACACAGGCTTCGACTTTTGTTCCTTCTTGTCATAAGAAGTTGACTTTGCCCAAGCCGGGTCGGAACTTGTTGTCGTCCTTTGCTCTTCCGCGTACACCTTTACCGGTAACAATTTCGACAATTCTTTCCTTATTTCTCGTCCTATGCAGGGTGGGGTTTCTGTCTTCACGTTACCCCGTTCACCCCTTTTGCCACAAGCAACTGGACTATGGTCCTTGTTTGTCTTTCGCCGAGTCGGACTCTGTCTTTCTCTAGCGAGCGGACGTGTTCTGGTGTTTCGTCCAAACTTAACACTATTGTGACTAGCACTGCCACGGCGTTAACGTCCTGCCTGCCCAAGCTTGCCACCAAGAAACTTCCCAAAAATCAGTAACTGTACAGAAATCTGTATAGCAAGCTTGAATTAAGTCCAATCACCACCAAATTTTGTGTACTAATTCAAAAATGGATGCCCAGTTCAGTCGTGCTATTTATAAGTTTGTCACGCGATTTGTTTTAGCAAAGGGGGGTGAAAGGGGGATAATTTGTGTTTTTTAACGTTTTTTTGTGTGTTTTATTTTCCACTGCTTTTTTTAAAAGTTATTTTTTAACAGAAAGTATTATAAATAATGTTATAACCAAACAAGGTGTAAAACCTATGAATTAGCTGAAATATTGTTAACATTGTACACAGAAATAAGGAGACAGTACAAAGAAAAAAACAAGCAAATCACGCATTCACTCACAGCATCCTGACTCAAATGAAACAAAACTGTAACACTCACCAAATGATGTCTAGGTAATCCATATTGAATATAAGTCACATTTTCACAACAAAGTACCAACTGTACACCTATGAACAATTCCAAAAGGATTTGAAGGCTCCAGCCATCCATTGTTATCAGTGCTGCCACGCCCCTATAGCTCCTGCACGATTCCGAGATACATGTTCGTCTAGCAGTATCACCCCCTACCACGTGTATTTGCCGACTCGTACTAGCAACAACGGGACTGTTTCTTCCTCAATATCACTGCTATTATCGCTTTCTTGAGGCTAAAACGACACGATGTATCATGATCTACAGGATCCTCAAGATCCAACATCCAGAGAATCTCCTCCTGTGACAAGGCTCGCCTTCGATTCATTTTTTTTGTTCGAAAACACCACGCAAATCTGCACTAATTTGATCAAGCCGGAAGAGAAAACCACGTGTATCAAGGGAAACAACTCAATTTACTGCAAGCTTCAAAAACCGGGAAGCAATCACGAGTCGTGTACCTTGTATGTCTAATACTAAAATAGTCGCTTCCCGTCCGTGGGCGTTGCAGCGCTATTACTAATATAGTCGCATCCCGTCACGAAAGTGTTAAGGTGCGCTTGAGTTGGCCTCGGAGGTTACAGACAGATTTTCCTGAGGGGGCATTGTCTTTGGCAATGTATGTTTGAGGAGTCATCCTTTGTGGCTTACCACCTCTCTCGGGTTTGGCTAGTCCTCTTCTTCGGGCAGAGGGTTAGCTAATGTTCCGGTTTCTTTGCTGTGGGCTCATAGCCCAGCATCTTTTTTTGGCAGCCGAAACTTTCGTTTCGTACGTTTCCTGCGTACTGTGGGTACTTCGGAACTATGGCTGTGCTATGGGCATCATGGCTCTCAGCCATGGCCTGTGCAATAGTCTCCTGCCAATCGCTGTTTGAATATGGCGTTTCCGGTTCCTGTGACTTCGGATTTCGACTCTTTCTATCTTCACCCTCATCCTAAGATGGGGTAAGTTAGGACGACTTCCGTTAGGTCGGGTTTCTTTTTACAGTCACCCTTCTACCACAGGCAACTATGACTACGGCGTTTGCCCGTTGATCTTCGCGTCTGGCCCTCAGTCTTTCAGAGGTAGACAGATGCGTTTTGGTTTTTCGCCCAAACTCAGGAAGGCTCTTGATTTGGCCGCGAAGGTTAACTTCCAGTTTTGTCCTGAGAACTCTTGTCTCGGGGTCAGCTTCACGGTTTTCCGTGTATGCTTACCAGTCTTGTTTTCTGTTTTCTGTTTTGGGGTTTTTGATTCACATTCAATTACCTACAAGCAGACTGAACTGCGTACACTATGGCTTTTAGCCATTTTGTTCATGGTCACCGGTCACACCAGGCTTTGATCACTGTGACTTCCGCACTTCCGGTTGCTTACGCACAATCGTAAGTCGCTGCTTCCTTGTACTATCTTTCTCTGCTTTCGCAGGGACTGGTAGAGGATAACTGGCGACCATCTCTTTTGAGGGCAGCTAGACTGCTGGTTATGGCACCCTTCTCAAGCATGCTTTATGGGTGACGATGTCAAAGATAGCAGCCAGTTTCTTTCTTTGGCGTTTTTCTGTCACTACCCAGGAGCACTATGTTTCTTGTCTTGGTTAGACTTGGACTCTAACGCAGAGAAGCAGTACAGCGTGCATTGGAGGGTGAGTGTTTCTTCACGTTCTTGGAATTTTAGGAACGCTTTTGCTCTTTATTGAGCTGTTCCCATCAAGTTGGACTCTGGTATCTTGTACTCAGGCGTCTCTCTCTCTCTTTGTGTGGAGATCTTTTCTTGAGCTGACTTCTATCTCACAGGCCTTTTCGGTCTTCACTCCATCCCAAGGTTTGCATACTTTGGCATGATTGTCTTACGGTCACCTCGAGGGTGCGTCCTACTCAGCACTGAGTGGACAACCGTATGCACGGATCGTTCCAGGGCATTGGCATTTCCTTCCAATAGAAGGGGGGGCAGCTGGTCTTTCCCCTCGACTCGGCTCAGGTTCTTTAAATCTAGGGCTTGGATCTCTTCCTGGGCCGTTTTTCGGTCCGGGAGATTGGACGAAGTGCTGGGCACAGCTTACTGGCTCTCTGAAGTTGTCTTTAGCAAGTTTTGCCTGAGAGACATCGCGGCTGTCAATTAGGACGGTTCTCGGGTCCCTTCCTGACTTGTTGGCAGCGGGCCAGTTCCTGGCAAGGGTTTTAGAGTGAGTTAGATTTTTCTTTCCCACCGGGCCCTTCCTGACTTGTTGGCAGCGGGCCAGTTTCTGGCAAGGATTTTTAGAGTGAGTTAGATTTTTCTTTCCCACCGCCTTGTTGAAGCTATCTGCTTTATGTGATTCGGAGTAAGAATATGTAATTTAATGAAAAATTTTAAAAATAAATTTTCATTTGATTAATATACTTACCCGAATCACATAGTTTATGCCCTCCCACCAACCCCGCTTATGGTTTTTATATTTAGTCAAGTTTTGACTAAATATTTTAACATCGAGGGGGAATCGAAACGAGGGTCGTGGTGTATGTGCGTGTGTGTGTGCTTGTGTGTGTCTGTGTGTGTGTGTGTGTGTGTAGAGCGATTCAGACAAAACTACTGGACCGATCTTTATGAAATTTGACATGAGAGTTCCTGGGTATGAAATCCCCGAACGTTTTTTTCATTTTTTTGATAAATGTCTTTGATGACGTCATATCCGGCTTTTCGTGAAAGTTGAGGCGGCACTGTCACGCCCTCATTTTTCAACCAAATTGGTTGAAATTTTGGTCAAGTACTCTTCGACGAAGCCCGGGGTTCGGTATTGCATTTCAGCTTGGTGGCTTAAAAATTAATTAATGACTTTGGTCATTAAAAATCGGAAAATTGTAAAAAAAAATAAAAATTTATAAAACGATCCAAATTTACGTTTATCTTATTCTCCATCATTTGCTGATTCCAAAAACATATAAATATGTTATATTCGGATTAAAAACAAGCTCTGAAAATTAAATATATAAAAATTATTATCAAAATGTTTTTTTCGAAATCAATTTAAAAACACTTTCATCTTATTCCTTGTCGGTTCCTGATTCCAAAAATATATAGATATGATATGTTTGGATTAAAAACACGCTCAGAAAGTTAAAACGAAGAGAGGTACAGAAAAGCGTGCTATCCTTCTCAGCGCAACGAATACCCCGCTCTTCTTGTCAATTCCACGTGCACTGCCTTTGCCACGGGCGGTGGAGTGACGATGCTACGAGTATACGGTCTTGCTGCGTTGCGTTGCGTTCAGTTTCATTCTGTGAGTTCGACAGCTACTTGACTAAATATTGTATTTTCGCCTTACGCGACTTGTTTAGTTTCTTTAAAGCCGTATGATCTTGACCACGTGTTGAGGAGCGGTAGTGACGTAGTACACACCAATGGGAGGTAACTCCCCGGGTCTGTGGTCATTACCAAGGCTCCATTTACACTTTTTGTGGTGGGGTTGCTTCCCTTTAAAATGGTTTAAGACGGGTAGCCTTTTCAGACCTTAGCATCTCAGACTGCGTCAATGCTTTTTGTGATTCGGTTAAGTATATTAATCAAATGAAAATTTATTTTTAAAATTTTTGATTAAATTACATATTCTTACTCCGAATCACATAAAGCAGATAGCTTCTTCGATTTTTCTTCTTCACATTTACAGACAACTAATGTTCTGTGTGCAGGACCATGAATGTGAGAAGACCAATGTCATCGTGGACATTGAACCAGCCGCTAAGGAAGCTTCCCACAATGCCCCTGATGGTGCCGGGGAGCCGACCGGAACTCAGAACGCCACGCAAGACACGGAGCCCCTGACCTCCAATGATCGCTGTTCTCCCGCCCGCACAGAGGGCTCCATCAACGTTGCATTCAGCTCCAGCGGGTCCAGCGAAGAAGACGGAAACGGAGTCGCCAAGGGCGAGGGAAAGAAGAAGAAACGCAAGAGTAACCAAGTGGTGTAGTGCTGCTGTGATGTGGTCTTGCTGACAGTGTGTGGGCTGCCGTTGTTTGTGATAAGCAGGTGTAGCAGCTTCCAGGGTATCAGCGCTTTTTATTTCAGAAGCCTTTGCGATAGATTTTATTCAGTAAAAGTATGTTTTAGAGTGAGGAAAATATGAGCGGGGGACATCTGCCCTGGATGGCTGTTAAGGTGTGCTGTTCTTCGCGCCCACTTCTTCGGAATCATGGTAACACTAGCTACAAACCTGATACAAACCTGATACAAACCAAACCTGATACAAACCTGATCAGAGATGTCTGTGTGGTGAGAGAGTGTTACTTTGCAGCGCACATTAACTTACACCGACCAGGGACTTAAATAGATGATATTCCTACAAGCAAACTTGCTTCAGGGCCTTGTTATTTACTGAGGATTTTCCACTAGCTGCTTACCTGTTGTGCTGTTTATTTGTTATTCTTTCGAAGCAGTTCTGTGCTGACCCGAGGAGGTGCTGAGTTACAAGTAGAAATCTGTTGGAGAAGGCTGCACTTGTAACCTGCCTGTGCTGTTGGAAGGCTGCAGTTGTAACCTGCCTGTGCTGTTGGAAGGCTGCAGTTGTAACCTGCCTGTGCTGTTGGAAGGCTGCAGTTGTAACCTGCCTGTGCTGTTGGAAGGCTGCAGTTGTAACCTGCCTGTGCTGTTGGAAGGCTGCAGTTGTAACCTGCCTGTGCTGTTGGAAGGCTGCAGTTGTAACCTGCCTGTGCTGTTGGAAGGCTGCAGTTGTAACCTGCCTGTGCTGTTGGAAGGCTGCAGTTGTAACCTGCCTGTGCTGTTGGATAAAAGCTTGCAGATCGCAAGTTGTGGCTGAGATTGAACATCTCGATGGTTCTAACTGTTGCAAGTTTACTGATTCAGAATGTTTTTAAGACAAGCAAATTGTTTTACACAGTGACTCACACAAGTTCTGCTTACCAGTATCGTTGGTGTTCAGGAATTGTCTCAGATACTTTGATGACATGAAAACTGACCGTGAAGACTTTTAGAACAGGTCTTTATATTTTAATGTGCCTGAAACTTAAAATGGCTATTTGCGGGGAAGAAGGCTTGAAGACTGCAATCTGGAAACCCAAAGACCGAGGAAGACCAGGTAGCCTGCATTTTTGGTACATGCATGGTAGAAACAGTGACTTGCTTTTTGCAGGTCTCTTTGCCAGATGAATTGATGAGATTATAATGATTGTGTTTGATTTTTCTGGCTTGTGTCAATGGCAGTAATGTTCTGCCACAACTTTCATGTTTCAAATGTTTGCTATTATGGCGCTACATTCTAAACGCACCGGTGATATTCACCCACTCTGTTGTCTCACGTTTTCTCCACCTCTTCTGCATGCCTCCCAAAGGCATCTTAGGTAAGAAACCTCTCATGAATGTAAACACAAAGGAAAATTGAACTGGTCCTGGACAATTTTACTCATTTTAGAATCATTTTTGAAAAGTCCACTCATTCTGGATGAATTCTGATAGAACTTGCAATACGATTGCATTGCCTAGCAACAAGTTCTGACTTCAGTAAACGGCACATTGACATCTGAAGTTGTCTTGCTAAGTTTCAAATTAATTATTAGAGAAATCAAGAAAAAAAATACTGTGTTGCTATTTGTGGCACTACAATTTTTTTTTTTCCATATTTGTTTCGAACTTGTTCATAGCCAGCCTAGTTTTAGTACCAGAGGTGCTTCTGACTGACCTATGGCAGCTAAATGGGCTAAGCAAGTGGGCGTTTTCAACCTCAGCATAAACAATCACCTTCTACTCACAGGTCTAGAAGTTACCACTATCATTGCTTGAATTTTAATTAATGCTCACGTACAAATTAAGATGTTGTTTAATATTGGCAGTCAGCAGGTCACTAAAAACTTTGCCGTGATTTTAGTAGAATTGCAGAACTTTTTGACGGTACAGGAAAGGTTACGCAAAGGATGTATGAAAGTTTGCACCTTTATGGCCATTTCGGCATTTTAACCGAAGAAATATAAGTTCTATCAAAACATCTTCAAAGATTTGAAGATGAGCTTTGAAGGTAGCTTTTATGTGTTCTCCGTTTTATGTCTTTAAACTCTTTTCTCCATAATATTTGTGTTTAGATTTTTCTCCACTTATTCTTTGTTTAGTGACATACGTTGTGCGCACATAATTATGGTCAGTTGTTCTGGCAGACTTTTTGTGTACTCTTGGTTCTATGTTCTGCCAGTAACAATTGTGTTTAGTTCTTCGGTGAATTCTGTAATTCTGTCATTTGCTTAATGACATTGTGCGCACTTATGATAGGATGTTCATGGAAAGTTTGGTGTTTGTGTGCGTCTGTGTGTGTGTGTGGAAACATGGGAGGGGGGATGAGTGTGTGGGTTTGTCAATGCATGAATAATTATGGTGTGTGTGTGTGTGTGAATGGGTGGATGTGTTTGTTGGCACAACTTTGCTGTAACTTTTCATAATGCTTGTCCATTTCTTGGAACAAAAATCAATTTTTCATCAGTTTTCTTTGTCAACTTTGTTTTATTGTGTCTGTTTATTAGATACTTTATTGTTGATCTGATGGACTTTTCTTGCAGTTGTGCATGTAGACTTGCCCCACAGTGTATTTCTTAGAAACAGTGTTTTTATTTATCTTTTTTGATTTTTGTTATAATGTAGACCAAACTCCTGGCAGTCTGTGCTCACTTTTGAAGTTTTAAAGACATTTTGAAATAGAGGATTAATTTTGTACTCCTACTCTTTATCTGCTTGAAGCATGACTGTGAGGTAGCAACATCTTATTCTCGAGGGTTAATTGATACTTCTTCTTGTTCATCTTCTTCATTCATGGGCTTAGACTCCCACGTTCACTCATGTTTTTAGCACGAGTGGATTTTTACGTGTATGACCATTTTTACCCCGCCATTCAGGCAGCATACGCCGATTTCGGGGGAAATTGATACTGTTTTGTGTGCATACATTCATACTTTTTCATCTGTGTACATTTTAGATACCTATTACAAGTGCCAGTTACTCAGAGGTTGGTAGAAACCTTCTATGATCTATCGTACACATAGTGAATTTTACTTTGGAGTTATTTTTTAAACTTTTCGTAGTTGTATCATACTCGGGGTGAATGTTGATTTAAAGTGAAAATATTTATATTTGCTGGACTGTATTTTCACTCTTTTTTAGATGTGAGTACACTTTGTGTACCTGTGTGTATGTGTCAGCATTTGCCTATGAACACCTGTATGTTCTTACATGTCCATGCCATCTTGAACCGGTCAACTGTATAAACGAGAAAAAAGTACCAACAAATCCTGTACTTTTTGCATCTTACTAACTGTAGCATGTTGAAATAAGCAGTCTAGAAACCAACTAAAGATGAGAAGATTAATTGCTTTCAAGACAACATTTTGCTTCGGGTGAAAAGTTTTGCATTTGTAGTGCAGTTCATTTTTGTTCTGTGCATACATGTGTTCATCTGTTTCAATTTGACAACAACTCTGAAGTGATTTTGTTGATTCATGCAGAGCAGATTACCTCAAGAAAGTGTCAGTGGATTTTAGTTTCCATTTGCAGTAGACCTTAATTGTTCACACAGTACAGTACTACTGTTTTCCTTTTCTTGAAACTTATCAATAGCAAAATGGATACTTTTGTCTAATTTTTTTGTCAATCAGTTTGTCTCTTAAAGCCTGTAGTTCTGGTTGCATGAGCCTATCGTTTGTGTGGCTGTTTTTGCTGAATCTCTCTTCAAATATTTAGCAGGTGCCTTGATGCTTCTTCTTTCTTCTGCGTCCCCGAGGAGGCTTTATGAGTTGCAAACTAAGCGTTAATTGTAAACCAGTGTGAATGAAGTACCCTACAATCAGCACTTCATTTTCTTAAAATTGTGCAACGTCATATAAACATCATTGCACTTTAGTGTTCAATGTGTTTTTAGGCAAGGATAGATAATGTTTTATGTGAGATCTTTATTATGGTGTGTTCATGCAACATTTTAGTCATGTTACTGTGCTATTCAGAAGTTTTCACATCTTCATCTTGCTTGTGTGGTGCAAGTACGGGTTTAGGTGTTCAGGGTATGTGTTGAATATAAACTCTTGCTGAAATTCAACCTGCACCCCTGACCCTACCCCTTCATATTTTCTATGATCATTTTCTGTTTTTCATTCACTGATTATGTCTCTGCCAGTGTATCTGTCCCCATCACACAATTCTGTACATAATTATATCATCATCAATTTCCATTTTATCTTTCTCAATCGCCCCACTCCCCTTCCCCCTTTAGCCCTCACCCTTCCTCCTGTACCCTGTACAGTCATTTCTTCTAAAGGATACTTTCTTTTTACTAAATATTGATCTTTGTATCATGTTGGGAGATTGATGTCTGTTGCTAGTGTTAACTTTGGTCTTTCATCGCATTTGAACTTCACTTTTTAAAGAGCAAAAAGAACGATATGTTTTTGATGCTCAGCTGAATTCAAGAAAGTGCAACTGATACATCCCAATCCCTTAATAGGTAGTTGACATTGTGCTCTGAGATTAAACGGGGGAGCATTGGTTGCCCGAACTTGTTATCATGAACCGAAAAAGAGACAGTTTAACTTTGTATAGTACTGTCCTAGTTGTTTTAACCTTCACAAATATCAATGTTCATAATGTGAAAAGTTACTGTTAATTGAAAGAAATGACAACTTGTTGAGCATCTCAACAGATTGCAGTGAATAAGCTGATCATGTAACTGCAGGTGACACACTATCTCATTTTCCTCCTTATTTGTTTGTTAGTGTGACGGCTGAGAGAAGACAATGGATTTTGCTGACTTAGGGAGGGTTGTTGACCCGTGAGCTTTCCCTTTCTGGAGACACTTGCTGATTACGTGCTGTTCTCCAAGTCAGTTCTCCTTCAAACATGCTGTGTAGAGTACTGCCCCCTTTTATGCCCCCCTTGATTTAGAGCATCCTACGTTCTAACATTTTCTGTTCTTTATGTCTGTGAATTTACCTCCGTTTTGAGACTTCCTTTCTTTCTCAGATTTTCTGTTCATAACGTGGTTAAATTAACCTACGTTTAAGACCCGCTCTGTTTTCAGACCAGATTTTCTGCTCATAATGTGGTTAAATTAACCTACGTTTAAGACTCACTCTGTTTTCAGACCAAATTTTCTGTTCATAATGTGGTTAAATTAACCTACGTTTAAGACTCACTCTGTTTTCAGACCAGATTTTCTGTTCATAATGTGGTTAAATTTACCTACGTTTAAGACTCGCTCTGTTTTCAGACCAGATTTTCTGTTCATAACGTGGTTAAATTAACCTACGTTTAAGACTCGCTCTGTTTTCAGACCAGATTTTCTCTGTTTTTGAACCGTGCATTCTCAGGTTTTCTGGTCATAGTGTTGGTCAATTTAGGACTCTCTTTTTGAAGACCAGATTTTCATGTTGATTTTCAGAGGTTTTCAAAGGGTGGAGAGTCGGAAGTCCATTGCGGTGGCGAAACTGAATCAAACTTCTTTCTTCACTGTCATTCTCAGGGTGCATATGTGTTTTGTGAATACCGGTGCCGTGCAAATCACCTAGTCTATGTACATGAGGTAGTCTTTGTCAAATTGGAATGATGTTTCAGTGGAAAGTCACCAGTCTTGGGGGCAAGGGGGAGGGGGTGATGAAGTGTGGAGGATTGTCATTGTGTTTAAACGTGCTCAGTCGCACTTCTTATCTGGTGGCTGTAAGGATGAGTTAAGAGAAACAAGTATATGGCACAATTGTCCCTACGTCCAACTTTAAATTTTCTTTAGAACTGATCTGAAATCATTGTCATTCTCTTCCTTTCCACTGCCAGTATTCATCTTCTGACTTGTCCTCCCCACCCCCGTGTGTCTCTGGTCCGTTTCATTATCAGGTGTTCAGAATGAGTGAAAAAGAAGCTTAAAAACTAAACAGGATAAAACGAAGAAGAGTGGACAACAAAAAACACACCCTGACACACATGCAGCTAGCACACGCACATACGCAACACACATACACAACACACACACAACACATACACAACACACACATACACAACACACACACACAAACACAACACGCACGCACATACACAACACACATATACACAACACACATATACACAACACACACCAACCAAACGCACTCATTCCCTATGTTTTGTTTTGGTTTCTTTTCATGTCTCTACCATCGTTGCCCGTTTGGTGTGATAAAACATGCTTGTAAATACCAATGTATTTTAATTCATCCTGTAATATCATGTTTTTCTTTGATGTATAGTTTACAGGTATCTTCCTTCTTATTGTAACCCAGCATGCCAGCCACCCCAGATCTGTTCAGGCTTTTTTGTGGGATAAAGAGCATCCTTCAACGTGAACAGATATATATATACTCATTTTAGCAGCCAGGCTTTAATTTTTGTTGAAATAATTTTGTAAAATTGACACCAGTGTCATGGTAACATTAGTTCAGCACACAAAATATGCCAGAATGCAGCCGGATGATTGATTTTTGGTATGTGTCCAAATGGAAGGATGCTCTATTCCCATGTAGAAGGCTGCATGAACAATGCAGAGTGGACATTTTGGTTACATTAATTTTGAAAATGACACATACCAGTCTGATTGGAACATTAGTTCAGCACACCAAATAAGCCAGTCTGCACAGATTGGAGTCACACTGTTGATTTTGTGTATGTGTCTAATCCCATGTAGAAGGCTGCATGAACAGATCTGTGGCGGTGGACATCATTGCCTACACAACAAGGAATGTACCTTCGAGAAAGTCTTTCAAGTTTCATCCCCTAAGCATTCCTTTGATCATTGAGGTAGAATTTGTATTTTTTTAGTTTTGTAGCGCTGGAATATAGTTACAACTGAGATAATCTATTGCTTTGACTGAAGTCTCATTGGTATGCAACAACTGTCAGTCCTATTAGGGTCATGGATGTAAATTAATGAGAAATCTGTGATTACTTGTAAGTTATTGGTTAAATCTAACCTAATGTCAATAAAGTGATAATGATCCAGAGTTTCCCATCTTGTGTGGAGTCGAGTGTTCATCCAGGGCTTTGAAGTATGTGTTGACGAATATGCACATACCTTTAGTAACGATATGGTGATGAAGGCTGGTTCCCGAGATCAGTGCTGATTAGAGGGAGTTTTTTTGGGCATCATGCGCTCCAAAGAGATATTTAGAGTATTAGTTGTGTACTTTTGCTGTAATACATCAGTGGTTTAAGTTACTGATTAGAAGTTCAAATTGGGTTGTTCACTTTCTGGCCTTTTAGTGATCCAAAACATATATATTTGGCTCAAGATCTAGACAGCGTTTTTTGTTTTTCAAATGTTTTCATTTTAATTATTACATCTTATGGCATGTAGCAGTAATTTCTCTTTTAGTGCATATATATTTTTATAATGTATAGAAAAATAAATGTTAACTTCAGTGAGTAATGGTCAATATTTTATGCTGGATGTATGACAAATTATTTAACAAAAGTAACAGGTGGAGAGAATGTATGCATGCTTGCTTGATATATATTAGGTGACAATGTCTACATTGTGTGGGAGAATGGTAGCGATGTACTCTCAGATACGATATTGTGCCAGTGTTTTTATGATGTCATATTTGCCGTGAGGATGTGTACCTGTGAAGGATGACAGTTTTTGTGTGCGTTTGATTTGAAAACTTTTGTACTGGTAGCGCATATGTTTGTTCGGTCTTCCCTCTTGTGAAATAAACTTTCTTAAAGTAGCCTCTGGACTTTGAAGTTCTCTGTATCTTCGCTAAATCATTCTTTGGACTATGGACTCTGTATGATTTGACTCATATGTACAACCCAATTCTTTTCAAGACTGAAAGATGTTGATGTTTTTTCAAGAATATAAGGCAAATTGTTGGGCAGTGTTGGGTTTGATCAAAGAAAATACAATACATCACATTAATCAACAAGTTGTACAGTGGTACCTGTGATGTGTGGCCCCTCCGATGAGAGGACACCTCTCTTAAAAGGGCACTTTCTGGCGTCCCTTTGTCTGGTTTGACCAAAATATACCTGTCATGACAGGCCACCTGCAGTGTAGGGACACTTTTGGCTGTCCTTTCATCGCAGGCACCACTGTATTATAATTTGAACATTAAGATGATGTTCGTGTATCTCTTCCACCTTCCATCGTTTCTCAGTCTCTTCCTCTCTCCCTCTCTGTTCCATTTTTTCTTCAACCACACACACACACACACACACACACACACACACACAAACACATTCTGACCTACCAGTCATAATGACTATCACTTCAGCTAAGACAATCTCGCCTCACTTCTAAGCTAAATGCACAACCGCACTGTCTTATTGTGACAGATGATGTGTTATTGAATGTCAGACGCGTAGAAAAAAAATTGTATGTTGTCTATTTCATGTAGGACGTTGCCCTCGTGTTGAAAGATGGGTATTCATTCAAGAAAATTGCTGTGCATCCGAAGTTGGGAGTGAAGGTCACATGATTATCTGTCTGTTGAGATGTGATCGTGAATGCACATTTAAAACAACGGACTGAAATCAGGAATTCTTCTTCTTCTTCTTCTTCTTCTTCTTTCCTGCCGCCATGCTAAATTGTCTAAGTTGTTGAATGACGAAGTCTGCTGTTCGCCGCAGGGACTCCGTCGAACCCATAGTTATTACTTCAGGTCCAACGTCTCCGGCCAGCAATGATTCGTGTCACTTGTTCAGAAAGGGGGTGGTTTTTTATTTTTAGAACATTCTTGATTTAAAAATAGATTCCCAGTTGGGTTGTCTTATTTTCAAACCATATCAGAGTGTCTAAATCACACACAAAAACCCAATAAACTTGGGTCACCTATAATATAGTCTCTGTGCAGATTTTTCTTAATTTCGATCACTATCGGGGGACTTCCATGCCTGAAACTCCATTTCTTTGTGTCAATCACCATGCATACGGGATGTTTCTCCCCTCCCCCCAAAGTTTTTCTTCATAAGCTACTGGTAGAGTACCACAGCACCTGAAAATGGCCCAGGTTTGTTCGTAGATGTGTAAAATTGTTTTTATCTACAGCAAAGGTTCACTACAGTCAATTATGCTAGGCCCTGCGTACAATTTACCCGTTTTCGTAAGTATACTACACACCAAACAACAAACACATCGGGAAGCAGCAGCAGCAAGAAAAACACAAGAATACGATGAAAACAAGTCGCGTAAGGCGAAATTACAACATTTAGTCAAGCTGTGGAACTCACAGAATGAAACTGAACGCACTGTATTTTTTCACAATTGCCATAGTCCGCCGCTTGTGCAAAACGGAGTGAAACTGACGAGCCTGTTTAGCGCGGTAGTGGTTTCGCTGTGCTGCATAGCACGCTTTTTTGTACCTCTCTTCGTTTTAACTTTCTGAGCGTGTTTTTAATCCAAACATACCATATCAATATGTTTTTGGAATCAGGAACCGACAAGGAATAAGATGAAATTGTTTTTAAATCGATTTCGGAAATTTAATTTTGATCATAAGTTTTATATTTTTAATTTTCAGAGCTTTTTTTTAATCCAAATATAACATATTCATATGTTTTTGTAATCAGAAAATGATGTAGAATAAGATGAACGTATATTTGGATCGTTTTATATTTTAAAAAAATTTATTACAATTTTCACATTTTTAATGACCAAAGTCATTAATTAATTTTTAAGCCACCAAGCTGAAATGCAATACCGAAGTCCGGCCTTCGTCGAAGATTGCCTTACAAAAATTTCAATCAATTTGATTGAAAAAGTAGGGTGTGACAGTGCCGCCTCAACTTTTACAAAAAGCCGGATATGACGTCATCAAATACATTTATCGAAAAAATGAAAACAACAGCTGGGGATATCATACCCAGGAACTCTCATGTAAAATTTCATAAAGATCGGTCTAGTAGTTTACTCTGAATCGCTCTACACACACACACACACACACAGACACACATACACCACGACCCTCGTCTGGATTCCCCCTCTATGTTAAAACATTTAGTCAAAACTTGACTAAATGTAACAATTCGAAGAACAAGAAGGATAAACGGACACATGGAGCATTTTGTTTTAAACAGGGTGTTTTTTTGTACAGAAGAGGCGAGTTAGAAGTTTAAAAATATACTGGATCAATTCCATTCTGTTCTCACGTGACAATCGTGCACATGCACCATGTTTTTTTGGTGCAAAAGAAAAAGAAATTTCGGTTGGAACATTCTTTTAAGTTCAAATTCTTAACCACTCCCAAGGCAAACAGACAGCGCAACATTATCTTCTTTTTGTTGTTGTATCGTGGTGATCCCGGTTTTTTTGCGACGAATGTTTGACCCAGTGTCATAATGCTTCAATTTTGACAGGGACATGTATGTTACACGTAGCATTATTTACCTCCACACACAGGAACAACATCAATCATAACAAGAAAGTGAAGAAAAAAACATCAACAAAAATGATTTGATATTTTAAATCAGGTTTGTCGCAGTATTCGTCCACGAGGATAGCCACATTATAGAAAAATTTTTAAAAAAGTTAAAAAAAAAAATTAAAAAAAAAGTAGGCGAAAGGTTAAAAACAAAAGCAAAATTAAACCATATATTGAAAGTAGGGTCGGCAGCATTAAAGGTAAACATAAGGACGTTGACCTGTGTTGAAGTCAAACACAGCTGATGTGTTCATTTGGCAAATGATGTGAACTCTTAGGGGCTCCGCTCACATATGTAACTTCAGCAGGACCGACGACGCACTGCGGCTTATCCCAGCCCGCTACACGTTACATGAAAGGAAAACAGGCCAAGTACTCGTCATAATCTCTATCGCGGCATAAATAATAGGCCGTGCGTCGTCTGTGCCGCTGAAACTGCGCAGGTATATTCTGCCCATTAAGTAGCTATAGTGACTGCAGACTCCACACAGCCACGCTGCCTCAGTGAGTCACAATCGGACATCGTGCGCCCTGAACAGTAAGTCTGCAAATATTTGTTTTTAAAACATAAAATGTTAAACTTACAATGATGTGAAACAAACACGCGCGCGCACATCCACAAAAAGGGCACATACGCACGCATGCACTCACGCACGCACGCACACACGCGCACACACACACACACACACACACACACACACACACACACACACACACACACACACTTTCAATGATGTGAAACAAACACGCGCACGCACGTACGCACACTCACAAAAATGGCACGCACGCACGCACGCACGCACGCTCACACACACACACACATTGAATAAACATACGGAATGTAGAACTTATAATTTTGTTTGAGAAAAGCCTTATCAGTACATGATTGTACGAGAAATGAATCCAAACTTCGCAACAGAAATAAAAGATAAAAGAGACAGTGGATTTGAATAGAAAATTGGAAGTTTTAACAACAGAAAAAAATGCAATGAATGATAACGGTTTCTTCGCATAAAAAATAAAACAAATAACAAAAAGAAAGGAAAGTTAAGTATGATCACTAGTATTCTTGGTTTATGTATACACACTGACTTAATATCTTCTCATTCGTCAGACGGACTACGGATGTAGTAAGATACCGTTGGCATACTTAAACCCCATGCGTCGCCTTCAAAAATTCTTCTGTGTTGAAGAAACAAAAACATGCTGAGTGACATATCTTGTATTCTTTCTATGAAAGTAGTGGTCCAGTGAACGATACCTTCCGCCTGTGGTAGAATGTGAGAATTTTGTAAGAGAACGTCTTCCAAGGATGTACTTTTGCAAAATGAGTAGCTGCAGCTAAGTTACGGCGAACTAGACTTCTGTGTTTCTCCTGTCCTGTGAAGCAATCCATGTTCTAGTGAGATTTCCACGTGTTTTTTCACCGGAAGATCATTGTCCCCCAACAAACCTTCCTTGGGTCTGTTAAGCATGCTGGCTCATGGGGTTCTGCAAGTCATGAGTTGTACAGACGGAGAAAATTTGGAATCAACCGTATAATTTATCCCCGAGTACGCTAGTACTAGGGCTCAGCAGACTTTAATTGTGTGTGTGTGTGTGTGTGTGTGTGTGTCTCGACTTAACAGCTTATTGCTGGGAAACTACTGGGCGCAGCTCGTTCAAAAGTTGATACACTAACTTCATAATAGGTCCGATTGATCGTATTAAAACTTCATAATGTTACCTGGGACCTAAATGCGAAATAAACCACAAAAAAAACGACTTGGCGGTGGGAGGAATTCGCGGTGCTACAGCCAGCCTGAGGCAGGTTTCACGGTAATCAGACTCTTTGATGTGTGTAAACTTTGCCTTCAAATTACTTGCTTACTGTGTTGATTTTCATCATTTTTTCTGCTTGGCATGAGTAAGTATGGTATTTGCAATACAAAAAAATAAATAAAAGCTAAAATGTTTGTGTTTGAGCAATTATTTGAGCGAGTTTTTCGAAGCGAACGTGTGAATCCTGACAGACACCATTTCCTTCTGTCACATGACCCCATCTCAAAGTGTGATTCAAGCAGACACGAAAATAACACACAAAACTTATGATAATGGGGTTATTAATTCAATTAATACACAAGGTTAGTCTCTGACTAGATAAAATAGGGAAAAAATATCAAATGGGAGCATAAAACCGTTTCTGGAAAAATTTTCAATCGCCACCGAAAGTGTCTGTCAGTGAAAAAAACACGTGCTTTGTTTGCAAAGCAAAGCCTAATTTTACACATCGCGTGCTTTTGTCTGTTATTCTTGCTTGTGAACATCATTTTATTGATGTTCTTCACTGGAAAGCAGGTGTATCATCAACAGTATCACAAAATCGCAAAGAATGAACATTTTTGTTGTGATCCGACCGGTGTCTGTAGACTGAATCACACGTTCGGCAAACTTCGTTTTTAACGGAAATAACCGAGCCTTTCATCGGAAACGACGTTTCAACCGCTTCATATCGTCTGCAGGAAGAAAAAGAGGAATGCGATACCCAGTAAGTAAAACATTTAATCGTTTTTAGTGCCTTTTGATCAAGTTTTGTTGCGTCTGTCAGCAACGTTCGTCAACCCAACGTTCGACACAGCGACGCACGCATACGGATTTGCAGCATTTGCATTCGGAAAGTGAGGGATTTGTGAGTTCGTTTGCATAATTTCAATCGCTAGTAGGTTTTGCCTTCGTCTCCCATTATTGTGTTTGCATGTTATTGGCATTTCATTGTGTACATTGAAAGTTTGTGAGTAACAGTAGTACAATCTGTCGAACGTTGGCGACGCTGACAGACGCAAATATCGAACGTTGCCTTCAATGACAGAAGGGCTTGGCGATCGTACTTTCGATTCGTAGGAACACAATATGGAGACAGCAATGTGCGCCCGTTACCACAACGGTCATGAACCGGTGTAACACGAAATTTTTACTCCACGAAAAATTGACTCCGGAGTAAACTTCCAGTAAAAATCTTGTACGAAAAAAGAACTCCACAAGGAACTAAATTTTTACTCCCCAAATATTTACTCCCAGTAAACATCTCGTACGA
Organism: Littorina saxatilis; assembly: GCF_037325665.1. NCBI lineage: Eukaryota > Metazoa > Mollusca > Gastropoda > Littorinimorpha > Littorinidae > Littorina > Littorina saxatilis. Next base: position 38,295,225 of record NC_090257.1, read on the forward strand.
GAAACTTAGGGCCTACTACTTCGTTTATAATTCGCACAATATCCCATTTACGTGCAATCCCGTTTTGCCGCCGTCCCATTTTGGCGACATTTCACAAGCCAAGCGTCATCTTACTACCGCATCCCATTTTGGCGCAATCCCGTTTCGCCGCTATCCCATTTTTTATTTTTTTTATTTTATTTTTACATTTAGTCAAGTTTTGACTAAATGTTTTAACGTAGAGGGGGAATCGAGACGAGGGTCGTGGTGTATGTGTGTGTGTCTGTGCGTGTGTATGTGTGTGTGTAGAGCGATTCAGACCAAACTACTGGACCGATCTTTATGAAATTTGACATGAGAGTTCCTGGGAATGATATCCCCGGATATTTTGTTTTTATTTTTTTCCATAAATACCTTTGATGACGTCATATCCGGCTTTTTGTAAAAGTTGAGGCGGCACTGTCACACCCTCATTTTTCAATCAAATTGATTGAAATTTTGGCCAAGCAATCTCTGACAAAGGCCGGACTTCGGTATTGCATTTCAATTTGGTGGCTTAAAAATTAATTAATAACTTTGGTCATTGAAAACCTGAAAATTGTAAAAAAAAATAATTTGTTTTTAAAACGATACAAATTTACGTTCATCTTATTTTTCATCATTTTCTGATTCCAAAAACATATAAGTATGTTATATTCGGATTAAAAACAAGCTCTGAAAATTAAAAATATAAAAATTATTATTAAAACAAAATGTCCGAAATCGATTTAAAAACAATTTCATCTTATTCCTTGTGGGTTCCTGATTCCAAAAACATATATATGTAATATGTTTGGATTAAAAACACGCTCAGAAAGTTAAAAAGAATAGAGATAAAGAAAAGCGTGCTATCGATCCTTCTCAGCGCAACTACTACCCCGCTCTTCTTGTCAATTTCACTGCCTTTGCATCGAGCGGTGAACTGACGATGCTACGAGTATACGCTGTTGCTGTAAAAATGCAGTGAGTTCAGTTTCATTCTGTTAGTTCGACAGCTTGACTAAATGTTGTACATGAACAAAGTATGCAAACCAGATGATCCAGCGACGTCCTTCCCAATTTATGTCCAATGGACGTCTACCCACAACACGCCACTGGATGCCGGGTGGTCAGCCAACCATGTGGTGCCAGTCGTGAAAACCAGGTTCTTTGTCCCACAGTGAGACATTCAAGTTGGGGACTTTGTGACCGCTGACTTTGTCAGCATGGATGGAAAGGTGGAGAGATACAGGGCGGTGATCATCCCCAAGTCAACCCATTTCCCCGATGGGCCAGATCGAGAGGAGATCTGTGTGAAGTGTTTGCGCGCAAAAGACAATGGGAGATACTATGTCTTTCCTAATGTTGATGACATTTCATGCTTGCCAATGGCTCAGATAAAAAAAATCCCACCAACCAACCATGAACAACAGGGGGGATTACTTTTTTTGACATGTGACCAAGTCTCATTTGAGCGTTCACAGTGTTACCTGAGAATAGCACACCCCCTTGAATTGGGAACAAAGAAAAAGCGTTGTATATATGCATTTTTGCATGCTTTTCTAAAGTCATAAGTTCATTTGTGAATTTTTTTTTTTTGTAGGGATTGTTTTGCTGAATGCATGCAGTTAAGAAATTGACCCCGTTTTCAAATTTAGGGGGTAGGGTTGCCCCATAGCCCACGTATGTCTGTGTGACTGTGTCAAATATCAATCTACTCTGCGTACAAAATGTATAGATGTTTGTTTTTCGATTTTAGAATGATTTCTTAAGCTGGCTAGAACTTCTGAAGTCTACAGGAAACGATAAAGATAAAAAATGTACAAAATATAAGTAGCGTCCTTTATCTTACCATTGTTCTGATCAATGCTGTCCCTTTATTTGCAAGTTAACCATTTTCCTTAATGTGTTCAAGGAGTATGTTAAAAATTATTATCAATGGTTGCTTTAAACAGCACCTTTGGGCAGTTATTATGCACTAAAGTTGTAAAAGCATGTTTTGGGGGTTTTAGGATATAGCGTCTTGGAACGCCAATCATCTTGGAAATACGAATGTTCATATAATTTTTTTTACTGTTTTGGATAGATAAAAAGTTGAACTCTTGGTGCAAACTGTTTTTTGGTCCCTGTTTGACTATTTATTATTTTGGAATATTGTGTGTGAGGGGGAAACTGCAATCCTCAATATCATGAAACGTGCCCTGATAGAACGGTGCAAGGTGCAAGGTCTCGGCCAACCAAGACTATGGCATACTCGTAGCAAAGCCGCCGAATGGTACCGTAAACCAAGAATAGTGACGTAATTACGTCACGGTCGAAAGTCTTTGACGTCAATGCCTCCCTGTAGTCTTTTTCTCTCGCGCGGTGTGTGTGTGTGTGTGTGTGTGTGTGTGTGTGTGTGTGTGTGTGTTCATTTTGTGCACATGTGTTAGTGTTACTGTTTGTGTGTGTGTGTGTGTGTGTCTGTGTCTGTGTGTGTGTGTGTGTGTGTGTGTGCGTGCGTGCATGAGTCTGTACTCGTGTGTGTGTGTGTGTGTGTGTGTGTGTGTGTAAGAAAGAAAGAGAGGGAGGGAGTGAGGGAGAGAGAGAGAGAGAGAGAGTGTGTGTGTGTGTGTGTGTGTGTGTGTGTGTGTGTGTGTGTGTGTGAATGTCTGAAGAGTACTCGGGTCCAGCGCGAGCGTTTTTTATATTTAATGGAAGGGCGCTGGTTCTGAGCGACGCTTAGTTCTCGAGATAGGTGTATGTATGTAAGTTTCTATTTGTGTCCCCAGAATAAGTTTCTATTTGGGACATGAAGTGGTTATGCGCTAAGAAGAGATAGGTGTGACCAGATGACGTCATTTATACTTTCGTCATCGGAGATCTTTTGTATTTCAATCAGTGTCATTAGTTCTGTGGTCGTTTTGACTGACTTGACAAGTTGAGAAAACCAATGACACTTCATTTTTGTGAAGCAACTGAATATGAAAAGAAAAGAAAGCGTGCAGAAGTATGTTTGGGTCTTGCAAGACTTTATGACCAACGATTTCTCCCTTGGAAGTAAATGAAGATGTCTGCTTTTCGTCTGCTTTGAAAGTAGGGAGATTTTACAGCGCACACGGTAAATTGTAAGTCGTATTGGACAAGAATGTTGTTATTCTTCTTTCTTCGAAGTACCATCGATTTGTTCTTGGCCATATGTTCGACCTGTACATCGTTATATTATGGGAAAAACACGTTTGAACGCAAATTCGCAAAGTAATTTTGATCATTTGCTCCGGAACAAACAAAACATTCTGGCTCAATATGCGGGAACATGCTGGTAGTGTCATATTTTTTAAATGGGTGTGGAAGAACTGCTCATAATTAACATAGCACTCCGGCCCTGTTATTTTTTTCGTCACACCCAAAAACGTTATTTGTTTTGGGCGACGCAGCAATATTTCTTCTTCAGCACGACCGCTCTCCGGAATCCATTTGACACGTCGTGTTGGCTAGTGGGGTCAGAGACTATACTCTATAGTCTCTGGTGGGGTTCTTGGTACCCGAGACCAGTGATACAGAATACGGACAACAAAACTACAGAGTCAATGACACGAAGTTGACGTCAAAGTACAGGAAATTACGTCAAACGTACTTTCTCTTCATACAAGAGAGATCTCAATCTCCACACGCAAACATTTTCACATAGGAAAACTTCAGGAAGTTGTTGTAAAAACAATTATCATCGATCGAGTCGTAAAGTGTTTATGCCAGAGGATGGAGGATGAAGAAAATTCACAAAACATGGACGAGCCGGAATTAGACGAGGAAGATCTGCGATTTCTGGTCGCAGATCAAGACTTTGACGATGATAATTCCCCGGGCCAAGATTCTCAGGAGTTACCAGAAGATAACGAAGACGACGATGGACGCGCGTCTCCTGTGAGCCACAGTAGGCCTCGCAACGATTCACCTCCCCGTGAAGATCCTTCGAAAACAAGTCCGAGAAAATCACCGGGACCACCGAAAACGTCCAAGCAGCATCCCGATCAGCAAAGACCCGGGATATTCCAACACTCACAACCGTCTCTGAACACGCAGCCGCCGCAGCCTGGCGGTATCCTGACTCGAACTGCGCACCTACCTCTTGACTACGGAAAGTGGACATCTAGTGCTGGTAGGGCAACGCGTAGGCGCAGCAAGCGGAGAAAGAAACCACCGTCCTTCTTAGCCGAGGTGATGCCGGACAAAACGACTATGTGCTTTTTCTTCGTCAACTTTCTCTTTATGACGGTGGGCTGTATTGTCATTGCCCTGGTGGTGGCTACTCTCTTCACAGAGAACAACTATTCTATGCTCTTTCGCCTCGACATGGGTGAGGAGGATCACATGGGCTTCCTTCATTCTGTGGGCGTGGCCGCCATAACGACAGGAATAGCCATCGTCGGGCTCTGCTTTCTGGGCTGTGTCGGTGTGGTGCGGAGAAAGAAGAGGATCCTATGCATTTACACCTACTCCGTCGTAGCGGTCATCGTCTTGCAGGTCGTTGCAGTAGCAATAGCGTTATACTACGGCAATGCCACGAAGAGAAAGATCGAAGGCACGCTGCTCCAAGAGCTAGCCGAAGTTTACGACGGGCAACTTAACTCTAATAACTCATTCTCCAAGGCTTTCGACTACGCCCAGGTCTTTTTTGGTTGCTGCGGCGTGAACAGCTACACCGACTTCAAAAAGACTCCTTGGTACAAGAAGGCCAACAAAATCCGCAACGACAGGGAGGCCACATACCACGAGGCCAATAAGTTTCCCCTGACCTGCTGCCGCCTCAAAGACAAACAGCAGTTCCTAGCAGATCTGGCGGCCGGGGGCGATGTCAGCGCGACTTTGAACGACCCCGACTGCTTGACCAGGGTCCCGTCCAGAGACAACGAGTACACGGAAGTGTCGTGCTTAGAGGCCATTATACAGTTCTTCACAGACAAGTCGACAACCATGTTGTGCATGGCGGTGGTGGTGGTCTGCCTGCAGGCGGCGGGCGTGATCAGCGCAATGGCCATCGAGCATGATATAGACAAATGCGAGGCAAGGCTTCGACAGGAACAGCACGGCGTGCATACATAATGACATGGCGGCTTGTCTGACCTTTTCACCAGTGACCTTTTCACCAGTGGACTAATTGTTTAACTGACCTAACGGCTACTTGACCGGCCTTTTCACCAGTGACTTAGCTGCTTGGCTTACTTTTTCACCAGTGACCTAGTTTCTTGACTGACCTTTTCACCACTAACCTAGTTGCTTGACTGACCTTTTCACCACTAACCTAGTTGCTTGACTGAACTTTTCATTAGTGACTTAGCTGCTTGGCTGAGCTTTTCACCAGTCACCTAGCTGAGTGTCTGACCTTTTCATCAGTGTGACCCACTTTTTCATACATTATCAATTGAGTGGTTTGCGCTTTCAATCCTACTCTATATCTGCAAAAGCGTGTTATTGTGCACATCTGAATCTAAAGTACGACAAATTGAGTGGTTTGCGCTTTCAATCCTACTCTATATTTGCAAAAGCGTGTTATTGTCCACATCTGAATCTAAAATACAACAAATGACTGATAGTGACACAAAACATAGTCTTCAAAGAAACTGTAGTTGTTTGCGGAAAATTGGCAATGGTAAGATGCAGCTACTTTGATGTGATAGTCGCCCTGTTGCGGAAGTATGTTTGTATGCACGCAATACTCAATATACATAGGCACAGCAACAAACAGTATAACATGTTTGAAATCTCAGTCGACCAGCATCTTAAAAAGAGGAAAGTTGTATCGTTTTCAGTAGCCTACTTCCCCGTCCTCGCCTGAAAAGAGCTGCAATTTACACGCACTAGTCAACTCACTCATCCGCTTTGCTTGACGTACATCCGGGCTCTCTACTATCAAACATTTAAAACTGCGACCTGAACTGACTTTGTGTTGATGATGTACACATTATGTCGTGTTTTAACAATGTTTGTCTCCCAAACTGTCAATTAATTATTTAGATTTTTAAAGTTAGGTCCAGCACCATAACGAGGCGTCCGATTCACATGGTACTATCGGCACGAAATAAATTCATTGAAAAATATCTCACTCTCAACGGAAAGCAGCCAGGATATTCGCAAGCAGCAAGTGTTCAAATGGAAGTATGTATATATATATATACTGTACGTAAAAGCTCGGGGAGCTCTGTGGTCAGAAACATATGGTTCAGGGGAGCTCTGTGGTCAGAAACATATGGTTCAATTGATTCAACATATTTCTCTTTCTCCAATGTCTTGTAACAGTTAATTAAAACTGTCAAAACGTCCGCTCCATTCTTGATAAAAAAAAAATCTTGACAAAAACAGTCTTGTATTCGTATTTTAAACTCTCACGGAAAACACTTGTCATTACCAACCATAATGTATATCCACAAGGCAGCAAAAACATTACAACATAAAAGACTTTGCACATGTGAAACCCAATTGGTGTGGCCCTCGGAGGCCAAATTACATGAAGTGTTATATGCAATCTTGGAATATTTTGAATCTGGTCGCTTCCGCAGTGTAAACCGGTACTTCACACATCTCTTTACTATTTTGAGAGAGAGAGAGAGAGAGAGAGAGAGAGAGAGAAGTCTGAAGTCTGAAGTCTGAAGTCTGAATATTTTAATGAGTAGGCCTTGGGCCCTTTTCATGGAGATGAGCACATCTCAAGCACCAGCATACAAATGCACATATTGAACAAAAACAAGAACATCCTACTTGTATCGCCCTGTTTCGTTTACGGATTATGGATTACGAATGGAAAGCGCCTTCATGACAAATGTAGAAAAACGTAGCAATAGCGGCTTACTAGTGTTTGAAAACAGCATGGTTAATTTAAACAATGATGGGATTCTAGTGTATTTTCGTGGAATATAATATTCTCTTAACTCAGCATATTTAGGGCATACTAAAACAAAGTGGACTTCATCTTCAACACTGCTACAACAAAATGGACAAGATAAATCAGCGGAGGTTGCATTTAAATTAAAGCGAAATCGATGCACTTTCAGAGGAGATACTCCCAATCTAAGTCTAATCAGAAGATTTCTAGCTTTAATATGTTTCAAATCACTTAAATAGTTGGATAATCTTAGGGTTGATTTGAAGGTTCTGTACAGAGAGAAACGTTCACTTCCTTGTACATTTTCAAGCCAGGTTTGCTTGTAGGATGAAATAAGTGTTTCTTTAAATGCTGTTAGGAACGCCCTCTCATCGCCAACACCTTGGTTTTCCCATACTTCATCAAAACCGTACATGTACAGAGTGTAACAGATCGAGGAGGCCCATGTTTTCTTATTTTGTTCATGGAGATATTTCAGCATTTTATACGCCTTGCTCGGAAGGCGATGATGTGGCATCCTCAATATACGTAGCCAAAAACGAATGCATTTAACAAAGCTGTTTATAAACAAGGGGTACCTTCCCGTTTCTCCATAAACCATAGCATTTGGTGTTCTCATACTCGTATTCAAAAAACGTTTAAGTGCGAATAAATGAACTCTCTCTATAGGTGTATGGTCTGCTTCAACCCCCCAAACTTCGGCACCATATGCCAGCATCGGTTGAATCTGTGCGTCGAAAAGCTTGAAAAAAATAGCTGGAGATCTGTCACCCAGTTGCCATAAACATTTTAGAATACCAATGACTCCCTTTTTCCCTTTTGCAGCAAAATCATTAAGAGTGTGAGAGAAGGACAGGCGTGTAGACAACCATACTCCTAAATACTTATACATGTTCAAAACGCTCATAGGATGTCCACCATACACCCATCTTTCTCGCATGGCCAAGTGACCACCGTTCCGAAAAACAACAATATTAGATTTGTCTAAATTAACTTCAAGTCCAAGACGTCTAGACGAATCCCACAGAATGTTTAACTGATTCTGGAGCCCACATACAGAATCTGAAATAAGAATAATATCATCTGCAAACATCAGAATGAGTATTTCAAAAAAGTCTGGAATAAGTTGAATACCATGTTTTCCCTTCTGGACAATATCATTAGCTAGCTCATTAATTAGTAGAGAAAACAAAACTGGACTACAAATTTCCCCCTGTTTTAGACCCCTTGGGCACATAAAGGAGTCCGAAAAATCACTTCCTGATCGCACTTTTGCTTTTACCACGTCATACATACAGCTGAGCGCCTGGTACATCTTTCCTTTAACTCCATTTTTCTTCAAAGTTTTCCACAACGTAGTTCTTACAACTGAATCAAAAGCTTTACGAAAGTCAATAAAAGCGACATACAACTTCTTGTGTGTCAATAACTGCTTCTGTACCAAAGCTTGTAGTGTAAAAATATGATCAACGGTACTATAGCCTCTGCGAAAACCAGCTTGGCTCTCATTTAGTATTTCATGTTTTTCGATCCAATTCGTCAATCTGTTGTTCAAAATGTAGCTATACAATTTGCTGCATATACATAGTAATGAAATACCTCTGTAATTATCAGGATTATTCTTATCACCTTTCTTGTGAAGGGGATGAATTATGGCTTCCGTCCATACATCAGGGTAAAGTCCTGAGGTAAACAATTTATTGAAATATTTTGTGAGAAACGGCACAACAGCTGTGGCGGAATTCTTGAAGAACTCCCCAATTAAATAATCGGGTCCTGCAGCTTTACCATTCTTTAATACTCTAATAGCTTCTTTTACTTCGTTTTCAGTGATGACACGTTCAAGCGCATCCATGTCATACATCTCCTCATTATCATCACCATCAGATACCCGATTAACACCATCCTCAACAAAATCAGTATGGTCATTATTTTCTTTTGTAAAAGAGTTAAACACATTATGAAAATGTTGGTACCACTGTTCTGTATTAATGGAAATCACACCTGCCACCTTAGATGCCAAAGATTTGATTGTTTACCAAAACAATTTAGGATCACTACTCCCTTTATCTAAAGACTCCATAATAGACTGACGATGAGATTTTTTCTTTTGTCTAATAAGTTCATTATAGCTACTTCTTTTTTCAGTATAACAATCCTTGTCTACACGGCCGCTATGAAATAAACGAAGATTTTGCCTGAGATCTGTTCTACTATGGTAACATTCTGAATCGAACCACCTTTGTTGTCTGTCTTTTCCAATATACACTCTTTTTTTCATACACTCTCCTGCCATCGTCATTGCTTCGTTAAATTTACTTAGAGATAAATTGACATCCACTTCTATTAATTCAGTGGCATCTCGGAGGCGGGTCTGAATTTCTTCAGAAGAGAATGAGGATACAAACGAAATCGACTTTTCATCACACCAAACAAACTTTTCAATCTTGACAGCCTTAGAAACATTACACTCAGAGTTAACTAAAACATCATTTGGCAGGAAGATCATTTCCACAGGCATGTGTTTGGATTCAATTTTTTCAGCTACGTTAAGTGAAACAGAAGAAAACAAATTTCTTGACACAATAAAATAGTCAATAACACTACAACCCGATGTTGAAACATAGGTAAAGTTACCGTCCCCTCCTCCCTTTCCCTGCATACCGTTCACAATAACAAAGTCAAATTGCTCACAAACATTCAACAAATATTTACCAAAGACATTTTCCTCTCTATCTTTCGACACACGCACGCATTCTTCAAAACAATCGTCTCCTTCCTCGACTTCAGTGTTCTGTGACGGGAACACACTGAAGTAATCTGCATCATAAAAACACTGCATTTCACGTGCATTCCGAGAACCTGTTCTTGCATTCATATCTCCAAACAAAATAAAGGGCAAATCACCAACGTTTTCTATAAGATCCAAAATACACTCTTCCATAATAGACACACCATTTGAAATTTCAGTTTCGTTATAATAGGCAGAGTTGGCTGGTGGTAGATATGTCCCTAGCAATAATACATCACTCTCTAACCCCAGCAACTCTTTTGCTAATTTCAATACAACGCAATTATCGTATTCTGTTTCTACTCTTTCGACGAAATGGCTAATTTCTTTTTTAACCAACAAAGCTACACCACCGGAGAGACGCCCAGTGACTGCGTCTGAAACTTTTAAACCTGGAGAAAGAAACACATCATATAGCGGAAAAATCAAGGACGGAAAGGTAACTGAAAACGTTTCAACTAGCAAGACAATATCAAACTTCTCAATGTAGGCTCTTATTTCACAGGCATAAACATTTGCTTTGCTTGACGTACATCCGGGCTCTCTACTATCAAACATTTAAAACTGCGACCTGAACTGACTTTGTGTTGATGATGTACACATTATGTCGTGTTTTAACAATGTTTGTCTCCCAAACTGTCAATTTATTATTTAGATTTTTAAAGTTAGGTCCAGCACCATAACGAGGCGTCCGATTCACATGGTACTATCGGCACGAAATAAATTCATTGAAAAATATCTCACTCTCAACGGAAAGCAGCCAGGATATTCGCAAGCAGCAAGTGTTCAAATGGAAGTATGTATATATATATATACTGTACGTAAAAGCTCGGGGAGCTCTGTGGTCAGAAACATATGGTTCAGGGGAGCTCTGTGGTCAGAAACATATGGTTCAATTGATTCAACATATTTCTCTTTCTCCAATGTCTTGTAACAGTTAATTAAAACTGTCAAAACGTCCGCTCCATTCTTGATAAAAAAAATCTTGACAAAAACAGTCTTGTATTCGTATTTTAAACTCTCACGGAAAACACTTGTCATTACCAACCATAATGTATATCCACAAGGCAGCAAAAACATTACAACATAAAAGACTTTGCACATGTGAAACCCAATTGGTGTGGCCCTCGGAGGCCAAATTACATGAAGTGTTATATGCAATCTTGGAATATTTTGAATCTGGTCGCTTCCGCAGTGTAAACCGGTACTTCACACATCTCTTTACTATTTTGAGAGAGAGAGAGAGAGAGAGAGAGAGAGAGAGAGAGAGAGAGAGAGAGAGAGAGAGAGAGAGAGAGAGAGAGAGAGAGAGCAGCACACACACACACACACACACACACACAAAGACGCGTGCATGCACACAAACACAAACACACATACACACACGTGTGAGCACACACACACACACAAACCAACCCCCCCCACACACACACACAGTAAGAGAAAGTGGGGAGGGAAAGACGGGGGAAGTGAGAGTGAGAGAGAGTGAGGGACAGGGGGGTTGGAGAGGAAAGAGAATGTGTGTACCTGGGAGGATAATTAATTGCACTGTATTTACAAATGACGTCATGTCCATTTAAACCTCGCGCCCTTATTCTTTTATTAGTCGCCCTGAAGTAGCCAGCTACCAACAGCTGAAGAAACAGTGGTGAAAATAATCCCAAAATGCAAGTTCCTGTTCTGTTTTCTCCTGTGTGTGAAGTTTGACTGACATTTTAACTGAGTCTTTCGATCGTTACATGGACATAGGGTACGACTGTGTCCACATTTGGATAGTGATTCCGCAGACTGACATTGGTAGCACTGTTAAGTCACTGTTACAAGGAGACTTCCGCTTTTATCCCCATATTGCACATTCATCAACTTCTATTGATTATTGGAGGGATTTCGCCATAGAAACATGTATTTGGAATTCGATCGTTACATTTGTTCCCGTCGCGATATAACCTTCGTGGTTGAAAACGACGTTAAACACCAAATAAAGTAAAGTAAAGAAAGTTACATTTGTTCGACCGTTACCAATACAATGTGCCTGACAAAATAGTTCAAACACCTCTCTTCTCTCTTCATGAAGTTCATCGTTGGAAACAAGGATTGCAGTGCATTCTAGTTTGACATGGCTTCTGGGCAGCATCGTCCCGCAGCAAAACCACGCGACGGCTTTGCATCCATTGAGACTGAATAGTTTGACATGGCTTCTGAGCAGCATCGTCCCGCAGCAAAACCACGCGACGGCTTTGCATCCATTGAGACTGAATAGTTTGACCGTTTCCGTTGGACAAAAAAAATAAAGCCAACTTGCTTTGACAAAGAAACCGGATTAAACCACGGCTTTAAGCTTACATTTTGGTAAATAAAGTTCAAAGAAAGCAGTTACTTGCTCCCATTTACATCAATGTTAACCAGACCCCACCTTGGAGTAGCGGACGATTATTCCTTTTAACGGGAACATTGGACAACGTGTGTAACGATCGAACTGCATCGATTTCAAAACCATTTGTGCGAGATCAATGTAAAATTGTGTATTTATCTTAGGATAGGTTTCCAGAGTAAACCACCCTTTACAACAACACACACGACATGTGGGGTTAATTGATAAAAAAAAAAACCAAGTCGCGTAAGGTGAAATTACTACATTTAGTCAAGCTGTGGAACTCACAGAATGAAACTGAACGCACTGCATTTTTTCACAATGACCGTAGTCCGCCGCTTGTGCATAACGGAGTGAAACTGACGAGCCTGTTCAGCGCGGTAGTGGTTTCGCTGTGCTGCATATAGCACGCTTTTCTGTACCTCTCTTCGTTTTAACTTTCTAAGCGTGTTTTTAATCCAAACAAATCATATCTATATGTTTTTGAAATCAGGAACCGACAAGGAATAAGATGTAATTGTTTTTAAATCGATTTCGGAAATTTAATTTTGATCATAATTTTTATATTTTTAATTTTCAGAGCTTGTTTTTAATCCAAATATAACATATTTGTATGTTTTTGGAATCAGGAAATGATGTAGAATAAGATGAACGTAAATTTGGATCGTTTTAAATAAAAAACAATAATTACAATTTTCAGATGTTTAATGACCAAAGTCATCAATTAATTTTTAAGCCACCAAGCTGAAATGCAATACCGAAGTCCGGCATTTGTCGAAAATTGCTTACAAAAATTTCAATCATTTTGATTGAAAAATGAGGGTGTGACAGTGCCGCCTCAAGTTTTACAAAAAGCCGGATATGACGTCATCAAAAGTATTTATCGAAAAAAAGACAAAAATGTCCGGAGATATCATTCCCAGGAACTCTCATGTCAAATTTCATAAAGATCGGTTCAGTAGTTTGGTCTGAATCGCTCTACACGCACACACACGCACAGACAGACACACGCACAGACAGACACACACACACACACACACACACACACACACACACACACACACACACCACAACCCTCGTCTGGATTCCCCCTCTGAGTCCTGAGCACCGGAGCACCCCAGGGGTGCGTCCTCTCACCGCTGCCCTACTGCCTCTTCACCAACGACTGCGTCGCCTCTCATGACTCAGTTCAGCTGGAGAAGTTCGCTGACGACACCACAGCCGAAGGTCTCATCACCGGCGGTGATGAGACCGTGTACCGCCAGGAGGTCGACTGTCTGGTGTCGTGGTGCGACAACAACAATCTCCTGCTGAACGCCACCAAGACCAAGGAGATGGTGGTGGACTTTCGCAGGAAAAAAGGCCCTGTTGCTCCACTGATCATCAACGGCGATCCCATCGAGATGGTGGACTTTTTCAAGTTCTTGGGCACCACCATCTCCAACGACCTGTGCTGGGATGATAACGTTGACGCCATCGTCAAGCGAGCGCGGCAACGCCTCTACTTCTTGCGCCAGCTCAAGAAGTTCCGCCTCAGCCAGGTCATCCTGGTCCAGTTCTACAGGGCCGTGGTGGAGAGCATCTTGACATTCTCCATCACAGTGTGGTACGGCAACACCTCCCAGCTGCTCAAGAACAAGCTGGAGCGTGTGGTGCGCACTGCTAGCAGGATCGTCGGCTGTGAGCTGCCCTCCCTTGCATCCCTCTATGCCAAGCGCATGCTGTCCAGAGCCCAGAAAATTGTGGCTGACGAGTCCCACCCTGGCCATCCCCTCTTCGAGCGCCTGCCCTCAGGTCGTCGATTCCGATCCCTGGGGGCACGCACTCGACGTCTCCAGACCTCTTTCTTCTCCCAAGCTGTTTCCTCCCTTAACGCATCCCATCCCTCAGTTGGGCAGCTTCGCAGTCGGTGATCCTGCTGGCGGTGAGCTCACCACATCCTGTGACTCAGTGTTAGGTAGTGGTGGTGGTGGTGGTGGGGAGGGGGGGGGGGGGGGTTGAGTGGGACTTTGATGTGTGATTCCTGATTTCCAAATGTTCAACATTTTCTTTAGCTGCATTATTTTAGTTATTCATGAGTGGGTGGGTGGAGGGGATGGGCTAGTTCTAACTATGCATTAGATTATAAAATTGTATTCTGTGTAGACCCTTCCACCAGCATCTTAGACCACTCTTTGTACATTTTCTTTTAATAGATGATTGTCATTTGTTTTACATCATGTCTGCCCTGCGTGTGATGGTGTGATCGTGACTGCTGTAGTGTGGGCGTGTGTGTGTTGGTGTGTATGTCAGTGTATGTGTGGGCGTGTGTGTGTGTGTGTCAGTGTGTGTGTGCGTGATTTTACCAACACCACGCGAAATTCCTTGTGCTTTAAATGTTTTTTAATGTCAATTGGCTCAATAAATACTGTATTCTGTATTCTGTATTCTGTATTCTATGTTAAAACATTTAGTCAAAACTTGACTAAATGTAAAAACCACCCCAGGTAACCCATAGAATATCCCGGGCCGTCCAAAGTGTTCCACTCCCACACACCACTTCAAGCCGACTAGGTTGCCATTTTTACATTTAGTCAAGTTTCGACTAAATGTTTTAATATAGAGGGGGAATCGAGACGAGGGTCGTGGTGTATGTGTGTGTGTGTGTGTGTGTGTGTCTGTCTGTCTGTCTGTCTGTGCGTGTGTGTACGTGTGTGTAGAGCGATTCAGACCAAACTACTGAACTGATCTTTATGAAATTTGACATGAGAGTTCCTGGAAATGATATCCCCGGACGTTTTTTTTATATTTTTCGATAAATTCTTTTGATGACGTCATATCCGGCTTTTTGTAAAACTTGAGGCGGCACTGTCACACCCTCATTTTTCAATCAAATTGATTGACATTTTTGTAAAGCAATCTTCGACGAAGGCCGGACTTCGGTATTGCATTTCAGCTTGGTGGCTTAAAAATTAATTAATGACTTTGGTCATTAAAAATCTGAAAATTGTAATAAATGGTTTTTTTATATAAAACGATCCAAATTTACGTTCGTCTTATTCTACATCATTTGCTGATTCCAAAAACATATAAATATGTTATATTTGGATTAAAAACAAGCTCTGAAAATTAAAAATATAAAAATTATGATCAAAATTAAATTTCCGAAATCGATTTAAAAACAATTCCATCTTATTTCTTGTCGGTTCCTGATTCCAAAAACATATAGATATGATATGTTTGGATTAAAAACACGCTCAGAAAGTTAAAACGAAGAGAGGTACAGAAAAGCGTGCTATGCAGCACAGCGAAACCAC
Organism: Littorina saxatilis; assembly: GCF_037325665.1. NCBI lineage: Eukaryota > Metazoa > Mollusca > Gastropoda > Littorinimorpha > Littorinidae > Littorina > Littorina saxatilis. Next base: position 38,310,539 of record NC_090257.1, read on the forward strand.
CACCGCGCTGAACAGGCTCGTCAGTTTCACTCCGTTATGCACAAGCGGCGGACTACGGTCATTGTGAAAAAAATGCAGTGCGTTCAGTTTCATTCTGTGAGTTCCACAGCTTGACTAAATGTAGTAATTTCGCCTTACGCGACTTGTTTCTTTGTATTTGCGTACAGAAATCACTTCATACAGTGTAACTGTATTCATTATCTCTCTGAGTTATTTTCTTCATGCAAAACCTATTGTTCATTGTCAGATATAGAGACAGACACAGAAAACGTTGATCAAACTGAGATGGTTTCCTTTTGACCACGTTCTGACATAGCATCAAATGCGAGCGATGCATGCATGTGTTCTGCGCGAACTTAGAATCCGGTTTCATTCTAGAATGGACCGGGTCCAGGTTGGAATTCTAACCCTGCGCAAGTACAGGGGTGCCATTCTAGAATGAAACCCTTGAATAAAGGGGGCCGTAATGTTTGTAGGTAAGACAGTTGTCTTCCCTTGAATTATCTCCACCTGCACCTTCCCTTTGATAAAATGGGGCTGATTTGTCTACCCCTGAAAAAAATCCTTTGGCGATCTTGCGATGTCATGTCATGTCAAGAAAGTTGACACTCCTGAGTACGCAATAAACAAAGGCAGACCATAGCAAGGGGGACTACCAGGGCGGTATTGTTTGCAGGGCAGTTGTTTTTGTGATGAGAGCCGGTTGCGGCCGCTTGCAATGTCAGCGCTGTTTCCCTCTCGGAAATGTCCGGTTTTTTGACAATTTTTTTGACAGACAGACAGACAGACGGTCAGACCGACTAACCGACAGACAGATCAACAGAAGGACAGAGTGAGTTATAGAGCTGTTGTCACAGGTTTAAAAAAAAGTTGACATTATATCTTCACAATTCAGAAGACCAACTTCATGTATATGAATAAGATTAAAAGTTACAAGCGAGATCGGCAAAACACTGTCAGTCCGGAAATTTCCGTTCGTAGCGATCAGTGCTGAGTGTCTCTCAAAATCGTAATCACTTTCAGAACATCACAATCCCAATTCACGATGTCTTTGAGTAAAGTGTAAAAAACCCGAGAAAAAAAAACCCAACCAAACACACAAAAAACAAAAACAAACAGAAAATCCACATTTGTGGCTTTGGCTGTGTGATAGTCTAACTGAAATGACTATTCCAACTTGGACCCAAATTCCAACCTTGCGCACGGCCGATTCTAGAATGGACCAGCAACAAGGGTTTCATTCTAGAATGGCACCCCTGTACTTGCGCAGGGTTAGAATTCCAACCTGGACCCGGTCCATTCTAGAATGAAACCGGATTCTAAGTTCGCGCAGAACACATGCATGGATCACAGTAGCTTGTATCCAACCGCCGGTCGATCATTATTTACTCCTGCATGCTTATTATTTACTGCTACATGCTTACCCTTACTACTACTATTCACTAGTGAATAGCAGTAGTAAGGAGACTAGGGAATAAGGAGTAAGTAATGATCGACCGGCGATTGGATACAAGCTCTGGCAGTGGTGTGGATGGGCCTTTGACAGCAGCCTAACTAATTGCGCAGGCCGAGACTACGTTGTGCATTTGTAACCGAGACCTTGCGAGACAAGAATGATCGTATGTCATACGTCTAAGGGAGATATGACGTAATAATTGCGTGTCTCTCTTGAATTCAAAATGGCCCAAATCATGGCGACAAAATGATGGACCGTGTTTTTCTAGACTGTAAAACTTGTTTTAGAGTGGCATTCTGAGAGTTAGTCATGTGACTTACAGACACTTCTAGAACGACCATGAGATAGACCTTGACGGGGAGGACACGCAGCTGATCTTTGAAGACTATTTCCGGCAAAACATGATTTTTAAACAAGCATCGTGCGCCTCAAAGAGCATGCATGGTACACTTCTAAATCATGCCACAAAGAGGGAGTAAGTGAATCCCCACCCCCCCCCCTCCCCTTCCCCCGAACGTTTGGGTTCTTAAAAGGCTTGGAATGGCTGGCACATTATTAAGTCCGCCGTCTGGAGAATCAGTGGACGCAGCGTTAACGTCTGCACTGTCCTCCTTGCTCGCTGGTGAGATTCTTCAAGACAGCCCGAAAGGAAGCGATACCAATATCGATACGTCCGATGTGATGCTGACCAGGATATTCTCGTTGGAAACTCCAACCTCCAATGTCGATGAAATCCAACCTCGGCCCGCACAGACGTTGGAGGAAAAACCAAAAAAAAAACCCAAAAAAAAATTCACACACAAAAAAATCGCTAAATCGCTAGCAAAGTTTGTCCAGAAGGCCCCGGCCTCATCGAGTGCCTCATCAAAAAAAAAAGCCAAAGTTACTGTACCTGTGAAAACAGAAGACGAGTCTGATATGGACCCCGAATTCAAGTGCACTTACAAGGCTCTAAAAAAGAAGATAACAAATTTAGAGAAGCCGAGCCTGCTGCATACGTGTTTTTTTACGATCAATTTCATTATGTTCGGACTTGGCATGGCCGGTTTTGTTGTCGGCCTTATAGCCGTTACTAACAAAGGCAAGCTGGCAGGGGTTGAATCGCAGATGGATTTTGGTGGCATTTTTGAGAAAGTGGCATCCATATTGATTCCCATAGGCCTCGTATTCATTACTCTCGGTCTACTGGGCGCTGCCGGAGTAGCTACACAGAATCCGCAACTCTTACTTTATTACGCCATGATAATGGGAGGTCTACTGGTCATCGAGGCCCTCGCTGCCGTGAGTGTCTTTGCGAACAGTAGCAAGATAGAAAAGGATATATCCGAAGAGCTGATAGAGACTATGAAGACGGAATACGATGGGAAGCAAAACTCCACAAAATTCTTCTCAGTGGCCCTCGACTTTGCGCAGTACTTCTTTGGCTGCTGCGGCATAGAGGGCTTGGGGGACTTCAAAGGCTCATCCTGGTACAACAGAGTCAACAAAGATTTCATCGCCACTCCGCTGACTAATCATACCACAACCACAACACAGAGCTACAAGACAACCACCACAACAAACAAAAACACTACCACCAAACCAGAGCCAGAGAGGATCCACGACTTCCCGATCAGCTGCTGCAAGTCGCGATACGTTAGCATCCTGACGAGCTTGAATAGTCTGGATTCGGTCAAGCTGGAAAACCCTGACTGTTACTCCCAGGACGCTTCAGATAGGAACCTTCACACGTTGGAACCTTGTGTGCAGGCTGTGAAGGACTTTTTGTATAGCCAGGTAAGACTCAAAAACACGACAGTTTTATTCAAGGGCAAAAGAAAGGGGCGCAACTCTGTTGCCGACCCGTGGCTCCTTTCTGTCTGTAAACGTTGTGCTTTTACGTCATCTGTGGACTGTTTGACGTCTCTGAAACGGCTGTGCTTGTGTGTCATGATGGAAGGTCGTGTCAAGTCAAGTCAAGTCAAGTCAATATTTGTTTTTTGTTGAAACCTAGGGTTACATGTGTGATAGGGTGGAGTGGAAGGGGGAAAATAGGCCAGGAAGCATAAATGAGACGCCAAGACAGAGGTTGCGATAACGTGACTTTTAATTAACGTAGGCTTACACCAGAAATAATGGGAGAGACGGGACTAACTCCGTTAGGTAACTGAGGATACGCTTCACGCCTTACGGTCTTAAACCATCGGAGCGTGACACACTGACAAGGACCGATAACTTCACAAGTTACTACAGGGGGCGCTACGCTATCTATAACGTCACACAGGATGTGACGCGCCCGCAACACAGGACACGCTATTACAAGACAAAGAACTAGGCTAGCGCGGGAAAACTGGGTCTCAACGGCGAAACAAACGACACTGACGCTATAACGCCACTAGGATAAAATAGCTACATACATAGACTACATACGTGCACACCATAGCATCATTCATACGATCAGAACATTATAGACAAGCAGAATTCAATATAAACAAAAGAAACAGCATCTACTTACAGTTCACTCCTCAATGAAGAACTAAACACACACGAAGAGTGTTCAACACATCGCCGGTCTGAATCACTCACCTCGCTGATGGTAAATCAGCTATTAAACCACAGTTCAAAGATGATACTCACAATCCAGCATAGGCTATCTGTATTTTAAAAGATGTCACACCAACACAAAGAACTGTTTCAAATAGAACACCGGTCTCAAGGCTTAAGCGCACTGACACATCTTCACACTTCGAAATCACCGGTCAACTCGCACTGTCGGGGGTGAATGTGTACGCATCCGTTAAAGGATTAACCAATTAAAACGCAGCATCTACGCACAAAGACATACACGCATCACGGAACAACGACCTACACGCAACCGCGGAACAAACACATACATACACGCATGGTCAAGGGGAATAATTGGGGTAGGTAACGAGAGAAAGGAACAACAGTACGTCAAATCGCCACACGGCTACACATGAATTCTATTACAAAATGTTTTTACAAAAAAACACGACAAAAAAGATATGTAATATACTAATAATAAGACACAACACTTCAAATTAACCGGAAATAATTCAAGCTTAATTAATAACTAAATAATTGTAATCATACAATTTTATAACAGGACTGTATTAAATGTTGTTTCTGTTTTCGTTTTTGTTTTTATAAAATATAAACGTGAACAAATAATCAGAATTCTTTCAAAATATTCTTAATAAAACATATCAAATTCAATAACTTTTGGATTTTTGTTAATTCAAATAAATGTTTAAATTTGACTGCATTTGAATTTCTACGAAAATACAACGGTAACAACTTTTTCCTCAAATGTTCAAAAATATTACACTGAAATATATAAAGAAATTCATATCCGAGTTCTCCAGACTGGGATTTAACACATATTCTTTCGTTATGTGGTATATTTAAAATTCGGAAGGAAGGTGTGTAGTGGCTGTGATAGTGGTGTACCTGTTGTGTGACTTCGTGCCTGTGACATGTTCCGCCTGTCAACAGGGAACGGACGGACCCGACATTAATTACCGGTGTGACGCCGTCATCTTCATATTACCCCCTCGATTTATAATCGAGACTGAAAAGTTTTTTCCTGGTAAAATTAATGATTTTTAAGGACGAAAAGCATGTCAGTTTCTTGCATGTGAAGAAAATTGGTGGTGAAATTTTGATAGATTTCACCCAAAAAATCGATTTCTTCGAAAACGTGTACCGAGTGGTTACGTCCCTCGAATGAGAAGGGAAACATTTTAGGATGAATCACATTTCCAAGTTAAATACAAAAAAATGGTTGGACAAATTTGGCCCCATGAATGTAAGGTACCCAAGGTCGCTCATCAGTACTATCGAAGGGTGTTTTTTATGTTCAGTGTGGAGTTTATACAAGATCAACGAGGCCGAGAGTTGTAATATGACGGCAGGGCCAAGATGACGGTGTCACACCAGTACAGTCGTGAGTTTTTGCTGCCCCTTCAACACAGTTCAGTGAACTTGAAACCTCCCCTCACTGATTTGACTGAAATTATGAATGAACGGAATGCAAAGAAAGAAACGTGGGTCTAGAGGAGGAGTAAGGCAGAGAATGAAAAGGCGTGGCAGTGTAGGCACAAACACACTCCCACATAATCACTTTCTCCAATGTCAGGGCCCTTCCCATCACAATGTACAGTTCTGTGACGCTTTGATCCCGAGTTTCGTGGCAGCAACCTCATGTGTTTTACTGAAACGTGGCTTACTGATCAAATTGACGATGCATGTGTTTCTGTGCCGGTGTCACGAACTGAAAACTCTGCTGAACAATCTCTCTCAATGCTGTCAATGCGCATGCGCCAATCTTGGACTTAAAAAATGCGACCCTTTGACCGAACGAACCATGGGTTAGGGTTAGGGTTAGGGTTAGAGCATTGACACGTGCGTGCGTGGCCGGGAAAACACAGGCAGACTGACAGACCGACGGACCGACAGACAGGACAGACATACAGACAAATACACACGCACGCACACGTACACGTACACACACACACACACACACACACACACACACACACACACACCCCGACACACACACACACACTTGTAACTTTTCAGGTTCCACCAAGTTGTTTCTCTATGAACACAGTCTGTTCCAGGTACTGACCCTATTGTCTCTAACCTTCACCTTTGTGGGCCTTGAAATGTCCGCCGCCTCCAACGCGTACTCCATGTCCAAGGAAATCATAGAGAAGCTGGAGGAAGAACGACAAGAAAATGAGGATGCGGAAGCGGAAGAAGAAGAGGAAGCGGAAGGCGACACTAGAATCTGAAACCCGCAGCGTCCAACAAACTGGACACGCTAAACATTGCTTGTTGGAAACAAGCATCCACTTCGTATGTGTAGTTAAGTTGTATGGATGTTGTTCAGTCCTGAATATGGTTTGTGTGGCCGCCATGACTGCTTTCAAAACGGCCGCGGACGCAATCGAATGTTGGCTTATCTCAGGCTCTGATACCAATATATTGATAAAGTCTGCATTCATTTGCAGGTTATTTGACAAGAGGAATTTATTCATAATATTTCTGAAATGATTCTCTGGTATTTTCAAGGGGATTTCTGTATCATCTACTTCGCATAGTCAAAAATATTGAATTTTTACACATAAACGTTTGTGAACAGACAAGCTGCAGGCATTTCAACCTGCAGATGGCAAAACTACATAATGAGTTCCCGCTTGCAGGGGAGATCCCTTTACTGGTGAGGGAGGCGGGAGGCAGGGCAGGGCAGGGCAGGGAGGGATTGTCCGACTTTTATTATTTTTTTAAATCATTATTTTTTTTTTATTTTTACCCCAGTGTAGTGTGAGTATTTGGGGGATAGACGATTTGTGACCCTCCACCACGAAATGAGTCGCATGTCACCTCGCGCGGTTCTACTTGAAGTTAGGCTTAGTATAAGTCCGGGGAATGTCTGGTAAAAGTGTGAGGGTCACCTTAGTCACAGGCTTATAACTCAAACAAGTTTTCGCTCTTTTCTAAAACGGGTTTCACCACTGGATAGAGCATAAAAAGCTCTTTAGGAAAATGTAAAAATATGACAATCATGCAAAGGTGACATGCGACTCATTCCGTGGTGGAGGGTCACATTTGATTGTCCAAACAGTGCATACAATACAATACAATACAATAATCTTTATTCATCTCTAAAAGAGAAATTACAAGCTTGACTGTGTGTCTGTAAAATCAATCAATTAATCAATCAATCAACCATGCATGTAGTAACATTCACATCGCATATTCACATCATATCGTTACACGCAAACATTGTACCCACACACTTACTAAAATAAGCCTACAAATAGAAGCAATGCATTGACTGTTTAAAAATTATATCACATTATCACCTTATCACACTTTAACCACATTATCTTCTCACATTTGTATCCTATAAGTCAATATAACTAACAACAGAGAAAAACAACTGATAAAAGGATGTAAAGATTATGCCGTTGTCAGAGCGACAGCACCAGCACCTAGCGCCCCACCTGAGAGTTGAAGATGTGAATTGCAGATGGAATGAATGAGTTTCTGTAGCGTGTGGTTCTTGTGTATGGCTGTCTAAATCGCTTCTGTCTATCCGTCTGCTGTCAAGTTCAGGTCTGAGTGGGTGCGTGTCATCGGTCAAAATCTTCTGTAGCCTGTCAGTCAGTCGTCGTTCCTGCGTTGATGCAAAAGTGTCCTGCTGCAGGCATTTCAACCTGCAGATGCCAAAACTACATAATGAGTTCCCCCTTGCAGGGGAGATCCCTTTACTGGCAGGGAGGGATTGTCCAACTTTTTATTTTTATTTTTATTACCCCAATGTAGTCTGAGTATCTGGGGGATAGACGATTTGATTGTCCAAACAATGCATGCGAAACATAACATACACAGGAAGTGCAAAGGTCACACTGACTCGACCTTGCTTTTCACCGTGTAATGGCATTCAGTGTATACTTATTTACCGTGTTTGTCCAATTCAAACTGCCAACTTTTAGCAAGCATAGAGTTGCTACGAAGCAGCCGTTAACTGACCTATACTCCCCTTCTTTCAGTCTTCATCTTCACGCTAGTTCTTGTTGCTGTTGTTGTTGTGTTGTTGTTGTTCTTGCTGATGTTCGTTTTTCTAGTAATCGTTCTCTTTTCTCCTCATTCTCCCACCATCATCATCATCATCATCATCATCATCATCATCTCGCCATCTTTTTTGTCTTCAATCACATCCTGGAACACGCACTCACTCACATACACACACACACTCGAACACACACACACACACACACACACACACACACAAACACACACACACTCGAACATACACACACACACACACACACACACACACACACACACACACACACTCGAACATACACCAGGCATGAAAACTGAAAAAAAAAAATACTGAAAACAAAATTCGAAGGCGCGTAGCGCCAAGTTTCGCAGGCGCGTAGCGCCAAGTTTCGCAGGCGCGAAGCGCCAAGACTTCTAGGGGGGTCCGGGGGCATGCCCCCCCGGAATTTTTTTTTTCAAGGGTGCAATTTGGTGCAATCTGGGGCTATCTGAGCCTTAAAATTGGATTCAAACATGGCCCCAAAACTCATTTACTATAACTATGACTAGGAAAAAAAAAAAAGGAAAAATACGGAAAATAAAAAAAAATACGGTTTATTTTTTTCAAAAATACGGAAAATACGGAGAATTTTCATGCCTGATACACGCACACGCACGCACGAACTCGCACGCACGCACACACACACACACACACAAACACACACACACACTCGAACATACACGCACACGCACGCACGAACTCGCACACACACACACACACACACACACACACACACACACACACACACAAAGAAACTGCAATATTGGTCTCGGTGAGACTGAAAGAGAGACAAGAGAGCACGAGAGAGAGCGACAGGGACACACAGTGACCAAAGTGATCCGGGTTCGATTCCCGGCATGGGCGGTCTATTTTTTTTTTTTATCCCCGACTTGGGCTCAGCAGACTTTAATTGTGTGTCGAGCTATCGAGTGAAAGGGAAAGCATCGTGGTTCAGCGTCCGACCATATTCGCTTCTAAAAACAATGCGGACTTGATCGAATTTTCTGCCTGACCTTCCGCTCAAAAAATGTTTCCTAGTCGCAATTCCAGTCTCTTCCTCTGTCCTTACCATCTTCTTTTTTACCATACTTCATGTACTGTATTTTATGTATTCACTATGTGGCTCAAAAGAGCTTTTTGTCAAAAATAACAACTGTTCAAGCGCAAACAGCTCTATTTGGGTGCGATTTTTTTGCTTTTTTTTCCATTTGTGTGTGTGTGTGTGTGTGCGTGCATGAGTCTATACTCGTGTGTGTGTGTGTGTGTGTGTGTGTGTGTGTGTGTGTGTGTGTGTGTGTGTGTGTGTAAGAAAGAGAGAGAGTGTGTGTGAATGTGTGTGTGCATTTTCACTGTGATCAAATAAAAGAGAAAGGCCAGTCACCACGCACATCCTCGCATGCAATGTATTTATATAGCAAAGGGAATACCTGTAATTCACACAGAGCAATCACTTGGTCTTAAACGTGCACAAGACAAAAATTTTCATACTGGGGGAGCGAGCCAGTCTGAAGCGTACTCGGGTCCAGCGCGAGCGTTTTTTATATGTGTTACAATTATGCAGAAATAATGCAGAATCAAACCAGGAGAGCTTTCTGGAAGAAGATATTTCATGTTTTAACAAGAAGGGCAAAGCCCATACGACTCACATGCTTTACACATTTTTCCTACCAAAATACATGTGACCTTGACCCAAGGTCAAGGTCATCCAAGGTCATGCAACACAAAGCTGTTAATTCAAGACATAGGAAGTACAATGGTGCTTATTGGCTCTTTCTACCATGAGATATGGTCACTTTTAGTGGTTCACCACCTTATTTTGGTCACATTTCATAAGGGTCAAAGTGACCTTGACCTTGATCATATGTGACCAAATGTGTCTCATGATGAAAGCATAACATGTGCCCCACATAATTTTTAAGTTTGAAACAGTTATCTTCCATAGTTCAGGGTCAAGGTCACTTCAAAATATGTATACAATCCAACTTTGAAGAGCTCCTGTGACCTTGACCTTGAAGCAAGGTAAACCAAACTGGTATCAAAAGATGGGGCTTACTTTGCCCTATATATCATATATAGGTGAGGTATTCAATCTCAAAAACTTCAGAGAAAATGGGAAAAATGGGAAAAATAGCTGTTTTTTAGGCAACATTTATGGCCCCTGCGACCTTGACCTTGAAGCAAGGTCAAGATGCTATGTATGTTTTTTGGGGCCTTGTCATCATACACCATCTTGCCAAATTTGGTACTGATAGACTGAATAGTGTCCAAGAAATATCCAACGTTAAAGTTTTCCGGACGGACGGACGGACGACTCGGGTGAGTACATAGACTCACTTTTGCTACGCATGTGAGTCAAAAATGAATGCTTATTCTGAGAGATGGGTGATCCAAAGTGAATTAGAATAGGAGTTATTTTGAAAGCATACTTTGAATTAATTTCCTAGGCAGGACTGAGAAGTTGAGAAGCTAAGAGTAACCACAAAAATCATCTATTTGTTCTGTCAAAATGTTTGGATATGTGAGACTTTCCTTTAGAGATGTGTAAATACTGAAAACAGACAAAAATACCAATAACATCAGTTGACTGGATAACTTCATATTTAGCACACGTAAACTTGAGTTTATGCATGACCAGTTCACACAGTGGCCAATTTTTAGGTCGTCTCAAATGTTCCGACTTTTGTGTCATTTAAAAAAAATAATTCGGGGATCGACTCAACAGTACGATATTTGAAATTGAGTGGTGGTAGTTTTTGCCCTCCAGATTTTTTACCTTTGTGGTTATTCAAAGACCCTAGTATACCATTATTCTATTAGAATAACATACTGGAGGAATGCGTTCATCTCCTTGATGAATTATGCGTGCCATGTCGCAAGTGTAATTTTATAACTATGAGTAAGATGGGCATTTTCCAGTCATTTTAGTTGAGCGAAAAATATTTTTATATTTGTTGTACGTGTAATCCAGTTTGTATAAATAGTCAGACATTTTCTGTCTGTCCAAAATGTGTTCCAAATAACACATTTGAAATTGTCAATGACACTGATGCTTTTGAGTCTGGGGATTTCCCTAAATCTAGCTGTAACTGCATCATTTCGTCAGGTCATCGATAATCTGCTAGGTCAAGGGGATGATTATATATAGTCAGACATTCAAAATAATCAACAAGTCGCGTAAGGCGAAATTACTACATTTAGTCAAGCTGTCGAACTCACGGGATGAAACTGAACGCACTGTATTTTTTCACTAAGACAGTAAAGCTTCGTCAATCCCCGCGTGAAGGAAATCGCTCACCTCCCACGTGCAAAACGTAGTGATATTGACACGCCAGATTAGCGCGGTAGCGTATTGTGCTAAGCAGGAAAGCGCACTTTTCTGTATTCTTGTTAACTTTCTGAGCTTGTTTTGAATACAACCTATCATATCTATATGTTTTTGGAATCTGGAAATGATAAAGAATAAGATGTAATCATTTTTGGATCGATTTCTTAAATTTTAATCGTAAGACTAATTAATCTGTTTTCGTTAATTGTGATCACATTTTAAGAGTAAACATAATATATGTATATATTATTAGATTCAGAATGTGATGAAGAATACGATGCAATCATTTTTAAATCTGTTTGTGAAAAATCGATTTTAATGACAACTTTAATGAGCAAACTCATTAATTAATTTTTAAACCTCCAAGCTGAAATGCAATACCAAAGTCCGGGCTTCGTCGAAGATTATTTGACCAAAATTTCAACCAATTTGGTTGAAAAATAAGAGCGTGACAGTGCCGCCTCAACTTTCACGAAAAGCCGGATATGACGTCATCAAAGACATTTATCCAAAAAATGAAAAAAACGTCTGGAGATACCATACTCAGGATCTCTCATGTCAAGTTTCATGAAGATCGGTCTAGTAGTTTTCTCTGAATCGCTCTGCACACACACACACACACATTCACCACGACCCTCGTCTCGATTCCCCCCTCTACGTTAAAACATTATTTTAATCAAAACTTGAGTAAATGTAAAAAGGTAAAAGCGTGAAGGGTTTTAATTAGGTAAGTATGGCTACCACTCAATGTCAAAAATCGTTCAGTTGAGTAGATCCCCAAATTTGGAAACTTTTTATATTTAGTCAAGTTTTGACTAAATATTTTAACATCGAGGGGGAATCGAAACGAGGGTCGTGGTGTATGTGTGTGTGTGTGTGTGTGCGTGCGTGCGTGTAGAGCGATTCAGACCAAACTACTGGGCCGATCTTTATGAAATTTTACATGAGAGTTCCTGGGATTGATATCCCCGAACGTTTTTCTCCTTTTTTCGATAAATGTCTTTGATGACGTCATATCCGGCTTTTCGTGAAAGTTGAGGCGGCACTGTCACGCCCTCATTTTTCAACCAAATTGGTTGACATTTTGGTCAAGTAATCTTCGACGAAGCCCGGGGTTTGGTATTGCATTTCAGCTTGGTGGCTTAAAAATTAATTAATGACTTTGGTCATTAAAAATCTGAAAATTGTAAAAAAAAATAAAAATTTATAAAACGATCCAAATTTACGTTTATCTTATTCTCCATCATTTGCTGATTCCAAAAACATATAAATATGTTATATTCGGATTAAAAACAAGCTCTGAAAATTAAATATATAAAAATTATTATCAAAATTAAATTGTCCAAATCAATTTAAAAACACTTTCATCTTATTCCTTGTTGGTTCCTGATTCCAAAAACATATAGATATGATATGTTTGGATTAAAAACACGCTCAGAAAGTTAAAACAAAGAGAGGTACAGAAAAGCGTGCTATCCTTCTTAGCGCAACTACTACCCCGCTCTTCTTGTCAATTTCACTGCCTTTGCCATGAGCGGTGGACTGACGATGCTACGAGTATACGGTCTTGCTGAAAAATGGCAGCTACTTGACTAAATATTGTATTTTCGCCTTACGCGACTTGTTTTGAAATTGCATTAAAGTTAGACCATTTAAATCTACCAAATTGCCACTTTGTGGAAAGTGAACACATAAGTTGAAATTAATGTATACCAAATATAAAGTAATTTCTTCCACAGATGCAGTCCAATTAATTTGCATTTTTGGTGGTGGCTTTTTTTTGGGGGGGGGGGGGGGGGGTCACCCTGTAGAAGAGACTTCTATTAAATTTACTTTTAATTATGAACCGGTTCAAAATAATATTATGTCTTTTGCTTATTAGATCAACACTGATATATTATTGAAGAGTCCTCATTGATCCTGGTAAAAGGATGTGCGTGGTGACTGGCCTTTACTGTACATAGTCATCACAATAGGAAAAGCAAGGGAGGTAATTTTCTTTCTACAAGGTAGTTCACTTCCCTGAAAACAATTGTCAGTTTGTTTGATTTTTTTCCCTTTTAATAAATATTGTAATTCAATCAAGTTGGCGTTTTAATGAAACAGATCCTGTGATTGGTCTGAATGCCCCAACTCATTAAAAATTACCGGTCATTAATTGTCGATAACCACTCGCTAAAAAAGCCATTAACCACCTACTCAACTAGTCTCGGTTAGCTTTAAGGGTACTTTTACAAGTAGGAAATATGAAGGCCAACGAAATACCGAGACCATAAGTTATGCGAAGTGATGACGTCAAATACGTGACGCAAGTTGATGCATGAAATTTTCCGGACTACGTCAGTCAATTCCAAAGATCGCTTTTGTGATGAAAAGAATTTGTTTTAGAATTTGCTGTCCAGAAACCCGTCAAAAAAGAAGGGAAAATTTATGTAAAAGAAAACAAAACAGGAGCAGAGTGATAAGATAGGAATACAGAGACATATTTCTTGGGTCTTGACCCTTGCAGGTAGGTGGACTGAAAGTAGTGTGTGAACAGAACAGAACCAATTCTGTCTGTTTACCATCACATGAAAACAGGAAAGAGATCGTCGTCAGATTGAATTACAATAACATTAACATGCTTCCATTTGATACTTCTCGGTCTTCATCGTGGTTTGACGCCCTCCCAAGGTCTAATTGAAGACCTCCGTCGCTTCGCTCCGTCGGGATTCAATTAGCTGTGGTCGGGCGTCAATCCACGATGACGACCTCGAAGTTTCAAATGGAATTGGAAGCATGTTAATGTGTAATTGTTTGAAATAAATGTCTTGACATGTTGATGTGACAGGCGCAGTTCTCCCCTGCCCCCAGTCAGGCTGTTCAATTCTAGGTTGAAATGTGTTCTACTCTCTTCAATGCTATTGATCGCCCAAAAAAACAATAATAGTCAAGTCAAAATAGTGTGAAGGGTGGGGCGCGGGTGATGTTGTTATGGGAAGGGTGTGTGTGTGTTTCACGAGAAGATCAAGGCTGACAATACAAATAATCCAGTTTTTGGCATGGTATGTTGCAGAAAATGACACTCGTTTCTTCAAGAGACCTATGTGCAGCACACCAAGGCCATCAAGGGGACAGCCAAATCATTCCCTCAGTGTCAAGAGGAAAGCAGTGGAACACCAACAGCATGGTTCAACCCAACAGCCGCGTCACCTGAAAAACAAAAGAAAAGAAAATTATGATCAGCTTCTGGAACTAGAAATTGAGAAAACAAAATCACAGCTGGAATGCTTGGCAAAGGAAACTGATGGAAGAAGGGGAAACCAAGAATCAAATGTAGTAGCTAAAAGGGAAATGATCTCCCTCCAGAGAGAGCGTTTACAGCTCAAGAAATTTAAATTGGAAATAGAAACAGAAAGATCACTTCACAAAGTTAGAATTGAAAAAGAAGAGATAGGGCTTGAAAGGGAAAAGGCAAAACTTAAACTCGACCAACTACAGATACAACAAGTCGCGTAAGGCGAAAATACAATATTTAGTCAAGTAGCTGTCGAACTCACAGAATGAAACTGAACGCAATGCCATTTTTCAGCAAGACCGTATACTCGTAGCATCGTCAGTCCACCGCTCATGGCAAAGGCAGTGAAATTGACAAGAAGAGCGGGGTAGTAGTTGCGCTAAGAAGGATAGCACGCTTTTCTGTACCTCTCTTTGTTTTAACTTTCTGAGCGTGTTTTTAATCCAAACATATCATATCTATATGTTTTTGGAATCAGGAACCGACAAGGAATAAGATGAAAGTGTTTTTAAATTGATTTGGAAAATTTAATTTTGATAATAATGTTTATATATTTAATTTTCAGAGCTTGTTTTTAATCCGAATATAACATATTTATATGTTTTTGGAATCAGCAAATAATGGAGAATAAGATAAACGTAAATTTGGATCGTTTTATAAATTTTTATTTTTTTTTACAATTTTCAGATTTTTAATGACCAAAGTCATTAATTAATTTTTAAGCCACCAAGCTGAAATGCAATACCGAAGTCCGGGCTTCGTCGAAGATTA
Source organism: Littorina saxatilis (assembly GCF_037325665.1). Lineage (NCBI taxonomy): Eukaryota > Metazoa > Mollusca > Gastropoda > Littorinimorpha > Littorinidae > Littorina > Littorina saxatilis. Next base: position 38,325,984 of record NC_090257.1, read on the forward strand.
CTTGACAAAATTTTCAACCAATTTGGTTGAAAAATGAGGGCGTGACAGTGCCGCCTCAACTTTCACGAAAAGCCGGATATGACGTCATCAAAGACATTTATCAAAAAAATGAAAAAAACGTTCGGGGATTTCATACCCAGGAACTCTCATGTCAAATTTCATAAAGATCGGTCCAGTAGTTTAGTCTGAATCGCTCTACACACACACACAGACACACACACACACACACACGCACGCACATACACCACGACCCTCGTTTCGATTCCCCCACGATGTTAAAATATTTAGTCAAAACTTGACTAAATATAAAAAGCAGAATTGGAAGTTGTTCAACTTCAGCATGCTGTTAATGTCTTCAACTAATCAAGTTGTGTCTTGGTTTCTGCGGGAAATACATCAAATTGGCCAAGCATTCCATCTGTGATTTAGTTTCTCTCTTGAAATATTCTTGCTAATGAAATCTATCTATACATATAAATAAAAGAGAGTGTCTGTCTGTCTGTGTGTGTGTGTGTGTGTGTGTGTGTGTGTGTGTGTGTGTGTGTGTGTGTGCGTCTGTCTGTGGTCGCCATACCTCAGAGATGGCAAAAGATAAGCACAAGATATTTTGCATGCACACTGCCCTGGACCCACAAATGTGCACCTGGGTTTTAGTTTCTCCAGACATTGTTTCCTTCCTCGGATAATTACCCTCCCCATCTATCAATACAGTCTATATAGTGCAAGGGAGGTAAGTCATGCTTTGTCACCCACGGAAGGGAGGTAACTCATCAAACCAGTATACCGTGTCATTCTCAAGGGTTACCCCCCGCCCGCTATCATCCCGCCGCCCCCCCCCCCCCCCCCCCCACACACACACACACACACACTAACCCTGCCCCCTGCTCCCCCTCCCTGCCTTCCAGATCATCGCGAATAATGTTTACGAAACGATCGCCTCAGTGAAAGGTCACGAGAATTTACAGATTTCTCTCCCCTGTTCAAAAAGGTATGACGCGCTCACTCATGAGGTATGCGTGCTTTGATCAGACGGTAACTACAGTGGGTGTGAGAAGGGGTAAACAAATCACGAAGAACACGTTGAACCAAATAGAAACTTGCCTTGCCTATACATCCAAATGTATGAGCTCACACTGTCATTTTTCTTATCCACATTGGAATAAGATTCGAGAGGTTTCTGAGAGAGGGGAGAGCAGAAACACCCGGGCGAAGCCGGGCCTGACTGCTAGTACTACTATAAAAACATTTTGCTGAAAACGATGTTGGTGTCTAGTCAGTAAAATTTAGAACTTTTTCCCGTTGAGTGAAACAAATGCATTGACCACCAGACGGAAATCTCATTTGTTACAATTTAGATCTAAAGGAGATCTAATAGTTATAGTGAGTACTTCAGCTGTTGACACGCCTTCTTGATTGCAACTATGACTGAATGATGGTTAGACTCGTTATGTTGTATTCCTTACATAGTGGGGCTCCTATGTTGCAAAATCATTCAAATCATGCAACAAACACCAAATTAAGCAAATATGAAGAGTTTTATGTGCTTAACAAAACCTGATACAGAGCCATCGCGAAAAATAAAAAAATGGGTAGTTTTTAAACAATTTTTCAAAATGGCCGCCAGTGTAAACGGTTGGGTATGTTAGGCATATTTCACTTCATGTGATTAACAGCAAATTTGGCGTAAATGGACATTTGCTTTTGCTTAACAAAACCTGATACAGAGCCACCGTGAAAAAATTAAGAAATCAGTAGTTTTTTTACAATTTTCAAAATGGCCGCCAATAAAAGGGTATTTAGGCATTTTTGATGCTACAAGACATTCTCTTGCAATAGAAACTAACACAAACACATTTTTAAACAAACAATACATGTATTGTTGGTGCAGAGAATGATTGGACGGTGTGGGTGGCAGGGTTGAAAAATTTGTGGATTACCTAAACTGTGCAAAAATAAATATATTGCACCAATTTTCATACCAAAACGAAAACATTCATTCCTGTGCTGTTATATTCAATGTATGCTATTGAGGGCACTCAACTTGGCTAACTGGAACACTTTTAAGATAAAAGGTGGCCTTTACATGGGTTATTTGACCGCCGCCCAAATAAGGGTACCCCCCAAATAAAACTGATAAAAATGTAATGTATCAACTCAAAAGTCGACTAAAATTCATAATCGCTGTATTTCGAAAACGTTGTTTGTTCTCATGTGTTTACACAACTAGCACATTCCGGCAAGTGTCTATACTCAAAAGAAACTTTGACAGTACTTGAAACAACCATCTGTCATATATACATGCGAAGTCAAAAATATGTGGGATGTAAGCCAACAAACCTGTGGCAGTTTTTAAAATATTATTTCGTGAAGATTTGAAAGTGTACTCAAACGGTTGAACTACGCCTCGTGCGTAGACACACATTCCTGAAAGTTTCAACGCAACCCACTTGGTCATTGCTAAAATACATGGATTTTAGTTGACTTGGGTATCCCTCAAATTTGACACATAAACATCTCATCCGTGAGATCGACACATACATCAGTAGGTACAATGGCACAACACTAGAAATATATGCGAAATAAAACAACCTGTTCTGGATGGATAATCAAGTTGACTTTCTCTTCGTATACAACAGTGACCCAGTTGTGCCTCAGGAATTTTCGTCGGCTTTTTAAAAGGTACCCGAAGTTTTTGTCACATCTCTTTGTCACGTCAAGGGTATCCTTATTTTGACGGCGTAAATGATGATGTTAAAAAAAAATGTGCCAGATAGCGAAGATGCGAGCCTTTAATGGCATAGACAGTTTGAATAAAATGACACAGGAATAAAAGTTTGAGTTGGGGTATGAAAATGGGTGCAATAATATTTTTGCACAGTTTAGATGCTGACAGTTTTCACAGGCATGCAAGCACATTTGCAGAGAGCTGTGCTCTGCAGTCCTTCTTAGCAGCATTTGCAGCGTTTTGTTGTACAGCTCTTCTTGCAGGCTGTTGCGAAAATGTACGCAAGCTATTCAGGTCCATACAAATACTGAGCACCGTCAGGCACCTATGGTCTATTTAATTAGGTGATGCAGCAAGTGCCTATGTATTGTCGGGAAAACCGAAGTATAATTACGTCAAAGTTTTGCTATCAGTTGACGTCATTTTGTTTGTCGTCAAGGAGTTGTCGTATTTCTTGAAGGAGTTTCCTTCAAAGCTTATTCTTTTACTTTCGATGTGATCGTCAGTTTACTTTGTTCATTAGTATTGGGAACATAAGGAGTTAGATAATAAATGAGGTTATTATTAGGTACGAAATTCTTGATCGCTATTTTCGCGAATAGACAAGAGTTTCCATTGGTCTAGGTTAGCTAACAACGCAAAGATGAGTTTCGGTTAGCGATTAAGGAGTCTGCGCAGGGGGAGAAAAGAATAACGATCGAAAAGAAAAGGCAACGGAAAGTGGAAGAGAAGGAGCGAAAGCATGAGAGGACCACAACAACACCGTTCTATGCCTATGCCTAGAAGCAAAAACCATCGCCAAGGGCGAACGAAGTTGGCAAGAGCTTACACAGAGGAGACACCCTATCTTTCACGGAGCGACCAGAGATCTGGCAGCGAGCGACAGCGGTAGCCGGTAACCGTCAGGGTGATGGAATCTTTTCTCGGTAAATATGTTTTTTAGATCCAAGTTGATTTTCCCAAGGTTACCAAGTTAATTTTTATGAGCACTGTATTGGTCACGGTATCACAAGTGTGATCAAATACCAAGATTTTATGTGATCACTGTAGATCAAACGTAATACATTGTATGAACGTTGAGCAGCATGAGGAACGAATGTGGATAATTAATTGTTTATAAAGTGCTGTAATGAATGATATAGTTGGATCTCCATTTGAATAACAAGATGTGTTTTTATCACACAGGTCTCAGGGGAAACGGTTTGTATGATGATAGAATAATTCCCAGTTCTGAGACTTGTCATTATTTCGACAGATATGTTGGTGTTTCGAGTTACGACTACGAGTTTCCAGTTCGAGATCTGAGGGACGAGTTTTTTTTCACGATCAACCCTCTAACTTCGTGCGATGTTTTCCTGATCATCAATGATGAACTTTATGTAACCGTTCGACGATAACCAGCCTGGACCACACGACGTTCCGACTGTCAACATCATCACTGCGTATTTTCAAGATGAGTGACTTTTAGAATTAGATCCAGGATATATGAACGATACAGAAATGAAGAATAACCCGTCGACCACGGAACAAGCCAGTAAATAAAAGTTGAATCTATAAATTTACAAATACGTCTTGTGTGTTTTGTGCATGAATCTGCAATAGTGGTGTGATAGAATTTTTTTTAGAAACAAAATTCATTCTTGTTCTGATTTATAACGTAAAAGGTGAGGTCTTCGTACCCTCCGAGTACGCAACAGACTAGGATCCGCAACATTTGGGGGCTCGTCCGGGATAGTTCCAAGACACTCTTGTTTTTGGGATTATTTCCAAGGACACGAGCCAAAATTCTAAATTTTTTAGTTGGGTATCACACCATTGTGCAGGTTTGTCACAAAACTCATTCGGAGGTCTGGCTATGGTAATTCATTTTTGTATTTGTACATTTTGCACGACTGCATGTGCATGAATAGGTCAGTTGGATAGGTATGTTATAACACGTAGATTTTGTTTCACATACGAACTGTCAGTATTTGTGAATACAGTAGGTGATACCAATAGAAGTGTATGAGTGAAAGAATTGTGATTGGTTTCCTTGGGAAAATTATCTTGGACGCGAGGTAGGTTTTCTTGAGATAGCCAATTTACGAATTCCAAAAGAAAAGGGAAACATTGTAAACCGAACTGAAACATCAACATATATTCTTTTGTGCGAAGGCACTATTCCATTTTAGTCAAGCAATACTTGAATGTAAACGCACGCTTGGACTAAAATCGTCCATGACTTTGTATTTTTTGGTGGCATAAGAAATATAGTTGTCATAGATTAAAGTAAAGTAATTCAACTCAGGGAAGCTGAGTTTTGAATGAAGATTTACCGGAACTATTGTAAGAAGTGCAGTAGGGTCTGATGAGAGTTTTGATGATAGGTAGAGAATTAGCATGGTATTGCTGAACCTATAAAACTCGAGTTTACCTAGTAAAGCTTAACTGGATGGATAGACATATAAAAGCATTATGGTTGTTTTTGTCTAGGTTCTGAAAGTCAGAATTGTAAAATCCAGTTAGCCGATTTCCAATTTCGAAAGTCGTTATTGGTTTAGTATAGTTGGGTCAATGTGACACTATACTGAGACTAGGTAAGGAAAATAATCTTGTTGTGATAGATTATTTTAGTGAAGCTGGTGTGTTTCCTGAGTCAGTAGTGACTAGGTTTTGTGCTATTGAATTAGTGTCAAGGTCACTCGGAAGCCAGATCACGTTGTGGTGATTGTGTTATCAGTTGTTATAACCCTTCACAAGGAAGTTTGATATAGCAGTTAACTCGGGAGTCGAGTAGGTCTAGGTTAAAGACATAACTACTATAGTCAGTCGGTGTTCTAATCTGGTAGTGATTAGAGGTGTGCTCTTATATTCCTTACTTTTGTATACCAGGGTTACGTGTAGACAAATTAGGATTGAGGAACTGAGTCTTTAGTGTATTTTGGCAAAATAACTGAGACTAGTTGTTGCACCGACAAGTTAAGAAAATGCCGAGACGGCAGGTTATGGAGGCGGATTCTCCGCTGTTGGCATTCAAGCAGGATGGGATTATCCTGGGTCTGTCAGGTATAGAGTTGGCAGACTATATCGAAAAGCGACGTCTGGAAGAGATAAATCGAGAGGAAAAGAAACGGGATGCGGAAGAAGAAGACAGAAGGGAGGAAAGAAGGGCGCGAGAAAGACGTGAAGAGATAGAAACGCAACAAGAATTCGAACTGAGGAAAATGCGGGAAATGGTTGACCTAGGTTTAAATCAGAATGTAAACCAAAATAATCATCATATGCCCAGAGAGTCAAGTAGCAAGATACATATCAATCTGCCAATTTTGGATGACAAAGATGATATAGAAGCCTACTTCAAACAGTTTGAACGCATTGCAAAACTATCAGATTGGGATGAAGATGAGTGGGCAATTCGATTGTCAGGGCAATTGCGAGGTCAAGCACGCCAGGTGTACATCGAATTGTCTGATGAGGAGTCAGTAAACTATGATGAGGTGAAAACAGCGATCTTGCAGCGTTTTCAGCTGACTGCTGAATCTTACAGGAAGAGATTCAAAGAGGTTAAGTGGGAAAAGGAAGAGAGCATCAAAGAATGCCGAAAACGCATGAAAACCTATCTAGATAGATGGAAGGAGTTGTCCGAAAAGGAAGGGAAGTCGGGTGACTTGGAGGATTTAATTCTCACAGACAAACTGTTGGATGTCCTAACTCCGGACCAAAACAGATTCGTTAGGGAAAGAAATCCAACTAACATCGATGATGTTGTGAAACATGTGCAAACATACATAGATGCACGTGATGCCGGTGGACGCATGCCACCGCGACAGTCACAGGGGGGCGAGCGTAGGTTTGACAATAAGCCGCGTAATGGACCACCTCCAACCGGGGGTAACGCACAGTCAGACAATAGGCAGCCACACAAGGGCAATAACTTTGGACAGAGGTCGGGGGGTAATCCAAACAGGCAAACAGGGAATAGACCACCACCCAACACGAAGGGGTGCTTCAGATGTGGGGGGCCGCACATGATGCGTGATTGTCCCAAAAGATTGGATGGGCCAAGACCCAGCAGTAATTATGCATCAACATTACTAGCTGCAGTTCGAACGTCAGGTGACGAGGTCACATGCCAATGTCGTAAGGGCGATGCATACGATCCAAATTGTAGAGTACAGGTAGAGGGAAAGGACGCAAGTGGTATCCGTGACACGGGTGCAACTTGTATTGTGGTGAACTCTTCACTAGTGCCGCCGGAGTGTTATACGGGCGAACACCAGAACATAACCCTAGCAGATATGCGTCAGAGAAAAATGCCGATAGCGGTTGTACAAATGGACACACCGTTTTTCTCGGGAGTCACACGCGTGTTGGTGGCAAAGGCTTTGTGTCACCAAGTTCTGATCGGTAATAACCGAAAAGATATGGATGAAAACGAGATCAGTGTACCTGTTTTTCCAATTGTGAAACGGGAGGCAGAGCCACAATTGTGTGCGCCTGTACAGACTCGGAACCAGGAAAAACAGAAGGCGGAGAAAAAACCCTGGGTTCCGAAACAAATCGATCTCGGTCAGATTCGGCCAGAGGATTTGTCTAGAGAGCAAAAGACAGACCCCTCTCTAGCGAAAATCCGCGATCGGGTTGCCAAGGGGGCAAAAGACGGCACTCATTACGAGTGGAAAAAGGATATCCTTTATAGGATATACATGGACAACGGCAGTCCATGCAAACAGGTGGTTGTCCCAGAATGTTTTAGAACGGACGTTCTAAAATTAGCACACGACACACCTATGGCCGGGCATCAAGGCGTGCGTCGCACCAGAGACAGAATTTGGCGCGATTTTTATTGGCCAGGGATTTGTGGTGACGTCAAACGGTATTGCGCGTCATGTGATGCGTGTCAACGCAGCTCGCGGAAGGGGGCTACAAGGAAAGTGCCTATGAAAAGCATGCCGCTGGTAGGGACACCGTTTGAACGAGTGGGAGTCGATATCGTAGGGCCCATCATACCCGCATCTAACCGAGGGCACAAATACATATTGACTATGGTAGACTACGCTACACGGTACGTAGAGGCTACACCACTCAAAGACATTAGAACAGAAACAGTGAGTGAAGCTTTGTGGGTCATGTGGACAAAAGTGGGCATTCCTCGGGAGGTACTGACCGACAGGGGTAGCCAGTTCACAAGCGAGGTTATGGAAGAAGTAAACAAACTTCTGAACATCAAAGGCATCCATACTACGCCGTGGCATCCTCAGACAAACGGGTTGACTGAAAAATTCAACTCTACGCTCAAACACATGATGAAAAAACTTTGCCAAGAGCAACCAAAAGACTGGGACAAGTTTCTCCCTGCGCTACTGTTCGCGTACAGGGAAGTCCCCCAAGAAAGTCTGAAATTCTCACCATTTGAACTGCTGTATGGCAGAGAAGTCAGAGGTCCCATGCAAGTTCTACGTCAAGTATGGACAAATGAGGACACAGCAGATGAGACACGCTCCACTGTCAGTCATATTGTTGATCTCACAAACAAAATCGAGAAGACTTGCGAGATTGCCAAGAACAATCTCAGCAAAGCTGCTCTCAAGTACACAAAGGCGTACAACAAAAAGACAAAAGAAAGAAGTCTAGCGGTTGGAGACAAAGTGTTGCTTTTGTTGCCTGAGAAGCACAATAAATTGCAGCTGACATGGAAGGGTCCGTACCCAGTGATAGAGAAAGTCGGTAGTTGCAACTACAGGGTGAAAATCAAGGGAAGTGACAAGCTGCTACATGCAAATCTGCTGAAGTTGTATGTAGAACGCGAGTCAGAGTCCAAAGAGAACAGGTCCGAGCAAACCAAAGCAAAGACTATAGTGGAAGTTCCGGAAATAGTGGCGGTGGTGGTGGATGATGTGCATGATGATGAAATGGGTGAGTTGGGGATAGACCGATTTCCCATGCTTTCCCTAAAACCAAAAGAAGGTCCCAAAGATGTAAACATCAATCCAAACCTAGAACCACAGAGACAAGCAGAAATACAAGCACTTTGTGACAGGAAGGTCAAAGCACTCAAAGACATACCTGGGAAATGTGTCATTGAAGAATGTGAGTTCAAACTGACATCACAAGAACCTGTGCATGTAAAACAGTACAAGCTACCCTTCTCACAAGTAGAAATTGTGAAGAAGGAGGTCAATGACATGCTGAAGTTAGGTGTCATAGAACCTAGCATTTCACCATACAACAGTCCGATTGTATTAGTGAAAAAGAAGGATGGGTCAATTCGATTCTGTAATGACTGCAGAAGACCAAGACAGAGAATGGACGTCTCATGAGATGGGCACTCCAGTTACAACAGTACTCCTTTACTGTTAAAATCATCCGAGGGGTTGATAACGTTGGGGCCGACTATTTGAGTAGACTGAATAACTAGGTTTAGCTTAAACATGAATGTTTCAGCTCAAGAGGAGGGGCGTATGTTGCGAAAATGTACGCAAGCTATTCAGGTCCATACAAATACTGAGCACCGTCAGGCACCTATGGTCTATTTAATTAGGTGATGCAGCAAGTGCCTATGTATTGTCGGGAAAACCGAAGTATAATTACGTCAAAGTTTTGCTATCAGTTGACGTCATTTTGTTTGTCGTCAAGGAGTTGTCGTATTTCTTGAAGGAGTTTCCTTCAAAGCTTATTCTTTTACTTTCGATGTGATCGTCAGTTTACTTTGTTCATTAGTATTGGGAACATAAGGAGTTAGATAATAAATGAGGTTATTATTAGGTACGAAATTCTTGATCGCTATTTTCGCGAATAGACAAGAGTTTCCATTGGTCTAGGTTAGCTAACAACGCAAAGATGAGTTTCGGTTAGCGATTAAGGAGTCTGCGCAGGGGGAGAAAAGAATAACGATCGAAAAGAAAAGGCAACGGAAAGTGGAAGAGAAGGAGCGAAAGCATGAGAGGACCACAACAACACCGTTCTATGCCTATGCCTAGAAGCAAAAACCATCGCCAAGGGCGAACGAAGTTGGCAAGAGCTTACACAGAGGAGACACCCTATCTTTCACGGAGCGACCAGAGATCTGGCAGCGAGCGACAGCGGTAGCCGGTAACCGTCAGGGTGATGGAATCTTTTCTCGGTAAATATGTTTTTTAGATCCAAGTTGATTTTCCCAAGGTTACCAAGTTAATTTTTATGAGCACTGTATTGGTCACGGTATCACAAGTGTGATCAAATACCAAGATTTTATGTGATCACTGTAGATCAAACGTAATACATTGTATGAACGTTGAGCAGCATGAGGAACGAATGTGGATAATTAATTGTTTATAAAGTGCTGTAATGAATGATATAGTTGGATCTCCATTTGAATAACAAGATGTGTTTTTATCACACAGGTCTCAGGGGAAACGGTTTGTATGATGATAGAATAATTCCCAGTTCTGAGACTTGTCATTATTTCGACAGATATGTTGGTGTTTCGAGTTACGACTACGAGTTTCCAGTTCGAGATCTGAGGGACGAGTTTTTTTTCACGATCAACCCTCTAACTTCGTGCGATGTTTTCCTGATCATCAATGATGAACTTTATGTAACCGTTCGACGATAACCAGCCTGGACCACACGACGTTCCGACTGTCAACATCATCACTGCGTATTTTCAAGATGAGTGACTTTTAGAATTAGATCCAGGATATATGAACGATACAGAAATGAAGAATAACCCGTCGACCACGGAACAAGCCAGTAAATAAAAGTTGAATCTATAAATTTACAAATACGTCTTGTGTGTTTTGTGCATGAATCTGCAATAGTGGTGTGATAGAATTTTTTTTAGAAACAAAATTCATTCTTGTTCTGATTTATAACGTAAAAGGTGAGGTCTTCGTACCCTCCGAGTACGCAACAGACTAGGATCCGCAACACAGGCACACCTCATGAGTTCTCGGCACACGCTGGATACCTCTTGAAAGCTCGTCCAGAATGACTCCCACTTTCCAGCCTTGAACTGCCAGCCCACAGAGTTTGGAAGTCTAATAGGTAGATGGCTCTTCTCAATCTCATGTCCTGCAGCAGCACCTCACTTGTAAGGGGATTATGGTCAATTTGGCAGCTCTTTTTACTGAAGAGGTACCGTCTAGTACTGTTTACACCCTGTACGTTGCTGGTTTTGTCCTACAAATGTACACCAAAAAGCTCTTGTGCTGCCCTGTCAGTGGTACTCAGCTTACAAAGAGGAGCAGACAACCTGAAGAAAGTTTGAGTGACGTCTTCAAATGCTTGCCATACTTCCCAAGCCTTCTGATTCCCCAATACCATTGAAGAACGACATAGTGTCACAGCCTGTAAGGCTATGCAAAATGGGCAGACAGGGTGACTTCTCTTGGCCAATGGCTTTGGCAATGTGGCGATACACTTCACGAGCAGAAAAAAACGCAACACAGCTGGAATGAGAAGCAGACTGTCTGGCCTCCTCTACATCCATGGTGCAGGAAATCAGCCTGGGGTACCCTTGACACAAAAGATGAAAAGTGACATTTTTATTTGAATGTATTTGAATAATGTTTACTATCTCAGAGAGTCGGTCAAAGCCGGGTTAGCAAGTCTTCACACAACAGACCAAAATGAAAGAAAATTGTATTTCATGAATTCGTATAATTCTTACTGTTTCAGGTTAAAAAACAAACAAACACAGTTTCCAGTGACCCAACTGATTCTGGAATCTTTCTGACCGCTACATTTATTCGCTTCAAACAGTCGCTAACAGAATGTTGACCATAGTGAGGGTTCGTACGTTAAACCCATCAAATTCACAGAGGTCGCTTACAAATGATGTGCAAACATGTTCCAATTAATACAAATAAAAATATCTTACTGTTAAGATGTATTAGGTAACAAACCTTGATACAGTAGTACTACTACTAGTGAAATCGGCTCCCTTCTGTGGCACCGGAATAAATGCAGAACGCTTGTTCCCAGGAACCGGCATGTGGTGTAACTCTTGTATTATATATCCTGTAAAAATAAAATTCACACCAATGCTCGGTCAACTTCAAATAAGCAAAAGGATGAGAAACAAGCAACAAACCAAAATTGTAAAACTCAAAGAGCGGTACCTCTTCATTTTTCAAAACCACTTATCTCATTTGATTAGCATACACTGTATGCTTTTGTCTGTTACCTACCGTCTTTGAAAGTTTGATCACAACACTGTAAAGACATGGGGACGGAGTGGAGTGTTTTTATCTCCAGCTGGTCATCCTACTATCTGGCCTACCCTCACTCAGTTTTTGACTCTACCCCTCCCCACCTTATGGAAGTCCTTAACGTAGGCAGGACTAATCATTTATCATACCATGAACAATCTCTTTCTCCTCGCCTTTTATTCAAAGTTCGTTTAATCTGTTTAAAATCACCAGCCTGGCGATCATGATTTCCTTACTTGTAATCAACAGATAGATCTAGATCTGTCAGCATCACAATCCAGCTGATGAGCTATTGCAAGATTAAACAAAGTCTCTGCATTTCAGCGCTTCACCCGATGAATAACAGACCCCAGGGGAGAATTAAACAGTAAAATGATGTGACATTGGTAAATGGATGCGTATTCTTGAAAACTTACCTTCAGAAACGTTGTTTTCGCTCAAATCAAAACACGCAATGTTGCGGAGGCCGCCATCTTGAATTTTCATGCTGCGGATATATAAAATTCTAAAAACGATCAAATTAAATACCAGAACACAAAAATACCCATAAGAGTATTTATGTCATGCATGTGTTATCAGCAGACAACTTCTGGTGCATGGTAAACCATTGAATTTTACATTTGCTGAGTTGGGAATATTTACTGCTGAGCGCTTTTGGTACGAATTTCGTCTGCTGTAAATGCAGCCTTTTATTCCCTATCAAAGACAAAAAAACCCGATTTCTGAAGTGGCTCTGTATCTGAAATCCCTTAAATAATTATAAGGAACAATATCACAAAGTATGGTGTTTGTTGCAAGATGTGAATGATTTATGAGTGCGTCTGCAACATACGAGCCCCACTAACAGTATTGAATTGTTATTCCTCGAACAATTATCAACCCTATTCAGACGCAAGTAATCAGAGGTCTAGCAGATAAATAATAAATGCATGGGTGGACCAATGGGGCAATGTTCAGTACAAATGATTGAATGCATTCTAAATGTATTTTGTAGGTTCTTTCACATTTTAAATCTGAAGAACAAAATCTACCTTTCACATATGGTGGGTAACGTTCATCGCCTTTCATACAAACCACTTTCAATATATTACCGATTTGAATGTCAGTGCGCTTGTAAATGTGGTATCAAAATATTGCTACAATAAGCAGAAACCAATTAAACCTACCTACCTCGAAAAGTAGGCATCAGCAAAGACGTTTCTCATGAGCTGAACATTTCTGATCTGTGCAGGTTGTGGGTTTTCTCCCTCATGTATGTCAGCTTGCAAATTGTCGTTGTGATCATCGTGCACACAATTTCTGCCACATTGGACTGCTGGCACAGGAAGTTGCCGGGCCATGTTGTGTAGGACGATGCAAGCTGCAATTATATTGCAAGCTTTCCTTGGCGCATACCTGAGAAAAATATGTTTTATTGATACATGTACACAGGCAATAACAATTTCAAATTTTCAATGTCACGTCAGATCATTCTAAACTGAGCAAACAAATTATTGCACCCATTTTCGTACCCCAACTAAAACATTCATTGCCGTTGTCATTTCATTCAAACTTTGAGGAGCTACCTTCAAATACACATTTTTTCTCTTCCAAGTCATTTGACCACAACATTTATAAAAACAGAACCGTTTGTGTTCAAATTTGATGTGCTTTTGCTTCAATGTATATAGAATAATAGTATATGATCAAAAACAAAATGTGCTTTAGATTGACTTAGTAAATATTATCAAATAACCAAAGGGAAGTAATCGCTCTTTATGCAAACGACATGTGTAATAGAGTAAGCGAGAGCTGTACGGAACCTTATCTCCTGGCACCTGAGAGAATAACAAGCATTGAAATGAACAAGCGACTTTCATCCTGGAAACATGGACATTGCAAAGAATTTTGCCTTAGTCACGTTAGCCCCAGCCTGCTGGTCAAACTTTACGTGGTGATCCATTGTTGCTGCTATGGCAGCTGACACTCGATGTACAACGCGACAAACAGTCGCTTTGGACACTCCAAAAATGTCACCAATGATTTCCTGAAAGCTCCCTGACGCATAAAAACGCCGGCAGAGCAATCATAATTTGAATTGCGGGCGGGAGGCTACCTTTTCGACCGAATTCGTACTCGAGTTCATCAACAAATTCTCCAATGACATTTAGTAGTTCTAACCTGGGGAATCGAAAACGCTTGAAAAGGTCGTTGTCATCATAGATGTCAAGTGGGTTCGTTCTGTCTCTGACACAGTCGACCGACTGCAGTTGTCCGAGATAACCACAGTAATCCGACGTAATCGGGTTTCACGAACAAAATTTCGGTCGACTGACTGCGGGTCGTCTCATCGGAAGTCGGCCGAACACGGTGAAGCTCTCCCCCTAAACACTGAGTTCGGTTTACTGCGGTAAACCGATCGAACTAACGTAAATTCACGCGATACTTAAGCGTGTTTCAATATGGCTGCTCCCTTGCGGTTGGTGCATCATGTGTTCTGCGCGAAGTTAGAATCCGGTTTCATTCTAGAATGGACCGGGTCCAGGTTGGAATTCTAACCCTGCGCAAGTACAGGGGTGCCATTCTAGAATGAAACCCTTGAATAAAGGGGGCCGTAATGTTTGTAGGTAAGACAGAGTTGTCTTCCCTTGAATTATCTCCACCTTCCCTTTGATAAAATGGGGCTGATTTGTCTACCCCTGAAAAAAATCCTTTGATCATGTCAAGAAAGTTGACACTCCTGAGTACGCAATAAACAAAGGCAGACCATAGCAAGGGGGACTACCAGGGCAGTAATGTTTGCAGGGCAGTTGTTTTTGTGATGAGAGCCGGTTGCGGCCGCTTGCAATGTCAGCGCTGTCTCCCTCTCGGAAATGTCCGGTTTTTTGACAATTTTTTTGACAGACAGACGGTCAGACCGACTAACCGACAGACAGACCAACAGAAGGACAGAGTGAGTTATAGAGCTGTTGTCACAGGTTTAAAAAAAAGTTGACATTAACAAAAACAGAAATCAACAACAACTTTTGTCTGGTTTTATAATATTATGGGAAAACATTGAAAGCAATTCATAGTAGTAGTACTACCACAACAAATACTCTCAAAGGGGAATTCCATGCCTAAAAGTTTGACAGTTTTTATTTAATCTATCAGAATCCCTACCTTCCAAACTGTGATATGCCCACGTTTCAAACTCCTACAACCCTGCATTACTACTACACAAAAGAACAAAGTTCCAAGAATTATATCCTGGTGCACATTTATTTGTAGAGGAAGTACCAATCATTCAAGAGAGTTCACTTGATTTACAAATGGATTGGAGGTCTGTCATTTCCAAGCAACTGAATTGTAGCTTAAAATCAGTGAATACCCTTTATTTCTGACCAAGCCTCATTGCAATGACAGTCAATTAATTTTTCTCTCCAAAATCACAACATTATACCATGTCATACTTTCAAATAACCTCTAATTGCCCTTGAAAAAAATACAGGCTCCTGACGTTCTCAGTGCCCAGTGACGGCAGAGATTGACGAATTGCAATTCAACCGTGTAGCAAGATGACACCACTTGAGCCAGAGGTCAACTAATGATTAGTAATGACATTCCAATTCACAGCATCTTGATTGACAAGCTTGATTTTCCGTAATAACTGTGGAAAGTCAGAATTTTCAAAAATGTTCCCTGAAAAGCATAAATACTCGAAGCTCAGCGTTCACAAATGAATCAAATGAAAGAATTAAATCGATGATTAGATGCCACAAGACCTTATGTCGAAATACAAACGCCAGTTATGGGATGATATGTCATTTTGGAGAAAACAGAGACGATTTTCTACATAAACTAGCCTCGCCTTTGCCGATTTTCGTGGGGCCCACCGCAGCCAATTGCTTTCGTTGTGGTCGGCGCTCATAACGAGGGGTTTGCTATGGCTGCGAGTCTTGTGGTCAAAGCAGCACCGTTCTTAAGAGGCGCATGCCTGATAGAACGTTAAAGCTAGTTTAAAAAAAAAAAAAGCCTTTCCCTCGCTCAAACTATATAGTCATATTATATATCGATACAAAGCTAAAGACTTTATCTTCACAATTCAGAAGACCAACTTCATGTATATGAATAAGATTAAAAGTTACAAGCGAGATCGGCAAAACACTGTCAGTCCGGAAATTTCCGTTCGTAGCGATCAGTGCTGAGTGTCTCTCAAAATCGTAATCACTTTCAGAACATCACAATCCCAATTCACGATGTCTTTGAGTAAAGTGTAAAAAACCCGAAAAAAAACCCCAACCAAACACACAAAAAACAAAAACATTTGTGGCTTTGGCTGTGTGATAGTCTAACTGAAATGACTATTCCAACTTGGACCCAAATTCCAACCTTGCGCACGGCCGATTCTAGAATGGACCAGCAACAAGGGTTTCATTCTAGAATGGCACCCCTGTACTTGCGCAGGGTAAGAATTCCAACCTGGACCCGGTCCATTCTAGAATGAAACCGGATTCTAACTTCGCGCAGAACATATGCAACATAAGAGGCTAAAAGGCTAAGAAACTTGACGCCTCATCTGTCTCGGTTGCTAGACTTCATCGTTCATAGCATAATAGCAATACCATTTGTTGTGTAGAATCAATGTTATTTTTTTCTGAAATAAAATATTCATGAAGAGGGTTCGATTCTGATCGAGTGAATATATATGTGTCGAAAGCTGAATAAAGCAATGCGTTTGTCTTTGACTGGTGAAGTAGAGCTGAAGCTTTTTGTGCTGGATGTAAGCTTAGTTGGTTTTATCACACACACACACACACACACACACACACACACACACACACACACACACACACACACACACACACAACCCTGATGTTTGTCAAAAATGTTGCATGTTCCTGCTTCACAAATGCCTGCACAAAAGCACACGGATGTACACGTACCTCCCTACATACCCGTGCAAACAATCTACCACGGCAACACCACAGCCCCACACATAAATTTTATCCAAAAGTTGTCTGAATATCAATACTGGCAATCTTGGTATTGAACGGGGAACTCTATTTTCATGGCGTATGTGGTCTAGGTCTCATTTTATACATGCTAAACCACCCTTACAAAATAAAAAGCCACAAATCGTGTAAGCTAATCGACTATACAAAAACCAGACAAGCGAACAGATTTAGGTAAATAATTATGCCATGCAAGGAACATTTCTATTGAATTCGGTCGATGCTTAGATCTAGAAAAAACACCAGCTCACTTTATGGGGATTTGAATAGTGCTGTTTCACGAGTTCCAGATCTAAACTGACAAGGTAGTAGAACATTTATTTTTAGCTTGCAAAATCGAACTTGCCCTGCAGTCACCTTAAGTCGAACCGCTTTCCCTGCCACCGGGGGTAGCAGTTTGGCGGGTGGAGGGCCATAGAGTCGGCACACTGGGAGTGGAACTTGACGAAATGTCACTGCCTAGGGCCTAGTACGATAGCTTCTCTCCGCTTCAAACTTACATACGGATTACGATTCCTATCTAGTCAATCTGTTTAGCACAAAAAAATGCCATCAGAAGGCATTTTTATATAGCAATCTGAAATTTGCTGTGATGATACCTAACACCATGCTGAATATAAAAAATGGTAGCAGCCAATTTTGAACACTCTAAGTTAGACAGGGCTATGTCCACAATCTAGGTCAAATAAAATACCCTTAGAATGCTCGTATTTCTAATCAAGAGCACAGGTTATTACTTTTCGTACACGTTTGATGCTAATACAGCTTAACAATGATAAGAGGTAAACATTTACTTCACACAGATAAAAAGATTCAAAAATACAATTTTAAGTGTCCGGCCTGACCCCATAAAAATCTACCCCCCCCCCCCCCAAAAAAAAAAAAAAAAAAAAAAAAACACAAACATTTCATGAGTTCAGCTTTCACAAACAAGTTGAGTATGAATTTTCACACTCGTTAGGACAAAATGAAATATTTTATAGCCAGGGGCGGACGGGGGGGGGGGGGGGGGCACGTGCCCCCCCCCCCCCCCGAATAAAAAAAAATTTGGAAAGCTGATTTTATGACCATTTCTAAGTTCAAATGGCACCAGATAGCACCATTTTGCTTCTTTGGGCCAAAATTGTTTCCGGGGGGGCATGCCCCCGGAACCCCCTAGCAAAGTCGGGCGCTTCGCGCCCATCATATTCACTTTCGATTCAAAGTGCCCCCCCCCCACCCTTACAAAGCAACTGATCCGCCCCTGTATAGCTCTTGCCCAGTCAGATCTCTCTTAACTCTACAAGGACTGAGCATGACGTACATCTGTTTTCACTCACCCAAGTATGCAGTTAATCCTGATGACAATCCCCACCACAGCCACAAAGCGCAGTACACTTCAGATGCACTGATGCACACTTACAGCGGCCTCTGCACACTTTCTTGCAACCACACTTTATGAGTTCGTAGCAGGCATCCTGGGCCTGACACAGTGTCATCCACACAGGATGCCAGAGCTGGCCTTCCTTTTTCCATCCATATACTCAGAAGGAGAAGGAAGCTCCGGAGTTTTTTCAAGGCACTGGCTCTACACGCGTCCTTGAAAAGCTGCTCGGAGGACATGTTGCTTGAGAGCATCAGATGTTGGTGGAATGAACTCGATGGATCTGTTCCGCTGAGAAAAGAGTTTTTCTCGTGCCTCGTTCACTTTCAAACAAGAGCTGCTGCGGTCATACATCAAGACCACAAAACGTTCTATGATTTCAAAGGTTGAAGAAGTCACTTGCTCGCTGCAGGATGCGATCTGAAGAAATGCTTTTGTGACTTCAGGATACACGCTCCACGTCTGCCATCCCTTAGCTTTTCCGTGCCCTGCAAAGAAGGAAACCGTATCACACCCCGTAAGGGCGTGGAATACTGGTAACGACGTGCACTTGTCCGGGCTGACGCAATTTCGTGCGCTGGGATGTTCTTGATGTGCTTCCCAGTTCCAAACGCCACCCACATCTCCTCTGCTTGAAGTTTACGTGCAACGGAGACGGCAAATACGATGACGTCAGTGTCTGCAGTCCTGATGATGATCCTTGTTTGGCCCTGTTTGACACAGTCCGCAGCATGCAGAAAGAGCCTTGTGTCTGCCTCCTCATGCGTGCACGGCTCCAAGCCTTCGGTTGTGTAACTGTTATTAGAGCAAACAACTTTCTCGTTAGAAGTGCTCACAGTCAGTTTTACGAGATCAACCACACATCTCGAAATTTCTTTTGCTAGAAACTGGAAGAGCTCTTCTTTGTTTGCGTTGTTGCTTAGGAAGCCTTTCCAGTTTGTAGGAATTGGTGCTGCACCTGAGACTCTCCTGCGCTGTCCCTGGCTTCTTTTCTGTCTTGTTGCTGTCTTCAGGCTGTCTGCGCGGTAAACATCCCAGACGACATCAACTCGCTGTACACTGCTCAGTTGCTGTAACATGTAAGGCATGAAAACCGTTTCACTGTAGTCGTGAAATGTCCTGCACAGCTTTGGAGACAACATCTGAATAATGAAAGCACCATCAAGGATCTTTGCAGAATGATTAGTGATGTCTTGGCATTGGGTTTCAACGCCCAGAAGTAGCGTGTCGTTGTGGACAGGAGTCAGCTCTGCGTCAAGAAGCTCATCAAGAACGTTGAGCTCTTCCTCAGTGGGCATGACGACTTCAGGGATACTTTCTGTGGCATTGTCATACAGCAAGCGGTCATGTTCAGCAGAAGCATACCCCCCGTTTGCTGCACAGCGCTCGAGGCAGGCAAGTAAATCAGACTTTTTACCAGACCTCATTTCTGACAGCTTGGCAAGAGAAGGGGGGAAGGGTTGATTTTCATGTCTGAAAAACTCTTCCATGTTTCCTTGTCTTACCTGGCAGGCTATATATAACCTTGAAAACAGAGAACAGTCAGTTAGGTCATTGGAAATACGTATAACCCTATCATAGGAAACTGACAGACCCAGATTGTACAGAATATCAATAATACCATGCTTCCTGGTCTCGGCGTGTATTTTCCGTCCGAGTTAAACAGGAAGCGGAGTTTCCTTCTCTTTTGCATGGTTACGACGGGTGTCCTTCAAGGGATCTCTTGGTGCATGTTTTCTGCTGTTAAATACGAGGAGCTGAGAAATGGTAAGCGCTGCCTGTGACTACTTTTGTCCTAATGCAGCCTCCTCTTGTGATGGATTGCTTGTTTTGATGGAGTTTCCTGGCCCATCCAAAATCATACTGACGAGAGCTTTCAACGAAGATGGTGTTGCATTTTCTTGGCAGTTTTCAAGGAAATCCCCATTGAAGTTTTACTGCTTCGAGAAAATCTCTCTGCGGACAATCTTGGCGGCTTGTGCAAGCAGCAAGGCGTCGGAATCATGATCAACAACCTTGCTCACTGCATATCCCAGGTCACGTTTGAAGACAAGAGTAGCATCTCTTTCGCGACCTGTATTGCATTCTTGAAGCTCAGGGCATGCATCCAGTAGTTTCTGTCTGAGTCTTGTGGTATGCAGACTGCAACTAACTCCAAGCTCCTGTAGTCGAGTATTGTACAGTGTGCAAAGTTTTGACATACGGAACACAGGGGCTGTTGTTTCGTCATGTTCAAAACTCTGGATATATGACACCAGCTCAGCAAAAGCAATGCCATGACAAACAGAACTGTTGCTCTGGTCACAGTTCAGTTCCTTTTCGTATTTATTGGCACGATTGTACAGGGAAATCAAACATTTCAGATGATATTGTGAATCTGTAGCAATCATATCTCCAGCAGCAAGCTTTTTAAGCAAGTCCTTGTCTTGAAGAAGGTTAGCTGCAT
Source organism: Littorina saxatilis (assembly GCF_037325665.1). Lineage (NCBI taxonomy): Eukaryota > Metazoa > Mollusca > Gastropoda > Littorinimorpha > Littorinidae > Littorina > Littorina saxatilis. The sequence continues at coordinate 38,346,661 of NC_090257.1, forward strand.
GTCTCACCTTATAGTCCAGTCCAAATGTTGCTGCGCTGTACAACTTGCCAAAGCTCTCATTACAAAAGAAACAAATATCTTTGGATGACGCCGGAGTGCCAGCAGATCGTCTTGTTTTGGCTGAGCTGCAGGTGGCTGCTCTGTCCTCTGCCTGCCGTTTCTCAGCTTTCTTTTGAAGTCTTTCCAAACTTCGCTTGCCCATTTTTTCTCTGCAAGACTTATGCCATGATGCACTATTTTTCTGAACAGTCTCTTTAATCCCAGATCCATCATCCAGTTGAAATACCCCCACAGTTACAGGAAGGTCAAAACCGCATGCAAGAAACTGTTGGACATTTTCAGCAAACAAAGTGTATCCTTCGCCACTCCTTGTACCCACTGCTGGGCAGTTCAGATGTTCTGTTGTCTTGTTCTGACAGAAAATGCATCGACTCCAGTCAACAACAGGTGACTGTGAAGTTGAGGGTTCACAAAATGGATCAACATCTTTGTAGTGTTTCGCCATATTTTTCCTGCAGAAAAAAGTTAACGTAACTTAATAGTTTTTCTCAAATATGGTGTAAGCCTTTTCTGAGAGCAAAAGGGTCTTTTAATAAACAAACAAATAAACAAAAATATATATAAAAAAATATATACAAGATTTTTTTTTCAAACGCACTCCGTTTATAGAAGACAGAACTGCTCCTAAAAACAGAAAAACAAAAATAAATAAATAAACAATGAAAGACGAACGTTGACACTGAAAGCCGTAGGGTCTGGGAAGCAAAACCAACTGTTTTTTCAGTATAATATGCTATCCTTACCAAAAAAAACGAAGCTGTTTTGTGACCTTGCTCTCTTCTCAATATGTCAAAAGTCGCGTACCATACTTTTTCACTCGGCGACCAAAATAATGATTGTATGCACAGACACTTGCACTTTCCTACGCATCATGAAAAAAACCCGCATGCACTTTCAAAGTGAAGTAAAGGTACTCCAATAAAACAAAATTGTAAACAAACGTCACTTACCATATGTGTAGTTTGTCGCAAAAGGATGATGCAGCGATTCAACTGACACGCCGGTTCGGCAGTCCAGCGGTGTACGTCACTGCAAAGCACGCGCTCGAATCGCGACAGAATATCGCTACACTGCTATGTTTTTCCATTCTAACCTTGCTTTGGTAGGAGTCGTGTGTTATCCACACAACAGCTGATGATGAGTGACATTTCCCTACATGAGCGTTGTAATGACGTGTCAAATCATGGAATGCGTCTGCTCTCAAAAACCAAAACATTGGCGGCAGAAAAAGGAAGTGGCCCGCCACATTGATGGCCAGCCATTTGTGCCGCAACTTCATCGCGTGTTTTTTAAGGGTGGATTCCACCCAAAGTAGGACTCTACAAGGTGGCTGCTACCAGTTTTTATACCAAACTAAGTACACTTTATCGTTTTTTCAAAAAAATACATTGCTATAAAGATTGTCATACTGAATGTAAGGAACAGATTGACTAATCCCCAGTTTCTCATGTTGGTAACCACTGGATTTTGTCAGATGTGTCGTTCTCCCACATTTGAACGATGCTGTAGTGCGAGCCGGTCAAAATGCCCTTTAGTTGTCAAACCACGTTCTCTTTTTCCGCACAAACTGTTTTGCGTTCCGGACCGGAACACACTGAGGAGATGATCATTGACTATTTCTGATTGGACAATGATGCCAACGCCCACATGACCCTAGCTACAATGTCAAGGTCGGAAAGTCGTGAATAGTGGAAAGGTTACTTTTGGTGGTCACATTAGATATTATGTTTTTTGGAAAGTTCGTTTTATTTGCAGCCACAGTTCGGTAAACGACAAATGGCTAAACCCAACCACCTAAGAATGAGAAGCGTTTTTGTAACATGACCCATATTCTGCAAAAATGCAGCCATGACGCAGGGGGTAGGTTACAAAAAACCGTCATGTACCGCTTGACTGCATACGGATATAAGCAAATTATACCTTAAACGAAAGCTAAAGATTTTTGCCATCAGACAGCAAGTAAAATGCCTAATTCGTATACACAGTTTTATTTTTAACAACATCTGTATAACATGCGGACGACAAAACAGGAAATGCCATTTTCTCAATCGATATGTATAGCTAACTGAACGCCTGGTTGAAACCGCAATCAAAAACATCTTGAAAATTGTTTATTCTCACAGCTAGAATTATTTTACATCAACAATTGTTAATTTACCGAGGAAAACAACAGTCACATAAGATGCAAAATGGATGATTTTGAATCAACTCCGAAAACCGAACCGGGTCGAAGCAAAAAAGAGTTTACACATACACAGGCTTGAAAAAGGATAATTTGGTTCAATCTGTTAGATTTTTACCCATAACGTTAAAGGTCAGCTTAATATAAAAGGAAAGTGATCATTGTAAAAGAATTTTGCTATCGCAAAATAATTCAACTTCCGGTTTTACCACATGGCGTCCATAATATTATCAATTTATTACATAGCGTTCATTTGTCAGAAATTATACTAAATGTTAGAAGCGATCTTAAAGTGAAAGTAACGTTTAATAAAAGTATGCGCATTTATTTATTGATTGATATATGACTAAAATAATGGACATGTAATTTAAACGTACAAAACGACATTTTGTACACTACCTCTCTAAAAAAACCGCGACTATGACCGACCGATATGTATGTGTAAATTATAGGTCATTGTTAGTGATGAAAACGGGTTTTCTTTGAAAGATGACACGCAAACTGTGAAGTTCAAGCCCATAAATGATTTTAGTACGACTTCTTCAAAACAGGTCTGTTTTTCACTCCACCAGTTTCAGTTTTAATAAAATATATGTATAGCTCTCATTTTCAAAAAAAACTTATCTGCAATTCACTTAACCAAATACACAATGAACCCAGAAGGTATTAGAGTGAGACACTTTACAGTGAAATATGTTATGATTCCCCTTATTTCAAAATATATGCATTTTAATTGTCAGACACGATTCACGTCGTTGGTACGTGTCCTCTGGTGAGGCAACCGTTAGCATTTTTTGTCGTAAAAATTGACATTTGTAAACATAAATCATGGACAAAAAACTAATTCTACAAAAAGTGCAGGTTTTCTTGGTATAGTCAGTTAAAGCATCTTAAAATTCAAGAAATTGTGCAATTACGTGTATGTATTTGAAATGGCAGAAAATATTGAATGAAAGTGATTTTTGACTGATTGAAACCCTACCCCCACTAACAAAATGTGCCCTGAGATTAGGGGTGTTAGTTGAAGATGAATGAATAATGGCTATGGTTTTCCCCTAAAGTATTCAAAACCTAAACATATATACTGTTCAAAAAAAGAAACGCATAGCTTGTAATATTTGGTTAATTTAGTTATATGGCTACAAGGATATCCACCAAACTGCAGAAAATGTTTATCTGGTCGTCGACCTTTCGTCCATTGCCACAAGTGAGCTCTGCACGTGACGCATGCGTTATCAGTGGCTACAATGTCAAAATTGCTCATTTGGCATGACCACTCGTCATGCTTCAGTGTAATCTCGTGAAACTCGGGGAATATTGAGCTCTCACCATGTCTTCCAAAACCCATAAAAGCGGATTGTTCGCCACAAAGAAATCAGACGACAATTCAGCGACGAAAGATGGCCCGATTGAGCAGAGAAGACCGCCAAATTGCATTGGGTCGTTTACAAGCAGGCCAAAGTCAAAGTGCAGTCGCCAGGCACTTCCACGTGTCCCAGAGCACCATCAGTAGACTGTGGGTCAGGTTTCAAGCCACTGGCTCCGTTGCTGACTTGCCACGAGCGGGAAAACCAAGGGCGACAACTGCTGCTCACGACCGCTTCATACGGCTCCGCCACCTCCGGAATCGTTTCCTGTCGGCCTCATCTTCTGTCCAGGCTCTCCCCGGGCCACACCGATTATCGGACCAGACCGTGCGGAACCGCCTGCATGAAGCTGGTTTGAGAGCTCGCAGACCTCACAGAGAAGCTGTCCTCACCCGCCGCCATCGCCAGAACCGAGTGCAGTGGGGCAACCAGCACCTTCGCTGGACCGTCCGGAATCACTGGAGACACGTGTGGTTCAGCGACGAGTCCTACTTCCTGCTCCAGCGACATGATGGTCGGAGGAGGGTCTACCGGAGAGTAAACGAACGTTACGCGCCCAACTGTGTGGATGAGGCACCCGTTCATGGTGGTGGAGGCGTCATGGTGTGGGGGGCGATCAATACCGCTGGAAGGAGCACCCTGGTGCACGTCCAAGGGCGCATAACTGCCCAGCGATACGTGGAGGAAATTCTGCGCCCACACGCCCTTCCTCTTCTGGCTGACCAGGATGCCATATTCCAGCAGGACAACGCTCGCCCGCACACAGCACGACTCACCACCCAGTTCTTCACCGACCACCATGTCCAGGTGCTTCCCTGGCCATCCATGTCGCCAGACATGAACCCGATAGAACACCTCTGGGATGAATTGGACAGACGTGTGCGCAGGCGAGAAGAAGCGCCGGCAAATCACCGCGATCTATTGCAGGCACTTCAGGAGGAGTGGGACACCATCCCACAGCAAGATATCCGGCATCTGATCCAGTCCATGCCCAGAAGGTGCCGGGCAGTTGTTGCTGCTCAAGGCAGTCACACCCCCTACTGACTTGACAGCCTCGGCACCCAATCGTATTGATTGACTGATTGATTTGAAGATGCAAATGAACTGTGTGTGCATTCAACTGTGTCCATACCAAATTTCAAACAAATAATCTAAATATTGGATTTTCTGTTAATTTTTTCGAAAAATAAAACAAATTTGGCAAGTAGCAACTATGCGTTTCTTTTTTTGAACAGTATACATAGGCAAGATGTTCTACATTAACACAATTAACTTTTTAAACATATACATATGCTTAGTACACGATACTTCCGGTTTTTCTACCGGATGACTTATACATTTAGGGGGTAAACACCTTATTGTAGAAAAAGCTTTATTTTCAAAAAGTGCAAGTAATTATTAAAAATCATACATAATATTTATATATTAGAGTTAATTTTCCTTCGAAAGTCATTTGTTTCAAGTGGCAGACAATGTCAGTTGGAGAGTTACATGTACGTAAAGTGTATAACTGTTGTCTGTGATTAGTGCATTGTGTACACATTGGCACCATTTGATCCTAAATGTTAAACGATGTCGTGATCATACCACAGTTTTAAGATAATTTACATCGCATCGATTACTAAATTGATGGTAGAATTTCACTGATAAATTCTATTTCCGGTAGCGTCAGTGCCGTTATCTGAGATAGTAACGTTTTACATGGTTTCACGTTCAGTGGTGAACGTAACGTGTGGTTTAAACAAAATTACTTGCACATACAATAGTGAAGTCTGTCTGTGTGTCTTTGTTTGTGTGTTTGTCTATGTCTGTCTGTGTGTTCGTCTGTTTGTCTCTCCCTCTGTCTGTCTATCTCTTTCTCTCTGTTTCTTTGTCTGTCTGTCTGTGTGTCTCTCTCACTCTCTCTCTCTCTCTCTCTCTCTCTCTCTCTCTCTCTCTCTCTCTCTCTCTCTCTCTCTCTCTCTGCGAGGTAGGTGCACTTAAAGAGAAAGCAATACAGAAAGAAATGCATTTCTCTACCAAGAATGAAGTTTGTCTGTCTGTGTGTTTGTGTGCGTGTTTTTTTGGTTGCGTAAGTGTTTCTCTATAAGCATCTCTACGTCTTTGTTTGCGTACATAAGTGCGTGCGACCGTGCGTGCATGTGTGGGGGTTTCTGTGTCGGTTTGTCTCACTGTGTGTATGTCTGTCATTTTGTCGGTATGTTTGTGTATGTCTTTGTGTGTGTGTGTGTGTGTGTGTGTGTGTGTGTGTGTGTGTGCGTGCGTGCGTGCGCGCGCGCGCGCGTGTGTGTGTGTGTGTGTATGAGTGCGTGCGTGCGTGTGTGTGTGTGTGTGTGTGTGTGTGTGTGTGTGTGTGTGTGAGTGTGTGTGATTGCAATTATTCCTCCTTTCTACATTTAGTCAAGTTTTGACTAAATGTTTTAACGTAGAGCGGGGAATCGAGACGAGGGTCGTGGTGTATGTGCGTGTGTGTGTGTGTGTCTGTGTGTGTGTGTGTGTGTGTGTGTGTGTGTGTGTGTGTGTATGTAGAGCGATTTAGACTAAACTACTGGACCGATCTTTATGAAATTTGACATGAGAGTTCCTGGGTATGATATCCCCAGAGGTTTTTTTCAGTTTTTTTGATAAATGTCTTTGATGACGTCATATCCGGCTTTTCGTGAAAGTTGAGGCGGCACTGTCACGCTCTCATTTTTCAACCAAATTTGTTGAAATTTTGGTCAAGTAATTTTCGACAAAGCCCAGACTTCAGTATTGCATTTCAGTTTGGTGGCTTAAAAATTAATTGATGGACTTTGGTCATTAAAAATCTGAAAATTGTAAAAAAAATATTTGTTTTTATAAAACGATCCAAATTTACGTTCATCGTATTGTCCATCATTTTCTGATTCCAAAAACATATAAATATGTTATATTTGGATTATAAACAAGCTCTAACAATTAAACATTTAAAAATTATTATCAAAATTAAATTTTCGAAATCAATTTAAAAACACTTTCATCTTATTCCTTGTCGGTTCCTGATTCCAAAAACATTAGATATGATATGTTTGGATTAAAAACACGCTCAGAAAGTTAAAACGAAGAGAGGTACAGAAAAGCGTGCTATCCTTCTCAGCGCAACTACTACCCCGCTCTTCTTGTCAATTTCACAAAAACAAACAGATAATGACGTCATTTTAAGTGGCACAAACGTGTACATGAATGCCTTCCCTTTGGAATGATTTACAGTTATATAATTTCTGTCAAGCGGTTTAAGTTTTATGTCCGTTTTATGAACCCAACCCTCAAAACAAGAATAGTAACGCCAAAGAAGGAAAACATACACACAAACCAACGTTTTTCTCACCGGTGGTTTGGAATATTGCCCCAAAACTTTCGATTTAGTGTTGTGGTGTTAAAATCTATCAGAAAAAAGTGTTTGCTAACGTGACGCCAAAAAGTAACCAAAACGGTCCTTAGCCGACTGACTACAAGGTTTGGCTCACAATCCAAAAAAGTGTGAGCATTCTGCCATTGACTGTGCGGATAATTACATTTATTTTCGGTTTACCGCAGTAAGCCGAACACAGTGTTGGGGGCATTTAGGAACCTACGCTAATTATGATGACGCGAGCTTCCATTCAAATTAACTTAGGCAACGATGGTTCGATGACGTCATCCAATAGTCACATCACAGAAGGAAATGTACAAATGCTGAACGTAGCCCATTTTAGCTCGACTTATTAGACAGATAGGCTTGAGGAGAATGATAATAACAAAGTTATTAACAGAATGCAGACCTCAATGATCGTGAGAACGCACAATTTGTTGTTTTCTGATGGTTATAACCGGAAGTATCTTTCGATAATGGGGCAGACAACTCCCGTAAACCCCTTCAGGCTTACTTCCCTTCTTTGTTGTCGTTAGTTTAATGGCAGACTAACACTAACACTGGAATTTTGAATGGCCTCGAGTTGTTATAGGCTTTGTTGGTCTGATTTTCTGCTTGTTCTTCTCTGCGGGTGTGAGAAAACTTTCTGGGGGTATGGCTGGTATTAACCCTCCAGCTATCTTGTACAGCATCGTCAGGCGAAGTTGTCTACGCCGGTCAGCAAGTGCTGAGTCTGATGGCAAGTTCAGTCTCTGCAGCATCTCTGTGACGCAACCGGGTTTTCTCCATGGATCTGTAATATTTGCAGGTAAATCTCGCTGCTTTGTGTTGAATCTTCTCGATTTTGTCGGTATCCAGTTTTAAATATATGGGTTTACGGGAGTTGTCTGCCCCATTATCGAAAGATACTTCCGGTTATAACCATCAGAAAACAATAAATTGTGCGTTCTCACGATCATTGAGGTCTGCATTCTGTTAATAACTTTGTTATTATCATTCTCCTCAAGCCTATCTGTCTAATAAGTCGAGCTAAAATGGGCTACGTTCAGCATTTGTACATTTCCTTCTGTGATGTGACTATTGGATGACGTCATCGAACCATCGTTGCCTAAGTTAATTTGAATGGAAGCCCGCGTCATCATAATTAGCGTAGGTTCCTAAATGTGTTGGGGGGAGAGCATCACCGTGTTTGGCCGACTTCCGGTGAGACGACCCGCAGTCGACCGACTGAAATTTTGTTCGTGAAACCCGATAACGTCGGATTACTGTGGTTCTCTCGGACAACTGCAGTTGGTCGACTGTGTTTCTGGCTTTTTCATAAGATAGCAGTGAACCGACTGACAGTCGATCAACTGCCCAGTCGATCGACTGTGGTTGATCGCCGGGTCACCGGAAAGCGAGTTTCATGAGCGAATCACCGTCACCCGCGGACAACCGCAGTCGACCGACTGTACAGTAATCCGAATGGCCAAGTCGAAGGCTAAATTTAGCAACATTACCACTTCCGTTTGCTCATTCGCACGTGGAAATGGCCGATTTCGAAGAAAAAACTAGTCTCGGCCCGCTCAAAATAACAATGACCGAGACTTTTAAGTAATTGCTTCGCGTGACGTCTAACCCTCTTACGCCATAATGTGACGTCTTCAAGACATAACCCTGACTTGTCTCCTGGATTACTGCGTCATGATAGATAAATTTCGAAGAACAATCACAAGGTTTGGCTCACAATCCAAAAAAGTGTGAGCATTCTGCCATTGACTGTGCGGATAATTACATTTATTTTCGGTTTACCGCAGTAAGCCGAACACAGTGTTGGGGGGAGAGCATCGCCGTGTTTGGTCGACTTCCGGTGAGACGACCCGCAGTCGGCCGACTGAAATTTTGTTCGTGAAACCCGATGACGTCGGATTACTGTGGTTCTCTCGGACAACTGCAGTTGGTCGACTGTGTTTCTGGCTTATGAAACTGGCCCCAGGGTCGGACCCAGGGGGGGGTTCCGGGGGTTCCGGAACCCCACCCCTGGAAAAAGCATGTACCTTGCTTTGAGTGGTTTTTTTTTTTTTTTACTAGTTTTAGCACCAAAACAATGCTGCTCTTAACCCTCAAAACAAGGCCCAGAATGCACCAGATTGCACAGATTTTAACCGTTTTTCAAAAATTTTCCGGGGGAGCACGCCCCCGGATCCCCCTAGTTCGCGCGCCTGCTTTGCAGGCGCGCGCTTGTGGCTTCGCCACTTCGCTGATTTTCCCCCCCAAAAAAGGAGGAACCCTCCCCCCTTACAACTCATTTGGTCCGGCCCTGCAGTCGATCGACTGGGCAGTCGATCGACTGTCAGTCGGTTCACTGCTATCTTATGAAACTGGCCCCTGAACTGTCGCGCCTTTTCCCCATTATTGGCTTTGGGCAACCTAACTGTGCACGCCGAGACTACGTTTTGCATTTGTAACCGAGACCTCGCGGGACAAGCGTATGTCATACGTCTGAGGAGATATGACGTAATAATTGCGTGTTTCGCTTGACTTCAAAATGATCCAAATGGTGACAAAATGAAGCGCCGTGTTACTATACTGTGAAGCTTGTTCCAAAGTGGTACTCTTGAGAGTTATGTGACTTGCAGACACTTCCAATATGGCCTAGGCAATAAAATAGACCTCGACGGGGAGGAAAAGCCGCTGATCTTCGAAACATGATTTAAACAAGCATCGTGCGCCTAGAAGTGCATGCCACTTCGAAATCATGCCGCAAAGAGTGGGTAAGCGATGTTTTACCACCAAGCGATTAGGTTCTTAAAAGGCCTGGAATGGCTGACGCGACTGAGACCGCAGTTTTGCCCAAAGATAGCGATGTTTCACAGAAGGGGTCCGACAGTCCCTCCTCGTCAGATTCGGAGGAACTTGACCAACCTCCACCCGGACCAAAACCAACAGGCCCCGCTAAACCCACTGGAAAGGCCTCACTAAGTCAGGCCACAGTATCCGTCGAATCAGAGGACGAGGTTGTCAAGAAACCCCCGGCATCCCAATGGACTTACAAGGCCATAAAAAAGAGGATAAAACAGTTAGAGAAGCCGTCCCTGCTGCATGTGTGTTTTTTTACGATCAATTTTGTCATGTTCGGACTTGGCATGGCCGGTTTTTCTATCGGCCTCTTAGCCATTAATGACAGAGCCGCGCTGACTGGCCTTATATCCGACGACTCCTCCAACAACCGGTTATCGGGCGTGGACTTTGGCGGCTTTATGGTGCAGGTGGCAACCATAATGGTTCCCATAGGCCTCGTATTCATTACTCTTGGTCTACTGGGCGCTGCCGGAGTTGCTACACAGAATCCGCAACTGTTATTTTATTACAGCTTGTGTATGGGCGGTTTAGTGGGCGTCGAGGTCTTATATGTCCTGTATCTAATGGCGAATTGGAGTTCCATAGAAAAGGAGTGGGTTAAAGAACTAAAAGACAGTATGACGACTGAATACGATGGGAAAGTCAACTCCACAAAATTTTTCTCACAGGCCCTCGACATGGCGCAGTACTTCTTTGGCTGCTGCGGCATAACGAACATTGATGACTTCATAGACACACCTTGGTACAAAACAAAGAACAAGAACATACTCAATTCCACCTCCACTCCATCTCCGCTGGTTAGCACCACCACAACCGAACCTTTAAACAACACAAGCGTGAACGGAACTACAACGGAACGCACCACACAAAAAACCACCACAGAAAAGCCAAAGAAGATCGTCAGGTTCCCGAAGAGCTGCTGCAAGTCGGAAGACAACATTTTAACGGACTTGACCAATCTGCAGAAGGTCAAGCTGGTCAATATTGACTGTCCCATAAAAAACGCTTCGGCAAGGAACCCCCACACGTTGGACCCTTGTTTAGGCGCTGTGAAGAAATATATGACCAGCCAGGTAAGACTTAAAAACACGAAAGTTGTATTAGTTTTAAAGGAACGTTGAATGCAGAGCACATTGTCAACCGCAGGCAATATGAGTCATGAGTTATGCCTGTGTGGTTAGTTTAAAGCCACCCTCCGCCTCCCGTAAACTACATGTTTCTGATTAGTGAGCTCCCCGAGCTTTTACATACGGTACAAACCTACTTCCATTTGAACGCTTAACGCTCGGGAACATCCTGGCTGCTTTCCGTTGTGAGTGAGACATTGTCGTGCGTCGAGCATTCATACATGGCTCAAACAACAGGGAACGTTAATGGCGAGCTTACTTCACTCGTAAACGTTACAAAATACAACTCAAACATAACTCAGTTCAAGGCACGCCATGCCGAGAGTGCTGGGCGGAAACACGTGATCTCTATCATTAACGTCTCGGTACGAGACCTGGGTCCATATTCAAGAAGCCTCCGACAGTGGTTTTGTCGGTACGAGAAACAGAAAACTTCTGATAACCCCCTGTCGTGGAATTCACGAAGAACCGATAGTGCCTATCGTAGGCACTGTCCTACGATAAAGTTAGAGGTGCCTATCCCTACTGATAAGCACTGTTGTCGTTACAATAACTTTGATTTCAAGATTGCGGCCATCAGTTTGCAGCGTTACCGGTAAAGAAGAAATATTCTAAGACATACGATTTTTGGGGACGGGATACATGCACAAATTCATATTCTGCATGCACGATATTTTGCAGTTGACTGTTGACGGACGTGATAACTGACAACATTCAGTTTGCGAACAGAATGGGTGCCTAGCCTCTTGTTTCACAAGTGATACTCGCGTTGCGGTTTCACGCGTCTGGTGCATATCAAGATGTTTGCGTGGTGCCGATTTGAGGTCAGCCAGCCACAGCAAGCAGGGCCTTGACAGGGCTCAGCTGCTGCGTCAGGCGCACGCGCATATCGACCGTAAACAAGGGAATCCCCCCGCTAGCTATCGGGGAGGCTGTCCGATGAATGTGAATTCGGCAGTACGACAAAAGTTGTCGGACAGAGAGCTATCAAACTTCGGGGCGCTTGTCGTAGGACATGCAGTCGCATCGTCTTGCATACGCGCCCAGTTGTTTCGGTCAAACTCTTTCCATGACATCCCCCTTTCTTTTTGTAATAAACCCGTCTTTCTTCGACAATTAAACATCGTATTAAATAAAAACAAACAGAAATTAAATGTTTTTCTTGGTTTAATTTTAAACAAGATTTTATTAGAGAAATACAGGGTGGCATGTATATGCGATATAGACATTTGTTTTTCTTCTAAGGTATACACGTCTTTTTAACACACTTCACACAATCTTGTTTCAGACTTCAGTTGAGCACTGAGTCTTTCATCAGTGTCTCTGATTTCACGAGAAACAATAACACTGTTACTGAAGGTCAAATCTACATTCCAAACTTCGGAACTACTGCTTTAACACATTTAAACTTAAACCGAACATCTCTTATAACTGCGCTGAGTCTTTCGCGCAGTATGGACAACGATTTTCACTGAAAACGTTGTGGAAGTCGAATTTCCCTGCCACTCCGGGTACGAACAGGAGAATGTTCGACATCTGGAGGATCTGGCGGTTTCTCAGGCTCTGCGCCGTCAGAATCAGCTGTTGTTGCCACAGGTGGTTCACAAACAAGAGTTACAGCACGGATGTCTTCGTCTTCAGGAGCTCGACGAAGATGTCTTCCATTTCTTCGCAACAGACCAGAGAATGTTTGCACCACGTAGGACCTCGTGGCGCACTGTTCAACAACGCAAGCCGTCTTCGCCATCAATCTTGATTTTCACAGTCTCACCAGGCTCTAGATGAGGTAGAGATTCCACACCGTGACGACGATCGTAGTACTGCTTCTGTTGCAGCTTAGCAACTCTTTCCCTTTCTTGGGCAGCCGTAGCTACAGGGGTTTGGGGAATCAGGGGTTTGGGAAGACAAGGGAGTCGAGTTCGAAGTTGTCGACCAAAGGCTAACTTGGCTGGGCTTGCACCGAGTGAGGGAATGGGAGTAGCCCTGTAGGACAAGGCTAGGACAACGTCGCCTTGTGCCAAGATCCGTTTTGCCGTCTGTACATATCTTTCCGCTTTCCCATTACTCTGAGGGTACCGTAGGCTGCTTGTCACATGCGTGAAACCCCTCGAGTGTTTGAAGTCCTGAAACCGTTCCGATGAGAATTGCGTACCATTTTCGGACACAACGATTTCTTGCACCCCGTGTCTGGAGAACGGCAAGGCTTTCAGCTTGCTCATCACTTCTTCTGCCGTTTTTTCTGGACAGCTGCTCAATCTGAACAGACCTGTTTACCCCCCCCCCCCCCCTTGGAAATCAGGAATGCAACCGTTCCTTTTCAGTAATTTGAGGCATCTTTCAGTAATCTTTTTTATCAACCATAAACCAGCTCGAAAATGATTAAACGACACGTTTGATCGCGCGCTACCATGCAAAACAAGTACAAAATTGATGATAACCATGTTTAACAGTATTGTTCTACACACACAGACGCTCTCTCTCTCTCTCTCCCTCTCTCTCTCTCTCTCACACACACACACACACACACACACACACACACACACACACACACACACACACACACACACACACACACACACAAAACAAGACACCTGATATATATATATATATATATATATATGCAAGTTAACAAAGACAAATTTACTTTATCTAAAAAAAACTTGCACACACACAGTATTTGCAGTCAAGATGAATGTCAACAAAACCACCTTACATTCAGTCGTGAACATCAACATCCTGCATTAAAACCAGTCATAATAACACTCTCCAGAAGCTACCTTTCATTTTAGAGGACCGATTCGTTTATGTTATTAAAAAACATTTTTCAAGTTTTTCAATTCAAAGAACTGTGATCTTTGCTATATTGGAAAAAGATTAATGGAGATATGTTTTAGACTCAGAAAGACTTGAATTTCGGCAACAGTGCAAGTCACTGATGAGCGCGACCAGAGACATACATCTATCTATACATGTCTCTGCCTCGGGCGCGACGGACCGTAGCGAGAGATCGGTTCGCAGGTCTGAGAGATTCTGTCGAAGTAGAGACCTAGGTCAAATATATTTGTTGCCATTTTCATTTGTGTACTGCATTTTATTTAACCAAAGCTGCGTCTAACCTCGGGACATGTTGCTTGGTTCGCGAACGGCTGCAGTGCCACGACGTGACTCGTGACTGACAAGCTTTGTTGTTGCACTGATCTCAATTCGGTCACCAAAATGTATGTGATTCGCTCTTCTTAGACTTCGCCAGACACGGCCGCTTGACTTAATAGTTTTGCCGATATTTCTGTACAACTTTAGCTTCATTGGTTGACATTTCGTCCCCAGAGAGATCGGCCTTACACTTCGGACCCATTTTTGTCGTCCGAGGGGGAGCATATCGTCTTTTGTTTCATATTTATTGACCAAGGCCGAAGGCCGCGGTCAATAAATATGACTCAAGACTCAAGACTCAAAGACTCAAAATGTTTACTGTCCTCATAAAAACAAGGAAAATTGCCTTACAGTGTCAGGCGATCACAGACATAAAAACATCACATGTATTAAGAATTAAACGATTGCACTTAAAACTAATAACTCTAGCCCGCTTCATATTTGCTGTAAACTTAGAATTAGAATTGCATTAAAACACAATCATGTAAACATCCTGAGCGTCTCTCGCAGCACTCACACTTACAGACACACACAGACACACACAGACACACACAGACACACACAGACACACACACACACACACACACACACACACACACACACACACACACACACACACACACACACACACACACACACACACTCTCTCTCTCTCACTCGCCATCTCTCTCTATCTCAGTTTAACTAAAAACAATAAAATATATTTAGATTGAGTGGGTAATAATGGCACACAGGCATGATTTAAAAGGTCATGGATAGATAACACATGCGCGTGTATCAAGACCAAGAGCATTCTACAAACTCGTACTCACCTGCACACACACACGTACACAAACACATACATACACACAGTCACACGATCACAACACACAAGCACACACGCGCGCACACACACACACACACACACACACACACACACACACACACACACACACACACACAGAGACGCTCACACAGACACAGGCATACACACACACACACACACACTCACACCAGCGGATCAACGTCCGCGCACCCACACATGCATATGAAACAAAAGTCGATATGCCCTCCGAGGACCGACAAAAAAAGCTGGTCTGACAACAACCCATCAAACATCGTTTTTGTCATCATTTTGGTAGCGCGAAAATAATTGCATCATCAACAGAGGGAGCCATGAGTTGAAACGCGAGTTTGGTTTTGAAAATACCGTTTTTGGGGCCCCACCACGCTGGTGCAATCACTGAAGGCAGGCGCGAGAGTGAAGGCGCTACAAGTACAAGTGAAAGCGAGTCAAGGAGATCTGTGTATTAATTTGATGACATTTTGAGACAAGTAGTATGTCAGGTTTGAGGAAGAAAAGTTCTGTAGGTTCCGACTAACTGAATGGTGTGTGAATCCAGCAGTACGCGTCTTCGACTTTGGGCCGACAGCGGCGTTTCATTGCAAAGAATGACCTACATTTTGCATTTGCTTGCGATGGGATTGCCCCGCTGTTTCGAAGAGTTGCTTGTTTGCGGCACTGTCAGCGTTCGTGACATCTCTTAGCAAAAGTGAGCGTACATACTCACCCTGGTCGTCCAGCCGTTGTCCGTTGCCCGTCTTTATCTGTCTGTACTGAACATTACCTTTGGATATTTCTCCAACGCTATGAAGTGAAGAAACACCAAATGTTGCAAAATGTTGTATGACCCCAAGAGCTCAAAAAAGATACTTGAGAACCTTGACCTTACCTTAAGGTCAAGGTCACAGGGAGAATGAATGTGGTCTAAAAACTGCAAAATTTCACATTGTGCCAGTTTTCTGGAAAACAAATTAAAAACAGCGGGCTTAGTTTTGTATGGTATACAAGAAAAAGAAAGCCTTATCTTCTGATACCATTTTGGTTGACCTCGCTTCAATGTCAAGGTCAGAGGAGCCCTTCAAAGTTGAATTGTAGACATATTTTGATGTGAGCTTGCCCCTTTAACTTTACTATGGACGATATCTCTTACAAACTTAAACACTGAGTGGGCCTTTGTTAGAATTTCATAGTGATCCACATCTGGCCACATGTCGTCAGTGTCAAGGTCACATTGACCCCTATCACGAACATTCGACCTAGACACAATCATTTGTCGTAGTAAGCGTAGACATCCGGTCTGCTCCCCGCCTAATGGCCGATGTCTTCCGTCTTCGGGGGACTACGTGGGTTTAGATTTGGAGTGGTCCTTCTCCTAGAGGAGTTTCCTTGCAGGGATAGTGAGCCTCCTCTGCCCTCGTTTTAATTTTGGAGTGATCTTCTCCTAGGACAGCTGCCTTCCAGGGTTGACGAGCCTGTCCTGCCCGGCTATTTAACCCATAGTTGGGGGTTGGTTCGTGGGCACCAGGGCGTATCCACACGCCGGTGGGCCTGCATGCCACACGTCTAGGGGCCAACCTCCTCCGAGTCCTTGTAGTTCAGCCTGGGTCCTTTCGGTACCCAGTTCACGCCTGTCGCCACGATGGAGGCACTACAAAGGGCTTGCTGTGGAGAGGTTATGTACTGGCAGGAGAGACTGACGCAAGCTGCTCTCTTTTCGCGTTGTCCTGAAAAGGACGGTGCTAGCCAGCGGTGAGGGCTGAAAGCGAGAGGTGACAAGCACAAAACACTTCGCCAACACACTAGACACATCACACAACCATTTGACAGGCATTGACCCCTATCAAAAATGTGACCAAGACGGGTAAAGAAATCACTATTTAAAAGTGACCATGTGTCTTGATAAAAAGTGTTAAAAAGCACCATTATCCTTTGTATAATTATGTTGAATTACTGGTCTTATGTTCAGTGACCTTGGCCCTTGACTTTGGGTCAAGGTCATATGTATTTTCGTAAGAGAAATGTGTAAAACAATTTGTATCGAATGATGCTATTGACAGTTTCAATTGTTTGACCTTGAATTTCGAGGTCACATAAAGGTGAAAGTCATGTAAAGGATACAGTTAGCATGTTTCAATGTATATTTTATGAACCAGCTGTAAGACAAGTCCTACGGGCCTAACGCTTTCTTGCATTGAAATGCCTTTTCTCTTTTGCCTTCTTCTACGGTACCCCTTGGTTATAGAGGATCCAGCTCTGTATACATGTTTACCCACAAATGTATCCAGGCATCGTGGCCACTTTGAATTGATAGCCTTGTGATGTGTGACCTTTGATGATCTTGACCTTGGCCAAAGGTCATGTGTAATTTGGTAGGAAAAATCTGTAAACCAGTTCTAATAGTGTACAATGTCCTTGCCAGCTTCAGTTGTTAGACCTTCATCTTCAAGGTCACCTGAAGGTCAAGGTCACTTTAAGACAAAGGTCAAGCATGAGAGTCGCATGGGCTTTGCTTTGTTAAGATTTTTTACCAAGAGACATGGATTTCTTTACCCGGCTTGGTCACATTTTTCATAGGGGTCAATGTGACCTTGACCCTAACGATATGTGACCAGATGTGGCTCACTATGAAATTCTAACAAACGCCCCACTCAGTGTTTAAGTTTGTAAGAGATATCGTCCATAGTAAAGTTAAAGGGGCAAGCTCACATCAAAATATGTCTACAATTCAACTTTGAAGGGCTCCTCTGACCTTGACATTGAAGCGAGGTCAACCAAAATGGTATCAGAAGATAAGGCTTTCTTTTTCTTGTATACCATACAAAACTAAGCCCGCTGTTTTTAATTTGTTTTCCAGAAAACTGGCACAATGTGAAATTTTGCAGTTTTTAGACCACATTCATTCTCCCTGTGACCTTGGCCTTAAGGTAAGGTCAAGGTTCTCAAGTATCTTTTTTGAGCTCTTGGGGTCATACAACATTTTGCAACATTTGGTGTTTCTTCACTTCATAGCGTTGGAGAAATATCCAAAGGTAATGTTCAGTACAGACAGATAAAGACGGGCAACGGACAACGGCTGGACGACCAGGGTGAGTATGTACGCTCACTTTTGCTACACATGCGAGTAGCGGCTATTATCCGTTGTTCACAAAACATTCCTATATAATGTTTGGAAACAATGGTAGGGATAAAAATCAACCGTTTCCAACTGTGCCAAAAAATCAAAAAGACGCGTTCTATAACGGTCAAACGGTCCCTTAACAGACTTGGGCGGGGTCATCTAACGGTTGGCAGACAGCACAAACACCCTGTGACTGCTCGCAAGGAAAAAATAAATCTGGATGGCAGTATGGCTACAACTACGTCGTTTAGTGTAACCATAACCCCTGAATGTATGAACAGCAGAAAAGGCTGTCTTTGACGTCACTGTATAATAAGAAGCACAAAAGGGATTTTTTGGAACTTTCTCTTGGTTGGAGACAAACATGTCCGCAATGCATTCGTGCATCAAGCTATCCATGCAGTCGTTTATTGTTGATTCTTTAGCTCCTCTATGGCAGGGGGATTTTCAATTTGTTTTCCTTCAATTTCACTATGGGAGTTGTTCTTAACATACGTTTGTTAAGAAAATTTTGGCTGATTGTAAAACAGCTGTAATATACGGCAGTCCAGGTTGTCCTTCAACTGTAAAAATGAAATAATGCTCTTTAAAGTATCATTTACAACAGTGGTGGCTGTTTTCACAAGTATGCTACAAAAAACACGACAATACATAATACATAAGGAAAAGCCCTATGTTTGGTCAGTTGGTGAGATAGGTAAATGTTATTTTTGTGTGACAGTTCTGATGGTTTTCAAAGGGCTAATTCTTTGCTTTTCGACATATGCCCAACTGAAAACGCTTTAGCAACTCAAGTGCACACGACAACCATCTAAATAGACTACATGTTCGCAGAAAACACAATACTGAATATAGAGGGAAAAATAACGGCTCTTTTTAAAAGCACTTTTAGTAGTGAAGTACTTTTAGGATTGTTTGGAATTTTTTACCAGCAGACACCCTTTTACTGCTGAGTGTCTTAGTATTGTAAGATGTGTGATTTGAATTTTGGTTTAAAGGTGCCTTTGGTTTGAACACCCCTACCCCTACGAGGCAGAAATACAAAGAAATAGAAGGAAATTGAGCCTATTTGGAACCAGACTTTAGTATGTTCCCATGGGGGGATTCACGGTGCGAATGACACTGCGTCAGCTTTTTGATTTATCTTTAGTATTTTCTTCAACTTTAACTTTTAGGACCATGTATGAGGTTGTGGCAAGCTAAATACACAACACGACGACGTCTCGGAAAAATAGTAAGGATTATATAGGGAAAAACAACAGTGTCAGTTAAAGTCCGTTTTGAAGGTGTTAGTGGTTGGGGATTTTGAAAAGCATCAGACATCAGGCAGATACAATCCTTTCTGCGTGTTCTGGTGCAGAAAGAGTTTTCAGTTTATACATTGGGGTGACCAGTAGATACCATTTTACAACCATACCCCCAAACGACATTTACAGAGCCCAAAGAAGGATTTGGGTCAATTTCAAAGCCATTTTTCCGTATGAAGCGCCAACTTTATATGAAAATGTGTTTAATAAACATCAAAGGACTGAGGTTGAACTTTCTGATAAGGGACATTTTAAACCTAGTCATTGTCACTTCAACGTTGTTCTCTAATATGCCTGGACTATTGGCTAGACTAGTAATTGGTGATGACATAATAAGATGTTTGGTGGCTTGTTGACAGACCAGCTTTTTTGTTGGTCCAAGGGGA
This sequence comes from Littorina saxatilis, assembly GCF_037325665.1. Taxonomy (NCBI): domain Eukaryota; kingdom Metazoa; phylum Mollusca; class Gastropoda; order Littorinimorpha; family Littorinidae; genus Littorina; species Littorina saxatilis. The sequence continues at coordinate 38,366,398 of NC_090257.1, forward strand.
CCATAATTATCGTCTTTTGTTTCATCTTTATCGACCAAGGCCGAAGGCCGCGGTTGATAAATATGAGACAAAAGGCGATATGATCCCCGAGGACCAACAACAAAGTGCTGGCCTGACAACAAGCTACCAAACATCGTTTTTGTCATCATTTTGGTTGTGCAACAAAATGCACAATAACCCACAGGGAGACGAATTTTTAGAATCCAACTCCGGGCCACAAAGCATCATTACAGTAGCACGAGAAAACACGTCAAACTTGTATGTGACGTCAAACGTAGCTTGTTGACGCTTTTCTTCCAGTCTGAAAATGTACAGAGCTGCGATCATACCTGTGAATTCAGTAAGTGTTGAGCATATTTCTTTTCTTTTAAGTGTTTATGACTTTTCGTTGTAGATTTTGCGATTACAGAGATAAGTTGCAAATTGACCATGAGTCGCCGCGGTAATTATCAACATTGATTGGGTCTTTGAGAGTGAATGCTTACAATCGTTGTCCTCGGAAACACAAATCCAAAGCCACGATGGTTCCACACATCAAACAATCAGCCTGATTGGCTTTTACTTTGACAATCCACGTTTCACATGAAAGCTCAAATCCATTCACCACCTCGAGTTATTGCATGGGGAACATGAGATTTATTTACCAGGTGTTCGTGAATGAAAACTCGTGAAAATGATGACAACATGTTATGCTGTCATAGTGACAGAAATGAGGTCACGCAAGTGTCTGAGTATTACATATTTTGTGTGGGCTAGCCAAAACTCAATTTGGTCAAGAAAATTAGTAATTATTATCCCACATAGGAGTGACACTCATGTCATACTAATATCGTTCACTCCACAGTGCATGTGAAGAGGTCGTGTCTGGCAGGGACCTGATTTTCCACTGCCCGTGACACCGTGTCATCGATACAAACGTCATTCTTTCAACACTTGGAATAATGTTAAGAACGTATACGTCACGATATGCTTTCTAGAGTGACGACTATTTGCTTTGACGTCAAAGATTACACAGGCTTTTGGAGAGATCCAGGTTCCATTTTGAAGCTTCTTCAATCTGGGCGCTTCGACTGAGGGACGTTTGGAGCAATAGACACGCAAGTACAGTTTGTAGGATAAACAGAATACTACATCAGTACATGGCTTCCTGTTTGATACCAGTTTTACACTCGTTGTGTTTTCAAATATTGAAAAGCTCGCTTTTGCTCGCAGTTCAATATTTAAAAACACAACTCCTGTAAAAACGGTATCACATAGGAAGTGTCACGTTTCAATATCACAATAAGGTGATTATGAACGGTTAGTTACTTCTAACTAACTAACCGCACCACGATCCACTCTCGCAGTCATACAAATAGATAGAATCATCAAAAGTATAAGTTTCAGACGCCTGTTTATGTAATATCACGCCACCTCCCTCGAGACTTCACTCCAAAAGATGTTCTTTTTACGTTAAAAACGTAAAAACAAGTGGTCACTGACCAAAATGCCAGTTAAAGTACAGAAATAATAATAACACGCTGATCCCGTGTATAGTTAGCAAAATATAACTGTCTGCCTTAAAGTGCTAATTCATGCAGGTGTCACACACCCCACGTCGTCACCACTCGAGTATAATCACAAATAATACAGATGACTTGGTGGTAAGGGTGCAAAAGACATGGTGCAACTTAGCTTTTTGCCACTGAGTGGGCGGCCCGTGATTAGTCTTTAGTCTCCACAACTGCTCCGTTGAAATGTAGTGCCGGTTAGCGTGGCAACGAAGCAGGGAACAGTGGAGACATCAGGCGCCTCACCCAGTCGCTGAAGGTCCTCCCCGTAGTCTACCAGAAAGGTGTAGAAGACGCGTAAATGGGCAGGACGGCGACAGCGACAGCAAAAAGCCAATACAGCAGGTTAGCAGGTTACACGGTGTTTGCGGACGACCTGGTTACAGCATCCCAGCACGTTGTCGTAGTAGATTACGTCCAGCAACAGCAGAAGAAGAAGGCTGCAACAAAAAGCCTCGGTGCACTAAACATGTCATGCTCCCCTCACACCCCACCTTTAAACATGTCACCCTGACATATCTCATCGAGCACGGGGGCCTGCACAAACGGACTTTTACAACAACAAATCAGCTATTTCCCTTCCTTCTCTCCATATCTGCAAAAACCATATACAGATTAGTATTTTAGCGTCACAAAGAGCCAATTATGCGCTACCTGGAAAGAACAACAGAGAGTATTTCATTCCACAAACACAGACTCGTCAAAAGCGTTAAATAATGATTTATTACCTCAACAGCCTTATGTAGGTAGCTCTCTTTTAAGCGAAACCGCTTTCTTTCGAATGACTTCTGTTCGTCAACAGAAATACCGTCATCCTCCTCTCTCGCTGAATCCTTATGCGGTGAAAAACGCACAGCGAATAAACCTTGACGCCCCGACTGTCAGCCAGCATGTGTCCAGAAAGAAGGTGGTCTGTCCTATGTAGTTCCTATCAAGCCTCACTAGCAAGTAGCATAGCACGTTGATACCCATTAAAGTATTTAAACGTGTTGAAAAACCATCAAACTTGTAGGAGAATTCTGACACCGACCCTTCTCTCTCGCTGCTGAGTTTCGAGTGTGAAATTAATATGTCTCAAACAGACAACATGGACAAAATCACGTGACTCACCTTGTCACATTCCAAGTTCAGCTATCCTAGTTTTGCCCCGACAGCAGAAATCACCCACGTGAAATCCGTGAGACACGAAATTCCCGTGTTCGCTTTGCTCGGTCAGCTAAAACCCAGCCGTTGACAGAAAGCACAGGCGCTTTCTATCGCAATTGACCAAGAGAAGGCACCCCACAGAGTGACACTTTCTTGATCCATGTCACTAAATCGTGACAGGAAGCCATGTAGTATTCTCTATAAAGTTATATAGCTATTCTGATGAACACGTGGGGGAATTCGGGGGCTGTGATTGGATGGTCTCTTCCGATCATCCAAGCATAATGCTACGGAAGTCGGCCATTTTTCTCAATATCCAAAAGCATATTGTCAATAACAAAGACGCATGGTTCCGGTTTCTTCCACGTGTATAAAGTACACGCATACCTCGCCAGGTTTGTTTCTGTGACTAGTCGATGATTCTAGCAGACAATCTCTCCAATGTTTAACACAAAATCAGCAAACTCTCCTGTCACATAGAACGTCCATTGTATAGTGCAATGTTGAAATGAAGTTACCGGTCTAAAACATTTTAGTCGTTTCTTCTGAGACAATCCTTGTTCTCTTATCATCTACAGATTTATCGCAGTCTTCACCACGCGAATTCCCAACAGAAGTCAGACTTTCGAACATACAATATACGTAGGCAAGCATGATACGTCATATGATTCCTAGCATATTGACGTAATGCTAAACATCCGGTTATCTCGAGTTTTCTCCGTAATACATGTCCGTGGGTTTTTCAATGTTCGGTTATTTCCGTGGCTTCATGCGGAAAGGGAACCGTCGTCTGCAATCAACGACATGGACCATTCTGGTACTTGTTGCTGACAAAAACATACAATACAATACAATACAATACAATAACTTTATTAATCTCTAAAAGACATGATTTTAACACAGAATTTAATGTCAGAATAGCTATATAAACGCTATTGTGTTTTCATCGTAGCAATAGGGTCTGATATTTAGACTCGAACAAGTATAATGCGACTCGTCTTCGACTCGTCGGCATTATACTTGTCTCGTCTAAATATCGGGCCCTATTGCTACGCTGAAAACACAATAGCTGTTAATATAGCTATTCTGATGAACACGTGGGGGAATTCGGGGGCTGTGATTGGATGGTCTCTTCCGATCATCCAAGCATAATGCTACGGAAGTCGGCCATTTTTCTCAATATCCAAAAGCATATTGTCAATAACAAAGACGCATGGTTCCGGTTTCTTCCACGTGTATAAAGTACACGCATACCTCGCCAGGTTTGTTTCTGTGACTAGTCGACAGACGATGCCATTTGCTTTGTGTGTGTTTTTGTTGTTGCTTACTGTACATGACATACATTACGTGTAAAATCCAGTTCTTTAACAGGCAACAAACCTTGCACATTTCCAGAAGCTGCAATCTGAAGCGACCTATCTCTGATTCTAGCAGACGATCTCTCCAATGTTTAACACAAAATCAGCAAACTCTCCTGTCACATAGAACGTCCATTGTATAGTGCAATGTTGAAATGAAGTTACCGGTCTGAAACATTTAGTCGTTTCTTCTGAGACAATCCTTGTTCTCTTATTATCTACAGATTTACCGCAGTCTTCACCACGCGAATTCCCAACAGAAGTCAGACTTTCGAACATACAATATACGTAGGCAAGCATGATACGTCATGATGTCATATGATTCCTAGCATATTGACGTAATGCTAAACATCCGGTTATCTCGAGTTTTCTCCGTAATACATGTCCGTGGGTTTTTCAATGTTCGGTTATTTCCGTGGCTTCATGCGGAAAGGAAACTGTCGTCTGCAATCAACGACATGGACCATTCTACATGTTGCTGACAAAAACATGATTTTAACACAGAATTTAATGTCAGAATAGCTATATAAACGCTATTGTGTTTTCATCGTAGCAATAGGGTCCGATATTTAGACTCGAACAAGTATTTATAATGCGACTCGTCGGCATTATACTTGTCTCGTCTAAATATCGGGCCCTATTGCTACGCTGAAAACACAATAGCTGTTAATGATTGCTGTAAAAAAAATATGGTGGATGTTGAGTATGTCAGGCTAGTGATGGTGGTGGGGAGGAGGTTGGGAGTTGTGTGTGTGTGTGTGGGGGGGGGGGGGGGGGGGGGGGGGGGTGGGATGGGGTCATAGGTAGTGGAATCCTCATTTTAAGACCTACAAAACCCTGAGAAAATCAGGTCTTATAATAAATATTCTTACAGAGGTTATGAACAGAAAATCTCAGAAAGCGGTGTCTTGAAAATGTCTTATCGGGGGTTTGGGGTCTCAAAAAGAAGAGCGTCTTCTAATAGGGGGTAAGGTGGTTCAGGGAGAGGCGGAGTAACGAAGGCGAGTCGTGTGCAAACATGAGCTTTTCTTGTTTTCCTTGAACTACGGGAGTGTCCTTTCTAGAAACTTTTACTGTGATTTGATCCCTGAACTACGAGAGTGTCCTTTCTGGAAACCTTTAATGTGATTTTCAGTCTCCTTGCAATATGAGAGTGTCCATTCTGGAAACGTTCATTATTTTTTTTGTTCTTCTTGAACTACAAGAGTGTCCTTTCTGGAAACTTTGATTATGATTTTCATTTTCTTTGAACTACGAGTGTCCTTTCTGGAAAATGTTACTATTATTTCCAGTGCCCTGAACCACAAAAAGTGTCCTTTCTGTAAACCTTTCACTGTGATATCCAGTCTCCTTGAAATACACACACACACACACACACACACACACACACACACACACACACACACACACACACACACACACACACACACACACACACACACACACACACACACACACGTTCTTTCTCTATGAACACAGTCTGTTCCAGGTGCTGGTCCTGGTGTCTCTTACCTTCACCCTCGTGGGCCTGCAAGTGTCCGCAGTCTCTAACTCACAAGCCATGTCTGATGAAATCAAAGACAAGCTGAAGAAAGAAAAAAAAGAGCGGAAGGAAGCGAAGGAAGCGGAGGAGGATGACGAGGATGAGGACGGGGAGACTACCAAATCTGCAACGTCATTAAAAAAGAAGGGCGTCAAGGCGAAACCTTCCAAATCCGGAAAGATAGAAAAAAGTGTCGACTCGGGGAAATCTTATGACGTGCAGCCAGAAGACAGCTCGTAATGATGTCATCCTTCCTGTTTGTGGATCATCATCATCAGGCCATTCTTTCTTTTAAGACACAACAACAAATGAATGGTCTGCATGTCTTCTGTGCAAAGTCCGGATTATTATTCTTATTATTATTCTAAATATTATTGTTTTCGTCCGGGCGAATCTCACTAATGTGAGATAATAAAAACAAATTCAAGAAAAAAGACTCCAACTCAGCACAGGAAGCAGTTGGCTCATGTATTTGGATATGTGTCCGAGTTAAATAATGGTCTCATCCCATGTCAAAGTTTTGACAGGTCTGTGGTGGTTTGCATGCTTGGTTACATGAGGAGGATATTTTGTATCTTTAAGCTACAGGAGGCAAGCAATGCAGAAAGCTAAAAACTAACCGATTTTCTTTTTGTATGAAGTAAGTTTTGCTATAAAGAATAAAACGAGATACGAACTTACCGTATCTTTGAGATGTAGCAGGATCAATGGAATGAGAAGTGGACATTCAAGTGTAGGGTGTGGAGATCCTAACCTAGTTTAGCAGAGAGAGCTCCTTATTCTAGTTTAGCAGATGCATCTCCTACCATTTGGTTTGCAGATGAAGCTCCTTACTCTGGGTTAGCAGATGGAGCTCTACCCTAGTTAAGCAGATAGAGTTCCTACCCTAGTTCAGCAGATGGAGTTCATACCCAAGCTTAGCAGATGGCGCTCCTACCCTAAAGTAGCGGATGGAGCTCCTATCCCTGTTTAGCAGATGGAGATCCAACCCTAGTTTATCATATAGAGTTCCTACCCTAGCTTAGCAGATGGAATTCCTACCCTAGTTTAGCAGAGAGCGCCCCTACCCTAGTTCAGCAGATGGAGTTCCTACCCTAGCTTAGCAGATTGCACTCCTACCCTAGTTTAGCGGATGGAGCTCCTACCGTAGTTAAGCAGATGAAGCTCCTACCCTTGTTTAGCCTATGGAGTTCCTACATTTGTTAGCGGAAGGAGCTCCTACTGTAGTTTAGCAGATGGATTTCCTACCCTTGTTTAGCAGATGGAGCTCCTATCCAGGTTAAGCGGATGGAGTTCCTACCCTTGTTTCAGAGATGAAGTTCCTATCCTTGTTAATAGTTGGAGTTTCTACCCTAGTTTAACAGATGGAGTTCCTACCTTAGTTTAACAGATGGAGTTCCTACCTTAGTTTAACAGATGGAGTTCCTACCCTAGTTTAACAGATGGAGTTCCTACCTTAGTTTAACAGATGGCGATCATACCTTAGTTTAACAGATGGCGTTCCTACCCGCGTTTAACAGATGGAGCTACTATCCTAGTTAAGCAAATGGGGTTCCTACCTTAGTGTAACAGATGGCGTTCATACCCTCGTTTAACAGATGGAGCTACTATCCTAGTTAAGCAGATGATTTCTTACCCTAGTTTTACAGATGACGATCCTACCTTAGTATAACAGGTGGAGTTCCTACCCTACTTTAACAGATGGAGTTCCCAACTAGTTCACACATGAAGTTCCCACCCTAGTTTAACAGATGGCAATCATACCTTAGTTGAACAGATGGAGTTCCTACCCTAGTTTAACAGATGGAGTTTCTATCTTAGTTCAACAGATGAAGTTCCTACCCTAGTTAAACACGTGGAGTTTCTACCTTAGTTTAACAGATGGAGTTTTCACCCTAGTTTAACAGATTGAGTTTCTACCTTAGTTTAACAGATTGAGTTCCTACCCTAGTTTAACACAAGGGGTTCCTACCCTAGTTAAACACGTGGAGGTCCTTATCTAGCAGTACCGTTAACAGACTCGGGGGACAAAAGATCGGTTCGACCTTGATTGATAATATGTTTAGGTCCAAATGTCCTGGCTACATAAAATTGATCTGTCAGAAGACCTCCTGTACACGTCAAAACTTCTGGACGGTCGAGCAGCCATGGGTCATATCAGTGCGTCAGATCCTAAGAAAAAAGTATGCGTCAATAACTGAAGACTGAAGCAGGAGAACAACACTACCCTAGTATAGCAGATGAAGCACCTACCCTTGTTTAGCAGATGGAGCACCTACCCTAGTATAACAGATGGAGCACCTACCCTAAATTAGCAGATGGAGCACCTACCCTAGTTTAGCAGGTGGAGCACCTACCCTAATTTAGCAGATGGAGCACCTGCCTTAGTTTAGCAGATGGAGCACCTACCCTAGTTTAGCAGGTGGAGCACCTACCCTAGTTTAGCAAATGGAGCACCTGCCCTAGTTTTGCAGATAGAGCACCTACCCTAGTTTAGCGGGTGGAGCACCTACCCTAGTTTAGCAGATGGAGCACCTGCCCTAGTTTAGCAGGTGGAGCACCTACCCTAGTTTAGCAGATGGGAGCACCTGCCCTAGTTTAGCAGGTGGAGCACCTAACCTAGTTTAGCAGATTGAGCACCTACCCACCTCGCATCCAGAGAGCAGCCTACGTCTTGAAGTGAAGAGATAATAGGCAATAAAGGAAATATGAAGAAAGCAAGAAACAGACAATGACGATTACCCCACTCAGACTGCCCGTGTTTTGCACGTGTTGTTTTCGGCACATGTTTTCAAAGGCTGAGAGTGTTATTTTTTTTAAATCCCCTGAGTAATCAGGAGAGACTTATGAATGAGCAGTGGCAGGCCGTCCATAGTCAAAAAACGTAACGTTAGGGTTATCGCGAATATGTTTTAAGGTAGAGCATTGAAACTTTAAACATTACTTGGGTTTGATGATCTCCCGACACGACCCAAGTTTTGTTGAGCCTCATCAAATTTTGAAGTCACAGCAGGGTCATATTAGGTTCATTAAAACTAAACATTGAGGATTCCTCAGATGTTTTTGAAGCTAGAGCCTCCAAACTTCACACACTTGTGGGTATTGATGATCTTCAGACATGACACAAATTTGGCTTGTTTTGGTCAAATTAAAAGGTCACAACATGAACATGTTTGCTGTAGAAGATTCACCACCACTAACAGTATCCACTGAGCTATCAAGGAAATAAGTCCCCACTTCATCAAAATATGATGTTGTTTGATTTGAGCTCACAGATTAGTGTCCCGGGTAATTAATTTTAGTTTGGCTAGATTAGTGGTGATGACATGTTATGACGTTATAGTGTCAGAAATGAGGTCACTCAAGTGTCTGAGGTTACATTTTTGTTGTCATGGTCTGCAAAGTATCAGTCCTGTCAATTTAGATGCAACTGGGTCAAAAAATGATGTATTGTTGTTATCAATATTAGGTGTGGGTTTTTTTCTGAAAAATTAGAGGGCGTTGAGTATGAGGTTATTGATGGTGATGGGAAGGGGGTGGGACAAGTTTGTATCTGGGTTTGTCTTAGGATTGAATAACTCGCATGAGGATAAAGTTTGAGCAATTAAAGTAGGAAAAATAGATGTGCTCTTGCACATTATTTTATGAGGGTTGAACAGCAAATATTTTTTAATCATATTCAGTCGAACCCTCCTTTTCAGACCTGAAAAATCTGGTCTTAAAAAGGCGGGAATCTTAAAAAAAAGGGGTACATTTACAGAGGCTAAAAACAAAAAATAAAAGAAAACAGGGCCTTAAAAGGGAGGTAGTCTTCTAAGGGGGGGGGGGGAGGGGGGGTGTTGTCCACTGGGACATGATGAATGGGGGGGGGGGGGGGGGGAGGAGGGTGTTGTCCACTGGGACATGACGAATGGTGGGGGGGGGGGGGGAGGGGGGTGTTGTCCACTGGGACGTGACGAATGGGTGGGGGGGGGGGGGTGTTGTCCACTGGGACATGACGAATGGGTGGGGGGAGGGGGGTGTTGTCCACTGGGACATGACGAATGGGTGTCGAATAAAGCACTTGCTTTTCTTGTTTTATTATGCGTTAACCGACACCTTTGCTTATTGAGTGTTAATTGTATTACATAAATGCACTTATCAGGATAAATACACAATATATATATATATATACATAATTGTACATGTATAGCGTAACTGTACATGTCTGAATAAATAAATGTATTACATAACTGCACATTTCAGGATAGATAAATGCTTTACATAACTACTTGCGTGTGTTTGTGATTATGTTTTATAGAGCAATGTGTTATTCATTGATATGTGTGTGATTGCGCGTTAAATAATGTTATGTTGTCGTAGTATTTTGATTGTACAGCGCTTTGAGCAGGGTTAAACCCAGGATACATGCGCTATATAAATATTATGCATTATTATTAGTATTAGTATTAACTGCACATTTCAGGATAGATAAATGCTTTACATAACAGTACATGTCAGGATAAATAAATGTACGTATTATATAATTGCACATGAGGTACCAAGAAGACATCACACCCATGCATGTAAGTGCATATCACAGGGCTTCCCACCGACATTCTACCCATAGGGTCCCGGGACCCCCAAATTTAAAGATATAGGTCTATCACTGTAACACTGTCTTGTGAAGTATACCAGCATTATTAAATTCCGCGGGTCCTAAGAGGGTCCGAAGATCAGGATGACTTTTGGTAGTTTTATAAAACTTTCACAAAGGCTTTGTCATCGGATAGATTAACTATGTAAATTTGAGTCCGCACAAATCTGGCAGAATTGTTTCTCGTCTTCGATAATAATATTAGCCGAGTATACTTTCTTGTCCATTCTGTATGAAAACTAGCAGACGGCTACAGTCAGAAAATCAGCATGATAACGAAATTGAAGTGCGTCCCGAGACCCGTTCCTTTCGGGTTTAGTGCGTCGCGGGAACCCCTTCAAGAATTTCTAGTATTACTTTTGTTTTACTTCTAGTGCGTATCGGACGCAGGGACGCACAGTTTGGGGAGCGCTGAATTATCTTTTGCACGATTTCAAACGTTGGAGCGCATGCATATACACATATTCCATTGTCAAACCTCAAACAAACTCATGCACACACAAGCAGAGAGAGAGAGAGAGAGAGAGAGAGAGAGAGAGAGAGAGAGAGAGAGAGAGAGAGAGAGAGAGAGAGAGAGAGAGAGTCTCTGTTTTTATTCACCCGACCCTCGCCTGAAGAGGAAACTCTTAAATTTCATATATATACAAAAATCTGTAAAAGTTAACGAAAAAGATAGGGAAATCGGAAACGAATTTTCCTTTCTGTTATTAGCTTATGTAGTTTTTCTACTCGTGAAATTGTATTGGCTTTAACATTCAGATTTGTTTGTTTCTGTTCAAGTTTCTTGATAAAAACAAAAATAAAAACTCAGAAAAGTGATATTTGCATGATTTATTGGTCAGAATGGACGTTTTGTGTGACTTTTTTTGGGTAGAACGTTCAGTTTTGGGAAACATTTATCTTCACAAAAAAAGAGGTAATTATGAAGTATGTTTTATTTTCACTCTAGCGGTCCCACCATGCAATATAACAGAGCACTTTCTTCATATTTATTAACAGATTTCGTTCCCTGGGTGGATATTATAGGCACAAAATAAATTTCGAAACATAAAGCAAGTGTTTGTACTTGGACAGATTTTCTAAAAGCGTTCTTCGGTAATTGAAAGAAAGTCTCTCCGTTATTGCACAGAGACATCATTTCTAGATAATATTAAAACAAGAAGAGCAAACGCTCGATCGAGTCACTTTCGCAGTTCTGAATATTATATGAGGCATCAGATGGACAGGAAGAAATTGCTATTCACAACACAATGAGTCACGTTCACATAAAATTTGAGCCCGGTCACTTTTATAGTTTCCGAGAAAAGCCCAACGTTAAGTTGTGTGTTGCCGAACAGAAAAGGCTAGTTATCTCCCTTGTTTTTCTGATAACGTTCGTAAAAGGCTACAGATGTAAATACTTTGATGTAATAATCCTACAAAGTTTCAATCACATCCGATGAACTTTGTCAAAGATATAAAATGTCTAATTTTTCCTTTGACGCTGACCTGTGACCTTGAAAAAGGTCAAAGGTCAACGAAACCATCGTTAAAGTGTAGAGGTCATTGGAGGTCACGACTAAACAAAATATGAGCCCGATCGCTTTGATAGTTTCTGAGAAAAGATATAAAATGTCTAATTTTTCCTTTGACGCTGACCTGTGACCTTGAAAAAGGTCAAAGGTCAACGAAACCATCGTTAAAGTGTAGAGGTCATTGGAGGTCACGACTAAACAAAATATGAGCCCGATCGCTTTGATAGTTTCCGAGAAAAGTCCAACGTTAAGGTGGTGTCTACGGACGGCCGGCCGGACGGCCGGCCGGACAGACTAACACTGACCGATTACATAGAGTCACTTTTTCTCAAGTGACTCAAAAACAGTAAGAAGATTGAACAGTTAGTCAGATGAGTATCAAGTTTACCAAAGCTGCACATCAAACGTCAAAAGTATTGAAAATGATGTAAAATGCCAAGAAATCACATTGACAATGATCCCTTTATTGCAAGGATCTTGGGAAGAGAATGATGATGACAAAATGTCATCGCACAATGATTCGATGATATTCACATTACCTAAACAAATGTAAAAACCCAAAACACGTTTTTTGACCAAAATATCGTGCCACCTCTGGCCTTCAAGGAACGAATACTAATTGGGACTTGGATAGACTCTGGAAGGGAGCTTAACAGAGTACATGTATATAGCTAGAAAACGCTAACATTGATTTAATAAAAGATCGATCCTTAAAAAAGGGACATTAAGCTCTCTGCATCGACGATTTGGAATTGCTTAAAATTTGAAGAGCAAAGTGTGTGAAGCATTCAGAAAGTAGGGGAAGGGCCCCTAATATGGACCACTTTTTGTTTATTGCTGATAACTAGCTTGTTTTCTTGCGAAGAAGTTTCATTTTGTGGTTGGTAGTCCTTCTCTCTTAGTTTAACAGTTAGGCCTAATTAGAGTGAAATAGCTTTGATAGACCTTTAGCAAAAATTAAATACAAAAAGAAATCACAAATGGTCCATATTAGGAGCCTGGGCGCCCAATATGGACCAGTGAAGCGGCCTTCACGAATCACTGTAAAAAGCCCCCTATACTTCAAAATAACATGATACAACTTAGTGTGCAAGTCAGACTAATTCAAATATGCTTTAGATTTAATAGCTGTTTCGGGTTGATGAGAGCATTTTTGAAGCACACCAGGAAACTGAAGAAGATTATCAAAAACAGAGTGAAAATAAGTGAAATTATCAACTTCAAAAAAAAAAAAGACTATTTGTTAAGCCCTATATTTTGTTGAAATCTCGAGGGCTAGTTATAGGTTATTTTCAGCAAGCTTCTTAATCAATTAATTAACATAGCCTTTAGTTTTTATTTTCTTCGATTTGTTGAAGGTGGTCCATATTAGGGGACTAACACATACTTTGAGGTTTTGCTATCATTTTTTGCTTGCAGTCGAAACTCGGGGTACACACTGTTAAAATGTAACAAATACTGTCTTAGTTGTCATTTACATGTATAGCCATTTTTGTGTTATGAAAGCTTTGGCTGTGGACAGAAACGAGTCTGGTTTAGGCGGCAAATTTAGAGTGAAGGCTACCAAAAGTGAAAAAAAGCGAACAAGCCTAATGGTTTTGAGGTCTGTGTTTCTGCAACTGTTTTGACATGTGCAACTTATCCAGAGAGGGTGAATAAAGCGAATGAAATTGTTTTGAACGCTCTAGCGCCGTTAGTTTGTCAGAACAGGAGGTGGTCCATATTAGGAGCCGGTCCAGATTAGGAGCCTTTCCCCTATTTTGAGAAGAAACCGCGCTTACTATAAATTCTTATAATCTTTCCATTTAATGAACTTCTGATTTTGAGTATAGTCTGGCCGACTTGTTTCAATACAATCAGTCAGTCCTCGCCTGTATAGCTGTTCGGGGGCTTAAGATTATATCCACGAGTCCCTTATACTTATAGTTTGGGCGTCAACGGTAATACATCAAACATTATTTTTCTCTATCTATTGTTGACCCTCAAGATGTTTAAACATCTGAAGTAGTATATGTTTTGGGGGGACGCATACATTTCTTCTTCTTATCGTTCGTATACAGACATTTGATATGATGGGAACCGAACAAGTTAGTGTCAATATATTTACTCGTAAGACCTCTAATACTCAACCCCTCTTTCGCCGATTTATCAATTGATATGTAGCAACGCTTGTTAGGGATGTACATTGCCTCGTTTGTCTTGTTGCTATTGCAAAAAAACTTTGTATTTTACTTTTCGGTAATACTTTGTTTTTCTTTTATGTGGTATGTGTGGATGGTTGTATTTGCGATGAGAGAGAGAGAGAGAGAGAGAGAGAGAGAGAGAGAGAGAGAGAGAGAGAGAGAGAGAGAGAGAGAGAGAGAGAGAGAGAGAGAGAGAGAGAGAGAGAGAGAGAGAGAGAGAGAGAGAGAGATGAAGGGATTTTATTTGACAAAGATAGTCAAGAGAGAGAGAGAGAGAGATGTATGATGGATGGATGGGTAGTTTAATTGTATAATCAGTGGTTGATTTTTAGAACGACCAACAAATAAAAAAAGAGATAATGTATTAAAGCAACACTTCACGAAATCAAATCAAAAGCATATTAATGATAAGAGAGAGAGAGAGAGAGAGAGAGAGAGAGAGAGAGAGAGAGAGAGATGAGAGCGCATGCTGTGAATGGCATCAATATATAGCTCTGTGATAAGCATTAATTGTCCGGTATGTCTTGCACGCATTTTTTAAGTTCTCGTTGGTGAAGGTGTTGCTTCCTAAAGCAGACACGTGAGGCATACCTCCCTGGCCTACCTGATGACTCATATTACTCGAGTCATTCTTTCACACGATTTGAAAAAAACTTAAATTATTTCTCTGTCCCTCTCACTCTCAGACACCCACCCACACGAAAAAAACAGTACTACAAAATGTTTCGTCACACACACACACACACACACACACACACACACACACACACACACACACACACACACTTAAAACAACACAAACAGTACTACACAGTTTTCGTCATAAATCTGACTATTCTCTTCTGGAATTTTTGTTTTAAAAAGTCAGCAGTTGCCTTTTCAATACACATGGGAAAGAAGGAAGAAAACATACATATTACTCAACATCTGACCATGGACAACCACACAATCTTTTCTACAACCATTAACACATACCGTCTTTTATGTGTGTTGTGATGCTCTTGACAAAACCTAAAATTATCACAATAAACAAATATGAAAACATCCCTGTCTCAATTGTCATGATTAGATAGAAAACGATAATTGAATATACATTTGCTGATATCACTGTTCAAAAGAGATCTATGTTTACAACAAAAGAGGATTTCTACACAAAAAAGTTCAAAAGTAATGTTCTCTGAATAGTACGAAGTCCAGCTGTAAACGTTGCTTTCGCATCATCGAAAGCAATATAATAAAGCACTTCCTCTTAAAAAAATATGGCAGCACTTTTTTTCTGGAAGAAAACAACAATATTGTTTGGTTGCATGTCAAATGCACGTCACACACAACCATGTATGTGCAAACTGTACAATTTACACGAGGAAGTTTATATGTGGTTAAAATGCTGAATGGGTTTAGCTCCAAGCTAACTCTATTTTGACAGGACATGCGCACACAACCAAAGAGGCAGAACAGTGAAGAAAAAAAGAGTACCTACCAGACAATAAATCACACTCATGTGCAGGTATGAGAGAAAATACTATAACCTTCTACACATATGTGACCCTCCACCACGGAATGAGTCGCATGTCACCTTTGCATGATTTTCATATTTTTACATTTCCCTAAAGAGTTTTTTATGCTCTATCTAGTGGTGAAAACCGTTTTAGAAAAGAGCGAAAACTGTTTGAGTTATAAGCCTGTGACTAAGGTGACCCTCACACTGTTATCAGACACTCCCCGGACTTATATTTAAGCCTAGCGCAGAACCGCGCGAGGTGACATGCGACTCATTTCGTGGTGGAGGGTCACAATTATAGTTAAAGTATGTGAACTTTCTCCATATCTTTTGCTTTTATACTTTCTTCTACTTGTTCTCGCATATTATGTACAGCTCAATAAAATCACACACAACAATTACGCAGACTATGTACAGAGAACGAATTATTCTAATGTGCCCCAAAGAAAAGGGTTTTTCATAAAAGTGTCCAAACGCAGACTATCACAGTCACACAGAAAAAGCAAAATATAGACACATACAATTTGTTAAAAAAACACCCAACATGCATAAATTGTAAAAGGCAGTTAAAATCAACATTACGAGAATATTAAGAAAACATATTCATGTACTTGTTTAACGTTACAAACAATCTGAACAGTCATTGTTTTATGAGTGACTGTGTAAAAGTGTACTTGAATGTATGCCACTTTACATGGAAAAGACTACTTGCAGAATAGTTCAGATGATTCACACTTGGAGGTACAGAACTTCTCGTGTAAGCAGTCATATTCACCATCACATATCTCAGACATGCCGGCTCTCATGAAAACTCAAGTGTAGCAAATTACTTATTTATTATTTTTTTTTTAAAGAACTTTTTGCATAGCAAATGGGGTCTTAGCCTAGCATTGTCTAATAAAATTATTTATTCGCACATCCACATTTAGGCCATTTCGCGCCATAGAGATTTCAGTGTGGACAATGTTTCATGACACAAAGTCTGACCGCATCGTGGAGTGAGAATCAGAAATGAGTACCAGGACTCACAAGAAAGAGCAAACTGTTGCATGCTCGTGATTATTTGTTTGAGCGTAGCAATTCTAAGCTTGGTGTAACAATTTGTCTTAAAACGTACCATGCTACGCTGAAAGCGTAAGAGTTGGCAGCTCTGAGATCTGTTCAGGTTTTTCCGCTACGAATTAACAGCATGGGAACAACAACAACAACAACACACACACACGCACACACACACACACACACACACACACACATATGCACACACACGCAAACATTAGTTAAATTGATGTTGAATTAAAAAGTAATTTAATGGAAATGTAACCTGTAATGTAAAAGAAAACAAAATTAAAATTTCATTAAAAAAAAAAAAAAGACCAATGAAGAAGGATATGCTCACCGCCCAAAAAGAAAGAAAGAAAAAAAAAAAAAAAAAAAAAAAAAAAAAGAGGCAAAAAAGATGGGTTGAAGCAGCCTTGCATGCAACTGAGGTCAAAAAACAAACAAACAACAAAAAAAAAACAGCATGGTTGCTT
The DNA here is from genome assembly GCF_037325665.1 of Littorina saxatilis. Lineage (NCBI taxonomy): Eukaryota > Metazoa > Mollusca > Gastropoda > Littorinimorpha > Littorinidae > Littorina > Littorina saxatilis. Next base: position 38,383,361 of record NC_090257.1, read on the forward strand.
TTTGTGCAGCGTGTTTTTGCCCTAATCAAAATCGTAAGCGACACCTATGGCAATCTGCTTAATTAATTCTGCAAAAGAAATCTTTTTCTGTTCCGAACGCAACCACACTATTGACATTTATTTTGTTATCCTACATACGTGAGAGAGACAACTCATTAGATAACAATATCGTTCAAACCACACGTGTGTATATCATGTAAATGAGGTCACAGAATACAACATGGCTTGCTGTGTCGTACCAGATTTACACTCGTTCCTTTTTTAAATAGTGAACAGCTCGCTTTCAATCTCAGTTCAATATTAAAAATCCAAAACTCGTGTAAATCTGGTACGACACAGCAAGCCATGTAGTATTCTCTATCTATCCAAATGAAAAGATGCTATTATTCCACGTAAAAGTCTGGACACTCGTGGCAGCGAACATGACCATTTACGCAACCAAGATGGTATCTTTAAAAAAAAGATATCAGAAACAAATCAAAGAATTGCAAATTACTAGACGATGTTACGTTCATATACGCAGACAAAATATACTGAAGAAAATTGCACCTTAAGGTAATGAAAGTTTTATTACTCTACACAAAATGATACTTGGGATACATCCACAGAAATAAAGTAATGGAACTTTGAAAACATCACAAAACACAATATACGCATCACAACAGTCAAAGACAATGCTATGCAACAGTTATATAAAAAGGTACCCATGCTAATACATAGATAACAAATGCCAGGTTGTACAACATACAAATATCAGTATGTACAGCACAAAATCGCACCAATCATAATTCCAAATCAAAATGTATCAAAATTAACGTTTTTAGCCTCACGCAGAAAATTCATCAAAACAAATTTATACTATTACTGTTTGTCTTGTAGGCGGAATTTGGCATATTATCCACGAATAATGGCATATTTCAAACACCTATACCCCCTCAAAGTAAAGATCAAATACCAAAGGGCTGAAGTAAGTGTTCTATATGCATACGACATAGTCAACTCATTTCGCCTAATTCCATTCCATCAGTTCCAGTCAGTATACACTGTAATCTATCTTGAAAGTCATCAACTAGCAGCAGATGTGGTTTTTTGTTGACATGATTATCTAAGTTCAATTTAAAACAAGTCAAAATGCACATCTTGCAGCTTTTCCACACACGCTTCTCATTCAACCCCCTGTCCATTGCAAAAAGTATGTTCCCTCTTTCAGGATTTGTTGCTTATCTCCTGACTCATTCAAAGCTGTAGTTATCCTGAAAAACCCATTTTCCATCCTCGGTTTGGAACTTTTTGCGACCTTCGACTTCTGCAGATTGTACACGGCGAAGGTTTTTCTTCAATGCAGGTAGTTTTAGCAACCGTCCCATTCCTTTAGCACTGTAACTAAGCCCTTTGACAGGAACCTGTGGAAGAAAAATATTTGTTTCCATTATTGGGCATTTTAAATACACAACAATGTAGAAAACAAAATGTGAATAACATCATATCAACACCAATTCACTCACTGATACAGTTAACAAAATCAACTTGAGATATTTTTTTTAAGTAGACGTTTTCCGGAAATAGCTCTTGTCAGGGTTTTCAATTATTGTAGAAGAGTTGCGCCCCCATTTTAGTGAGTCAAACAATCCCACGTGATCGACCAGTTAAAATCAGCAATCGCAGCAAATAATTAACTGACTCCGATGTGTATGTTATGCAGTGTCCGCTCGATGTGACCCGATTTCTTTCAAAAATATACACATAGGAGTTTACGATTTGTGGCGGCAACGATTTGTTTTGGAAACACGTACATGTGCTCAGTGATCACTGCAAGCCACCATATGAAGCCAACTGGTCGACCACGTGTTATTGTTTGACTCACTAAAGTGGGGCGCAACTCTTCCATAACGCTTCGAAATCCTGACAGAGTTATCTCTCTCTCTCTCTCTCTCCCACTCTCACACACATGCACTCTGACTTTCACTCCTCCTCTCTCTCACACACACACACACACAAACACACACACACGCACAAGAGAGAGAGAGAGAGAGAGAGGTCTGGGGGAAAAGGGGTGGGGTTTGGGGGGGGGGGGGAGTCAGTAACGAAAGGTAATCCTCCATGTTAAAACGGCAAAACATTATTGCTGAAAGACGAAAAATCGGCAAGCAAACCAGCTGTAGCTCTTTTTCTTTAGGTTGGCGTACAAGCTTTACTTGCAGAACTGAGAACATGTGTTGTCAAAAGACAGAAATACAAACAAGTTAAAACAGATCTTGTATGCAGCTTTGAACACACACAGAGATTAAAAAAAAATGTCAGTACATTCTAATTGTGTACAAATAATGTAAAACAGAGATATTCTCTTCTGGGCAAATTGCCGATTTTAACATTTCACATATAATGATATTTTTATTAAATCTTACTTTAAAAGCGAAAACTGTCCAAGATACAGGCATCTACTCAAAAACACACTCTCACACAGATAGTTCAAAATTGTTCACATACAGAAACAAACAGCGAATCTAAAAACATATCTTTGTATTCTGTTAGCTGCCATCAATGTGAGTAATTGTCATGCAAATTCTGTGAGTTGTTAGCAAGAGCATGAGTAACTGCAACAAACAAACGTACAAACAACTGTAAGAAAAAAATAAAGAAAAATAAACGCACATGAAGAAGAAAGCAAATGCTCATACGGCTCACCCTTGTCGTGTGTATTACAAATCATCTGATGTTCAACTAGCTCTATAGAAAGTCAAGCAAAGGATAATTTCCTTTTGATTAGCCTAAATTCGACCCGACTGTGACCTTGACATTTGACCAAGAACAAGATAATCCAGAGCTTGGTCATGTCTAGCGGTCATCGAACTTTGGACGTGAGTCACGTTACAAAGATCTCGCTTGAAAAACGTTCCAAGAAAATGATAATTTCCCTTTTTACATTTAGTCAAGTTTTGACTAAATGTTTTAACATAGAGGGGTGAATCGAGACGAAGGTCGTGGTGTATGTGTGTCTGTGTGTCTGTCTGTCTGTCTGTGTGTGTGTGTAGAGTGATTCAGACTAAACTACTCGACCGATCTATATGAAATTTGACATGAGAGTTCCTGGGTATGATATCCTCAGACGTTTTTTTCATTTTTTGGATAAATGTCTTTGATGACGTCATATCCGGCTTTTCGTGAAAGTTGAGGCGGCACTGTCACGCTCTCATTTTTCAACCAAATTGGTTGAAATTTTGGTCAAGTAATCTCCGACGAAGCCCGGACTTCGGTATTGCATTTCAGCTTGGTGGCTTAAAAATTAATTAATGACTTTGGTCATTAAAAATCTGAAAATTGTAAAAAAAAATTTTTTTTTATAAAACGATCCAAATTTACGTTTATCTTATTCTCCATCATTTTCTGATTCCAAAAACATATAAATATGTTATATTTGGATTAAAAACAAGCTCTGAAAATTAAAAATATAAAAATTATGATCAAAATTAAATTTTCGAAATCAATTTAAAAACACTTTCATCTTATTCCTTGTCGGTTCCTGATTCCAAAAACATATAGATATGATATGTTTGGATTGAAAACACGCTCAGAAAGTTAAAACGAAGAGAGGTACAGAAAAGCGTGCTATCCTTCTCAGCGCAACTACTACCCCGCTCTTCTTGTCAATTTCACTGCCTTTGCCATGAGCGGTGGACTGACGATGCTACGAGTATACGGTCTTGCTGCGTTGCATTGCGTTCAGTTTCATTCTGTGAGTTCGACAGCTACTTGACTAAATGTTGTATTTTCGCCTTACGCGACTTGTTTGTTTTTAACCATAACTCAACCCCTCTGTGACCTTGACATTTGTTAGGTCTGGAGGTCATCAAACACTAACAGCATGTAGTTTCAGAGATCTAACAGCGAAAACAATTAAGAACATGATTTTTTTTTTTAACATTTATTGAACCAAACTTGGCTCTTCACGTCTGTGACCTTGATATTTGATGAGGACAAGTCCAACTTGGGTCGGGTATGGAACCAATTAATCTCTAGAAGTGTGTGAATTTTCAAATACATTTCGTCAAAAACGTTTGAAAATTTTTAATTTTCCTCTTTTGTTTTTATCCCCAAACATGCCCCTACTAGCTGGGACCTTGCAATTTGACGAGGGTTACACGTCAAATTTCACGAGGGTCAATTTGACGAGGGTTACACGTCAAATTTCACGAGGGTACACGTCATGTCGGAAGAGTATCAAAGGTACAAAAGTGTGAACATTGGAGTATCTAACTTCTAAAAACATCTGAGACAACTTCATCGTTAAGGTTTTGGTCTACAGATGGCCTGCCTACCTAAAACTGCTCTTTACGAAGACTCTCCTGATACCTTAGGTGAGTCAAAAACCAGAATGGATCGCTAGTAAAATACTAGCCAAGAGAGGAATTTTGGCTACATATTAAACTGATCGTAATTCTTAAAACACTCCACTGCACACCGTGTGACTGATATGAAAACACAAGCGTGTGCGCCAGCATGTGTGTGTCATATTTTGTGTTGACCTTTGAACATCCAAAATTCAAGTGCAAGTGTCCCTGGGAAAAATACAAGTTAACCCATGACCATGTGATGCATCCGTTCTGCCAGCTAATACTTTTTTTTCCCAGAAGGGCTTTTTCAGGCAGTTCCCAGTACCTGCTGTGCAATTTCAGGAGTGCTCAATTTTCAATGGTACGATCTTTGTACATGTATCCTTGCGTTACTGCTGCTGCCTCGTTCGGTAGTCCTTTTTGACGAAATTGTTCAAAATTGTCTTGACCTACACTGTAGCGAACACGTAACTACTTATATAAAAAAAATGAGAAAAGAGACAGTAAAAATAACCTACAGAATTCAGAGTGAAAAACTATAAGGAAGCGAACATTTTCGACAATTAGATCTAGTCTGAAAATGCAAATGTATTGAAAAACACTTGGAGGATATATCAAATAGAGTAATATATGTTCCAACTCTATTCATCATTTTTCAGGCAGGATGACCTTATACACCATGCAAAATCTACTGTTTCTAGATTGCAAACCCAACTCGTACTTCACATGTTCTTTCATAGGCAAAGTCAGGTGACTTGTAACTTTATACAGTCCGAGCCTATTTATAACTCCCTTAACACTCCTTTTTGATAGTAATAGTCGAATTAATCAATGGAGTTTCAACGAGCATCCATTTGTAAACCCACTCTAGACGTAATTTGTATGCATGCAAAAAGCAAAGAAGGAGCAATAAAATAATCTAAAATCTTTCTTTATTTCTTTTTTTGGTGTTTAACGTCGTTTTCAACCACGAAGGTTATATCGAGACGGGGGAAGGGGGAAGATGGGATTGAGCCACTTGTCAATTGTTTCTTGTTCACAAAAGCACTAATCAAAAATTTGCTCCAGGGCTCTGCAACGTAGTACAATAATGACCTTACTGGGAGAATGCAAGTTTCCAGTACAAAGGACTTAACATTTCTTACATACTGCTTGACTAAAATCTTTACAAAAATGGACTATATTCTATACCAGAAACACTTAACAAGGGTAAAAGGAGAAACAGAATCCGTTAGTCGCCTCTTACGACATGCTGGGGAGCATCGGGCAAATTCTTTCTCGTCCCAACCAATATGGGACTCCCCCTAACCCGCGGGGGGTATAATCTAAAATCCCAGCGTCCTAATCCTCCTACTTTCTTAAAGCATGCATTCCAAGTTAGATGAAGGGTAGGGTCACGGAATGTCATCAGTCAACTAGTTGCTGTGCAAACACACTGCAAAACACACAGATAACTGCAAATAGTGCAGACGGCTAAGGAACTACCATGTCATACCAGCACACACCCAGCCTGTACATCGCCTGTCTACGCAACTAGTGGCCTTTTTCCTGGAACCAAAATATCACACCATGCAGAAAAAATACATGTACGGTAATGGAAACAGTTTCTCAAAGTACTGGTCTTTTTTTCTAAAACCAAATTATCACACCATGCAGAAATAAAATACATGTACGGTAATGTAAACAGTCTCTTTCTTTCTTTATTTATTTGGTGTTTAACGTCGTTTTCAACCATTCAAGGTTATATCGCGACGGAAACAGTCTCTGAAAGTACTGGTCTTTTTTTCTGGAACCAAAATGTCACACCATGCAGAAAAAATATATGAACGGTAATTAATGTAGACAGTCTCTAAAAGGACTGGTCTTTTTTTCTGGAACCAAAATACCACACCATTCAGAAAACAATATGCGTGCAAAATTATGAACATTCTATAAAACTACTGGGGTCCCCACCCCCCTAGAACCGAAATATCACACGATGCAGAAAAAAATACATGTACGAAAATGCAAACTGTCTGTCTTGTTACTTGTTACTTGTTACAATTGTTTTGCCCCCACAAGCATCTGCGGTAAAATTCTCCAGCCGTATAAAACGGTCAAAAAGATACTCTCTAATTCTATGTTCACAATATTTTAAAACTGCAAGGAAAGCTGATAAGTTTGCCCCAATTCAAACAAATTATCAAGCAGGAAGAGTCAATTCTTGAACTCTGGTATCCAGGGATATAAGCAGGTAAGAGAAAGTTTCTAGAAGGAATGATGGGTGTGGTGAGGAGGAGAGTAAGTCTATGAAGTGGGACTGTCTATTAATTAATCTGAAATTGACATACGGAATTTTCAAATCAACTATACAACACACAGGAGCCTGATGTCACAAAAACACAAAAATAACATAACATTCAAGAAAAAAAGAAAGATACTAAATTCAGGCACGGAATTGGCTCTTTGATAATCAGTATTTTAAGCGGATTCTCGGGAACCTCATATGCTTTTATCAACCAACATCAATGTCAAGGCAAGCGTTTTTTTGTGGAAATTTGAACCATATAATTAATCCACGTGCGTATTTAATTTAAAAGTTGAAAAATAAAATGGTTTTTAATGTTTTAAAATATATTATTTTTGCCTCCCATTAAGCATACGACAAGTAACAGGGAAATGGAGGTATTTAGGGTTCTTGATAAAGTAAAATTCACAACACAGTCTCAGTCATTCTTGCATTAAATTCTAAGAATCAATTAACAAAATTGTAAGAGCCATAGGTTAGGCACTTCAAAATGTCCAGTTATTATTATTATTATTAAGTGCATATCTGCACGTTTGTAACACGTTTCATGCATCTGTTTCAAGAAAGGACTTTAAGTTATCTGTGCTCAAACTGTAATAGTATTCTTTAGCTGAACAAGCGTTAAATAGTCTGCAAGAACACTCACTTCAATGCAAGGAAAAATAAAACCACCATTTATTATTTATTTATTTGTGAGTATTTCTACGCACATACCCTCCCAGAGAGAGGCTCATGGCGTTTACAATATGCCGTGTGAGATGCTAACTCCTCCGGGAGAGTGTCTTCTTGTTGAAAGAATAAAGTACAGTATCTAAAAAACAAAAAACTAAAAATAAGTTGAGAACAAGCTTAACAGAAAAGTAAACCAGTAGGTAAAGGGAACACCGAATCTCAAGTAAGACCTTTTTATAAGTTAATGTTAAACACGAGCATGGCAACTTAAGCTTAGAAGCAATGAAAATTATGGAAGATAAAATATAAAAGCCTGGGGGAAAAAGGATAGAGGGAGGTGTCTACGAAAGACAGGATGAGTAAAACCTGAGTGCTAATGAACTGATCAAAGTTGATGCACATGCAATCAAATGCAATTTAATCCATCACGCTTTATGAAAAGCAACTCTTAAGGGCATGCAAATCAACTCACTCCACTGTCATGAAATCTTGTCAGTGCATTCTGTCGCAGGACAAACGCTAGGAGACCTTCCGACACAGCATGTTTTAGTCGTGCCTTATGTTGTCCAGTAAACGATAAGGAGCGCCTAGGAGCCATTGTAGATCGGTGGTGTTGGAGGAGTAACCTGCTACTTGTCATTGTCCCATGCTGGTCCTCCTTCTGCAGCAAGCTTCCTTTGTTTCGGAAACTCCGAGAGTTCCCTTGTATGAAGGGTAAACTTGTCTCCTTTCTACCCTGCAGGTCCTTCTCTTCCTTCCTTACCATATCTCCTCCTTGTAGGAAGGGTAAATGTCTTTCCTTTTCATCTTGCTGGTACTTCTCCTCTTCCTTCCTCACACTATCTCCTCCTTGTAGGAAGAGTAAACTTCTCTCCATTTTACCCTGCTGGCACTTCTCCCCTTCCTTCCTCAGCATATCTCCTCCGTTGTGGGGACTCACAGAAATCTGGTCTGCCTGCCTCCCACATCTTTTCGCAGAATCCCCAAGATCCCCTGATAATATTTTCTCTGGTGAAGACCTTCTTCTTTGTTCGTTCAAGCTACTACTTTGATGCCTGGATTCCTTACCCTGTGTCTGTTTGGTCTGGGATTTAACATCTTTATTTCTTGATTCTTTGGCATTATCCTTTGACATGTTGCGTCTTGGCTCTGCATCCATCATCTGTGTTGAATTTCTTTCAAGAATCCTGGCATCTTCATCCCTTTCCTTTGTGCTCTTGGTATCTCTGCTTGCCTTTCTCTCCTTTTCTGTGCCTTCAGTAGATCTACCACCACTATCTCCACTACCCTGTGATACAAGTGTGATGCTCTTTATGAGGGGAATGTTTTCTTGTGTTTATCAGACACACTAGCTGCATAATGGTAAAACAATTATTTTGCTTCAGAAGCTGGTTCGTAATTTGTTTTTTCTGTCAAGTCATAGACTTAGTTCATGTTCTGTGCGTATTTTGAATACCCTTATTTTGCTGAAGTACTGAAATGGACATCTAAGATTGAGACATTTTGAGCTGATCAATTAAACTGATCTGGGCAACACTTAATTTGGACTGACTCGTGGACATGAAAGTCCTGTCCGTCACAAAAGTCTGTCAGATATTTGTAACCAAGGACCAGTAAGCCTTGCATACTTCCATGCACATTGGACATTCCTGGAAACATGTCTCGTTTTAGACTCTTGAACCCAATAATTCTACAATCTATTGCCCGTCATTTGTTTTCTGGTTACTGGATACTCAGCTTCATGTTTGGCATATGTAGTACTTAGAAGAAAGAAGAATTATTAGAAAAACTAGAATGAAAGTCACGTTTTGAGTTTAATGCTGCAGCCATGCATGCATTACCTACACATTTAGAGTAACACTGAGCAATGTTTAGGATTCTTTACTACACAATCCACAACTATTTCGTGCAGTTACAAATGTTGGATTAAAAAAAGGTAAGATCAACTCCTCATGCATTAATTAAAAGGTTATTTCTACAGTATAGCAATGAAAGAGGTTACATCTACGTTTAAATAATAACAACTCAAGATTGAATCTAGGTTTACCTCACAGTATTAAGCAATCAAGAAGTTCAAAGTCAGGCATAGAGAGAAAAAAGCTGTCTACAACAGCTACATCAAAGCAAGGGAACGAGAGAGACAAAACAAAAAGAATAAAAAGGAAGTAAACATACATGTATTCTGAGGTTCTTCTTTTCTCGATCACCATGAGCATGAGATGCAGGAGTGGGGCTGTCCGCCTGTTTCCTCCCTCGGCCCTCCTTTGGACTTGGAGATCGACCTGAAGAATATCAAATCATTTACAAATTAATAATGGATAGGATATGTAGTTCCCCTAACAGGTTTCGCAAGATTCACTGAATCACTCGTGCCAATAATATGCTTATGAAAACATAAACATTTGTAACATTTACCACACAAAGTACAGCGAAACCCCGCATAACACCCCCCGATTTAAGACTCTCTTTTAAGACCCTGCTTTCTCAGACGTTGTGTTCAAGACTTCTGTAATTGTACCCCCACTCTAAGAACCCTTCTCATAGACGGGCGCAGTGGCCCAGTTGATAAGACATCGGCCTCCTAATCGGAAGGTCGTGAGTTCAAATCCCGGCCGCGGCCGCCTGGTGGGTTTAAGGTGAAGATTTTTCTGATCTCCCAGGTCAACTTATGTGCAGACCTGCTAGTGCCTTATATCCCTTTGTGTGTACACGCAAGCACAAGACAAAGTGTGCACGGAAAAGATCCTGTAATGGTGGGTTATAGAAACACAAAAATACCCAGCATGCTTCCCCCCAAAAGCGGCGTATGGCTGCCTAAATGGCGGGGTAAAAACGGTCATACACGTAAAAACCCACTCATGCAAAAACATGACTGATCGTGGGAATTTCAGCCCATGAACAAAGAAGAAGAAGAAAAAGAAGAAGAAAAAGAAGAAGAAGAAGAACAAGAAGAAGAAGAAGAAGAAGAAGAAGAAGAAGAAGAAGAAGAACCCTTCTTTTACAGCTTGCTTGCACCCAAGTCCTCAAAAGTATTATTCTCCTACTGCATGACATTATTTTTTAAAGCATAGTTCAAAGTCTTCTATGGTTGGCCAGGGTCCACTGTGAGTTGCTATTGTTGTTCAGGGATGGCCTAATCGTCCGCCCGATTGCCAGGGGCGAGTAAAATATCCGCCGGGCTAGTGGAAAAACCGCCTGGCAACTCGCCCGGCTGGCCAGTTAAAATTCTGGTTGTATGCAACACTTTTGGTTGTTCTATCGAGTTTCAAAGCCATTTAAATCCTGATGCAGCAACTGTGGTATGTACCCGGCCAGCGACATTTCTGGCGGGCTAGTGACTTTCTTGGTGAGGTACAATTTTGAGATTAAGTCATCCCTGATGTTTTATGTGTTTCGTTTGGGTAAAGTTATTGTCCTGGGTGAATTTCATCAAGGACATTCGGGGTGTTATCCCTGGGGTAAACTTATGGCAAGAACATTTACCTCTCATTTTGAAGCTGATTCCTTCTCAAAACGTTTACAAGAGACGTTCACACAAAAGCTGTGTGTGTTTGTGTGTGAGTGTGCGTGTTTTGATCAAAAGATTATATGCTGATTGAGTCATAAAACTAAAATCAAACCAAAGACAGTCTTAAAGTATTTGTTGAAATCTTGATTTTAAAGTCAGAATTAAATTAGTCACACTTTTAATGACAATGACACTTTTTTTTACTGCTTGCAAAATATCATGTGTTATGTCTGATACGTGTATATATAACAAGTGCATTTTTTTTTTAATTTGTTTTTTCTTCTTTTTTTCTTTTTCTGGGAATCATTATTTTATGGGAATGAGATATTAGGGCTTACAAACGGAGATGCCTTATTTTACAATCTTATAATATCAATAACACCTCATTCATTATGTATTTATGTTATATAAAATATAAAACAGTCAATCAGTTAAAAAAAATAAACAAATTGCCTCTTTTATCCACACACACAAAATTCGTACATATTTAATTTTTCCTTAATAGCTATTTCCTATCTATTCATTTTTTCCTGAGCAGCTATTTATAATGCCCTCATTAAACATTTTTTTTCCTTTACATTCTTCTTTTCCATTACATTTATATAATTTGAAAACAAATGGTCACATTTATTTTTATTATTAAAATAAACAAAATCAAAGTAGATTAAAAAAATATATATATAACAAACTTGAAATTACTTCGAAATAAATATCAATTTTAATTTTTAAAATTGTTTAAAATTTGTTTTAATTTTTTTAATAATTTTTTTTAATAATTTTTTTAATTTTTATTATTATTATTATTTATAATAATAATAGTAGTAACAATAATAATAACAGTGCAGTTACAAACAAACAAATATCAATGAGGGAATTAATACAATTGTATTACTTTCACCTCAAGCCAATACTTTTGGGGCCTCTCTCGCATCAAGTTTAAGGTAGTTGTACTATTTCATATTCAAATTAGTTTAAAACATTATTATTAACATTAGTTTGATTATTTCGATAAACAAAAAGAGCCATAAAGTGATGATTGAAATGCACAGCCTGCTAAATTTGCCAACACAGTCTAAATCTCAGGTGTCTGTAGCCTCCATTGGGTGGTTTACATTTGTGGTCGTATTCTCTTTAGTGTGTATGGAAAATTATATCTTGATGACCAAAGTTCTTACGAAAAAGCCCAACGTTGAACTTGTAGTTGGTTTCTCATAATAAAAAAACAAAAACAAATAATCAAACAAAAATAATGGCTCCTTTTTTAAGAAATCATGCAGTGACAAACAATAAACAACTGTCAACGATAAACACATATAAAGCAATACAGTTACTTTGTACTTTTTCTGCTGGTGTTTCCGGAAAAAGTTTGCTGTAAGGAAGAGTTTCTGGAAGAGACAAATATGCCTCTTTCTTTACAACAATGCCGTGATTCATAAATAAATTGAAAGTTGCATTTTCAACAACTTTCAATGGTTGTTTGCATGTACTGAGCATGCAGAATTGTTTTGTTTTGAAATCAGTGAATTCTTCTTATTTTATTTTTTATTTTTTTGTTTTTATCTTAAAACAATCATACTATGTTATACTCGCCATTTCTCTTTGAAGACGTTAACCTCTGTCTAACTGTCTCTTACAATCCTCTTTCAACATATACCCCTTTTCAAGTAAAAGATTTTGATTTAAAAAAGAACATTATTTTAGAGATCACACGAAATAAGTGAAGTGATCTAGTAGTGTATTTGTTCAAACAAAATTTGTTAAAGACATATTGGGATTTTTTGTTATTATCTTATACTCACAGTTCTCACATGATCAAGTTTCCCTGCATGCTACTCTCACTTCTTCCAGATTTTCTAATGCATTAAAACACGCATGTACTCCCAAGCATGCCCACGTACACACTAGCTCATGCACACACACCCACACAAACCAAACACGCACACCACACACACCCACACCCACACAAAACCATGCCGGTACCTCCGCTGCACCCGAAAAAAGCCGGGCCACTTGCTGCGCACCGGGGCGAGCCACAAGAGAGATGAGTTTCTGCACTAAATCTTCTCTGTTTTCTCCAAAATGACATATCATCACGTAACTGGCGTTTGTACTTCGACCTAAGGTGTTACAGCATCCTATCGTCGATTTTATTCTTTCCCTCGATTCAATTCTGAACTCTGAGCTTCGATTGTTTATGCTTTTTAAGTGAATTATGTGTAAATATTGACTTTTCACAATTATTACGGAAAATCAAGCTTATCAAACAAGCTGCAGAGAATTAGAATGTAATTATTGTTTATTCATTGACATCTGGCTCAAGTGGTGTCTACTAACTTCACGCGGTTGAATCATATTTCTTGAATCTCTACTGTCACCGAACGAATTTGTTGCTGCGCACCGGGGCCACTGTGGGCTGCGCACGGGGGCACTATTTGTGCAATTGATGCTGCGCACAGCGGCCAGTAATAAACGTGTTATTATGCTCCTTCAAAGTGTGTAGCATACTGTTTTCGGTTGCGACCGTACTTGAGGCACACTGTTCCGTTTGGTGGAGGGCTTTGCTATCTCAGCTGAACTTTTCTTGGAGCTTGCGCCTAATTTTATCAGCGGGCCCTGCGCGCGCGGTGCCGGTGACCTCTCTTCTCTTTGGCGCGGAAATGCTGGCGCAGCACAAAGACTTTGGCATCCAGTCTGCAACTGTACAGCTGTGTGTGTGTCAGTGTGAAAAAATACGTATTTCTTGGCGTGAAATGAATGGTTTTCGTGACTTGATGGTTGGATTACCTTCATCTTGTGTATCTGGTTACTCTGATATACAGGCTTTGTGTCAGTGCAAACCAGAGGTTTACGCAAGACTCGCTTTTTCTGCAATTGTGGTAATACTGATATAACTCAGTGCTGACACGTGCTCTTTGTTCCACTTACAATATTCAGAATATGCACGTTGTGTACCATGTTCTGACCACGCTCAACAATCATAGCAGCAATTGACTGTGTTTCCTGTGTTGCCGTCAGTAAGTACTTATTCTAAACTGTGTTATAGAGTGAGAATAAGTTTTGCGCAAGGTGTTTGTGTGATTTCTGGAGCAATTTAATTTGCCCCGTAAATACCCACGCGGTGCACGCACGGTTCATCGGAACAGGCACTCGTTGCAAGACACTTGTTTTATGGACTATGTGTGACAATCGCTCGACGAGTTTTGTTTCCTGTGGTATATATACAAGTTTGTGAGAACAATACGAGTGAAAAACTGTGTTGAAAAACTTTCAAATCGACTTGTGTGCTGCTATTGGATTACTGATGTAGGAGGAGACATCAGGTAGGCTTTTTGTTTTCTTCACATGCAGCTAACAATTTGCATGAACATGTATTGAAAGACCGTTTTTTCTTTCTTTTATATTACAGGCATTAATTGCACTATTTTGAATTATATAAACGCAAAACAAATTTCACATGCGCACCATACGCATGCCTATAATATGTTTTTAAATACGACATTAATTAGTGTTCTTTTTTTTGTGGCACATTTAGGATGTTTTGTTTACTGTGTTGTCTTCTGCCGTCTTACATACTGTGCCGTTCCTGTTTCTTTAAATGCAACATGCACATGTTTTTCAGAGTGTAAAGAGTGGCATAATTATATACTTGAGGAGCAAACACTTTTTCTAATTCTCTCATTTACCCTTTCTTCTGTCTTGAAAATTGTGGCATGTTTTGTTTCATACTATTGACATACATGTATTATCCGCCTATGTGTTGTCGGGGTATAATATCATGTGGCACTTCGCGCGGATTTGGGTGAGCGCGCGCGAGCTACGTTTTTTTTTCTCCTGTGGTATATTATATATACAAGTTTGTGAGACTTGTATAGGAGGGCCGTGAGGTAAGCTTTTTTGTTTTATTCACATGCAGCTAACACTGTAACATGAACAGTTTTCTTTCTTATATGTTACTGACATTATCTACACTATTTTGAATTATATACTTATATAAACGCAAAACAAATTTTACATGCGCACCATCAATGACTTCTACTAGTAGTCCTTGGCATAATATGTATGTAAATATACGACTGTATATACTCTACTGTTTGTATATATTTCGTAAAGTGTTGTATATATGTATTATGTACTTGGGGATTACCTTTGTCTTTATCTTTCATTATTTTGTGTTCTTTTATTGTGGCACATTTAGGATGTTTTGTTTACTGCGTTGTTTCAAGGTGTTTCATTAAATGCAGCATGCACATTTTTTTTCAGAGTGCAAAGAGTCGCATAATTATATACTTGGTGGGGGGGGGGGGGACACACTTTTTCTAATTCTCTCATGTATCCTTTCTTCTGTCTTGTGAATTGTGGCATGCATTGCAATAAATACAACTAAACACACTAAAAACATCAGTTCCGAAAGGCAAGGGCCACCAATAGTACAATTATCACACACTCAGAACGACTGCTATCTCTCTGCTCGAGGCATCCTTATCAACACAGCATAACAGAGAGCTAAAGGGCCACGCACGCTAGCTGCAGACAAAGAAGAGTGCAGGTCTGGCCCTATTTCAGGCGCCACTGTGGGCGGAAGGGGTTGGAGGGAAATGGGGAAGGAAAGGGTAAATAGACGGGAGGAGAGTGGTACTGCCGGTTATTTTTAGCCTGGAGCAGAGAGTACCTCAAACGGAACACAGTGGAGGATCTTTGTTTGTTTGTCAGCTTGTCCCGAGGGGACACAACACTAGCTGTGTGTGTGTGTGTGTGTGTGGCTGAGACAGACAATACTTTATTCACTGTAGTACTGGCCCAGATGCGCAGCAAATTAGTGCCCAGGTCAGTATACAGCCCTCAAAACAGAGACATAGCCCGGTGCGCGGCAACAAAATCGTTCAATGACGCTAGAGATTCAAGAAATATGACTCAACCGCATGAATTTATATTACACCTCTTGAGCCATTATGTCAACAAATAACCAATAATCATATTCCAATTCTCTGCAGCTTGTTTGATAAGCTTGATTTTCCATAATAACTGTGGAAGGTCCGAATTTACACATACTTCACTGGCCCCGGTGCGCAGCACATAAGTGCCCCGGTGCGCAGCCCTCAAAATAGAGACATGGCCCGGTGCGCAGCAACAAAATTGTTCCGTGACGTAGAGATTCAACAAATATGATTCACCCGGGTAAAGTTCGTAGACACCACTTGAGCCAGATGTCAACAAATAACCAATAATCACATTCCAATTATCTGCAGCTTGTTTGATAAGCTTGATTTTCTGTAATAACTGTGGAAAGTCAGAATTTGCACATAATTCACTGGAAAAGCATAAATAATCGAAGCTCAGAGTTCACAATTGAATCGAGGGAAAGAATAAAATCGATGATGGGATGCTATAACACCTAAGGTACAAACGCCAGTTACGTGATGATATGTCATTTTGAAGAAAACAGAGAAGATTTAGTGCAGAAACTCACCTCTCGTGGCTCGGCCCCGGTGCGCAGCAAGTGGCCCCGGCTATTTTCGGTGTGCAGCGGAGGTACCAGCGTGAAAACCAAAAATACACGCACGCAACCACACACTCACTCACTCACTCACTCACTCACTCACACACACACACACACACACACACTGCTTTGTTTCGCCTAGCCTTACCCCCAACACGGATGCATTCCTCCTTGTGCCTGGCATTCCAGGCTTTCAGCTTGCATGCTTTGCTGCAGTAAAATACCTCCTTGCATCGCGTGCATGCTGCAAGTCTTACTCCAACTGATCTCCCACAGTCGTAGCAGTATTTGAACAGGGGTTTTCTGTCAGAAAAATTAAAATAACGAGACTTAAATCACATGAATTTTCTGTCAGAACATTTAAAATCCATAACAAACAAAAACGTTTTTATCTGCAAGGAACTTCAAAGTAATGGGATTAACAACACAGGGGTTTTCCATCAGGACATTTAAAATGAGATGAAAAACATATAGGTCACAATATTAAAATTACGATATGCAAAAAAACCACTTACTGCCTAAGAAATGTCAACAACTAAGGCAATGTTAAATGTGTTCTTGTATAAAACTTCCTGTAGTGTACACTACATTGGGGTATGCACGTTAAAGATCCCACGATTGACAAAAGGGTCTTTCCTGGCAAAATTGTATAGGCGTAGATAAAAAATGTCCACCAAAATACCGGTGTGACCTGGAATAATAGGCCGTCAAAGGTGGATGAAGCGCCTATAGGCTGTTGATCTACTGGCCGATGTGAATGCGTGATATATATTGTGTAAAAAATTCCATCTCACACGGCATTAATAGGTAACATGCGCCTTGAGTCGCCTTGTGTGGTGAGATACGAGCGCGATATAAATCCTCGTAAATAAAATAAAAATAGTGTGTCACAGCAAGAAAGATTCACTCTCGTATTAAAACAACTGACTTTAACAAAAATGCTTTGGGACTATAAGGAGACATTTTACGGTCTAAGAAATATCTATAACGATTCCTAAGACATTTAAGCACCAAAACAACTGACTGAAGTCAAAACTGTGCTCTGGGGAGAAAAGGAATGTGTAATATGTTAAAAAGTTTACTTGCTGAGATATGTTACTATGACATAAAACAAGCAATAACGACCTCACTGGGCAAAAACAATCACGTGTCATCTACGAAAATGGTCACGCACTAAACTGAAATAGCGTCTTTTTCCCCCAGAATATTCTGTTATTAACCATGCACCAACGCATTTAACTTAATGAATTAATGAAACTACTTTCCAATTATCAAAAATCATTGCATAATTGTCAAAAAGGAAGTAAATGAATACTGTTCTTAAACGAGAGTGTTATACAGAAAACATCTGCAAATCAAACAAAAAATTAACTTCACAAAATATTGCGCACAAAAATAAATTCACAACTCTGATGCAAACTTCAAATAAATAAACCATTAACAGGTAAACCAGTGACAATTGTGAACAATATAAATCATAAATCTAGCAACATCAAACAAATGATTATGCCAAAACAGGCAGATGGCAAGACGGAATCATTGAAATAACTGCCAATTACAACCTCTCTTGGGTCTTATACTCTTCTCAGTGATGGCGCTAGTATTTTTTCAAACCGGTACGCAAACTTTTATGATGCTAACAGTCCAGAAAAAAACCCCGGTAGGCTGGTCATTGGAATCAGTAAGAGTCCAACTCGGAGTACTGTTTTTGTTGTTTTACCAGCGAAAAAAACCGGTAGTTCTAAAAATCAACCTGTTAGGTAATACCGGCAGCCAATTTGTTTCCGGTATTTTCTCACTTCAACCGGTAAAATACCGGTAATTACCAATTAATGCCAATACCGTCTTATTCACTGAAACAAAACATAAGAGCACTGTGCGAGGGAAACAAAGGAACTGAGAGAATCATTAAGTGGAACCTCCATTTTAAGAAGCCCAGATTTAAAACCTTGCCTTTCCCGGTTTTCTGTACATAAACACGTTTTTGGATATGATTTTTAATTAGTTTTGAAGGTCTGAAAAGAGGTCAGTTCCGCTGTAATATAAACACCGCTGTAATATAAACACCGATGTAATATAAATACTGCTGTAATATAAACACCTAAGATCACATTTTAGGGAGCCAACAAGTTTGTAAAGGCAATGAAATTACCATTACAATAAAAGTGAACAGCATTAAGACGTCGGCCTCCTAATCGGGAGGTCGTGGGTTCGAATCTCGGTCGCCGCCGCCTGGTGGGTTAAGAGTGGAGATTTTTCCGATCTCCCAGGTCAACTTATGTGCAGACCTGCTGGTGACTTAACCCCCTTCGTGTGTACACGCAAGCACAAGACCAAGTGCGCACGGAAAAGATCCTGTAATCCATGTAAGAGTTCGGTGGGTTATGGAAACACTGCAATACCCAGCATGCCTACTCAACGAAAGCGGAGTGAGCTGACTATGCTCTGAGTATAGTGTGGGGAACCCAAATGGGCAAACGAGCTCACACGCAACCAGAAATATTCTGGAACGCTGAAGAAGAACAGCATTGGGTACAATTGTTGGGTCTTACAACACTGATCGCACACAAAAGTTGAACATAACGCTGTAATCAAGCAACCTATGGATCCAATTTGATATATGATGACGCATTGAAGTTCATCCGTCCCATATCATAAGTGAGTGAGTGTGTGTGTGTGTGTGTGTGTGTGTGTGTGTGTGTGTGTGTGTGTGTGTGTGTGTGTGTGTGTGTGTGTATGTGTGTGTGTATGTGCGTGCGTGCGTGCGTGCATGGGTACATGTGTGTTTGTGTGCGTCCATGCAGACGAAAACTGCTCATTACTATGACTCAATAATAACTAAGGTGTCGAGCCAACAAATTCTATCCATAAAAAACTCATAATTGCCTTCAAGCAAAAAAGCAGCTGACTTCATCCAAATAAACCTCACACCAGCAAAAGCAGCTGTTTTACAAAATTGCACTTGTCCCAAAAGAAAATGAGCTAAATAAAAGCAATAACATTACGCCAAGCTGTCCAAAGCAATAACATCTTTAAAAAAAAAAAATCCTTATCGGACTTCAGTTGCAAAGTACAGGTTGGTATTGCGTCAACTAGATTTTTACGGTACTTTAATACCAGTTGAAAATGTCAACATACCGGAAATGAAATCGGCAACCAGTCATTTATACCAATGGATATTGTGTTTGATCTGTTTCTGCTTGATAAATGTTACGTAATGACTATGTTTTCAATTTAATTTGACTGGTTGGTATAAGAGATGTACAAGTTTCTAAGAGTGCCATATGTCAGAACTAGTTAATTTTTCCAGTTATATTTTTTGATTGAATGTTAATATTATTTTCTAAAACTAACAGCTGTTTGTCAATACAAAAAAATCAAAGGTATGCGTGAGTACAGTGAGGCATGTTAACTTTATATTGGATTTGCAAGCATACAGGCTAATACTCTTTTTAGAATGGATTAAAATACTCATAGCAGATTCTAAAATCAAATGTTGAATCAATCACACACCATGCTGAACTTTTTTTCTCAGAATTCAAACATGATCAGTGCTTCGTGATCGTATTATATCGTGATTCCAGAACACACTTAGATCGCAAGAAAAAGAAAAGAATAAACAAGACATGTATTAAAATGAAGCTGTAAAAAAAATACATTGATAAATCAAAACTTTAAAGAAAAAATATCAAATGTTATGAGCTAACTACTGACCAGAGAGGCCTAAAACTGAAAAGAAAAGTGTAAATGGTTGTAACAGAAAGAAACAGGGTCAAATAAATTATAATTCAGCGAAAGAAAATGGGATATGTAAACCAAAAAAAAGACTGCATATGTTAACACCGCTACCAGAATTACATATCAAACCAAACCTTATCTGAGGCCTAGTTTGACCTGCAAGGCGTTTCACCTCGCTAGCATCCTTGGCATGAATTGTCATGACACCTGCCCTGTTCGCATTCACAGAACATTAAAGATCAAAAGGTATACTGACAGGAGATCTAGTTCTACACACTAAAAAATCCAGTGGACTGTTGTCGTTTGAATCCAGTAGGTTTACATATCTTGACTTGGTCATGGTGATTGAAAATAATACTTAAACGAACTGTCAGGGCGGGGATGTAGCTCAGTCGGGAGCGCGCTGGATTTGTATCCAGTTGGCCACTGTCAGCGTGAGTTCGTCCCCACGTTCGGCGAGAGATTTATTTCTCAGAGTCAACTTTGTGTGCAGACTCTCCTCGGTGTCCGAACACCTCCCGTGTGTACACGCAAGCACAAGACCAAGTGCGCACGAAAAAGATCCTGTAATCCATGTCAGAGTTCGGTGGGTTATAGAAACACGAAAATACCCAGCATGCTTCCTCCGACAACGGCGTATGGCTGCCTAAATGGCGGGGTAAAAAACGGTCATACACGTAAAATTCCACTCGTGCAAAAAACACGAGTGTACATGGGAGTTTCAGCCCACGAACGCAGAAGAAGAAGAAGAAGAAGAAGAAACGAACTGTCTTTCCTCCGTACAGAATCGTGTTACAGATCTGGCCAGGCTTTCACTTGGACAAATACCAAAAATCAATTGCATGGCTGCATAATCTGTGTAGAGAGCATGTGGTTCTCCTTGACTGCAGACCTAAATTAATCCTCAAACCCTTGATATCTAAACCCCACACGATGAAAATCCATTAGCAAACACACACGCCTCAAACCCTTGATATCTAAACCCCACACGATGAAAATCCATTAGCAAACACACACGCCTCAAACCCTTGATATCTAAACCCCACACGATGAAAATCCATTAGCAAACACACACGCCTCAGAACACAAATACCCACAGCACTGTGAAAACCATTGCACTTCACTCTTGTAGAGAGAATATTTCAGACTTGCCATTTACTCACCTCACTCCACCAGACTTAGCAGAGTCGGCTCTCTTCCGTTCTTTTGTGTCTTTGGCTCCTGGTTCAAAGGTCACCTGACCGGCCTTGGCAGCACCCTTGCCCTTGACCCCTGGGGGGAGAGGTGCACCTGCACCTGTGAAAACGAAGTTCTGGCTTGGGCTAGCACCTGCAAGGGAACATCAAATGATCAGTGAAAAGACATTATGAACTTTATGCTACATGTGTTTCACTGGACATAACTGGCTTAGACACATGCAGTTATAGACATAGGAAACGTATTGTATGTAACCACTGAATGCATCAATGCAGTGACCCCAAATACAAACATGCCATGCAAGTCTTTTATTTGTACATGTATATATATTGAATCATGAGGCTAATAATGATAAAAAGTCAACAAATATGAACTATAAGTACTTTGCTGTGGAAAATAAAAGCTAATAAACTGCCAGTTTGACAATGCGTGTTTGAAACAGCTTTCCTGACCAAAAGAAAGTGATTCATTCTGTGAGGTTTGAAAAACCAGAAATAAATGAAACCATAAATAAATCAGAAAATGAAACACATGAAAATTTGCAACACAAAAATAAACTAAACCCTTACTTCTGACTCCTCTCTCGTCCTCAAAAGCCAAGCGTTTCTTCTCACGTTCAACAGCTTTTGTTCTCAAAATGTCGCCAACATGGGCCAGTAGCCGCCGACGAGCATTGTACGTTTCTCGTTCGGCGTGGGTGAGGGCGTGGTAGGGCATGTGAGCAATACGACGATCCTATGATGTGAGTGTGAAAAAGACAACAACAGTGAACCAAAAATGTGAAGTGACAAACCATGCTCATGCATTGGTGAATAAGAAGTTAAAGAAGAAAGAACAAGTATGGCAGAATAGAGGAACAAGAAGGGCAAAGCCCATACGACTCACATGCTTGACCTTGACCTTTATATGACCTTGACCTTCAGGGTCAAGGTCAAATAACTAAACCTAGCAATGACATCATACACTAAGAACTGCTTTACACATTTTTCCTACCAAAATACATGTCAAGGTCATCCAAGGTCATGCAACACAAAGCTGTTAATTCAAGACATAGGAAGTACAATGGTGCTTATTGGCTCTTTCTACCATGAGATATGGTCACTTTTAGTGGTTCACTACCTTATTTTGGTCACATTTCATAAGGGTCAAAGTGACCTTGACCTTGATCATATGTGACCAAATGTGTCTCATGATGAAAGCATAACATGTGCCCCACATAATTTTTAAGTTTGAAACAGTTATCTTCCATAGTTCAGGGTCAAGGTCACTTCAAAATATGTATACAATCCAACTTTGAAGAGCTCCTGTGACCTTGACCTTGAAGCAAGGTAAACCAAACTGGTATCAAAAGATGGGGCTTACTTTGCCCTATATATCATATATAGGTGAGGTATTGAATCTTAAAAACTTCAGAGAAAATGTGAAAAATGTGAAAAATAGCTGTTTTTTAGACAACATTTATGGCCCCTGCGACCTTGACCTTGAAGCAAGGTCAAGATGCTATGTATGTTTTTTGGGGCCTCGTCATCATACACCATCTTGCCAAATTTGGTACTGATAGACTGAATAGTGTCCAAGAAATATCCAACGTTAAAGTTTTCCGGACGGACGGGGGGGACGGACGGGGGGGGACGGACGGGGGGGACGGACGGGGGGGACGGACGGGGGGGACGGACGGGGGGGACGGACGGGGGGGACGGACGGGGGGGACGGACGGGGGGGGACGGACGGGGGGGACGGACGGGGGGGACGGACGGGGGGGACGGACGGGGGGGACGGACGGGGGTGACGGACGGACGGACGACTCGGGTGAGTACATAGACTCACTTTTGCTTCGCATGTGAGTCAAAAAGGGCCTTGAATAGGAAAATAAAACTAGATAATCAATCATCACCTATTAAAATAGGCCTTTAAAATAGGCCTTAAAGCAGAAAAAGAATAACCTATATAATCAATCATCAGCCGCTGAGATCACAGCCATATTTTGTCGATGAACACGATAATAGTAAGCTATATTTCTCTGTCAGTAAACGCATTTTCTGCTAATGATCAGTTTCATGCTAAGCGCACTTTTTGGATTAAAGGGGCCCATGTGTACCCGATAGTCAGATTTCCTTGAGCTGGCAACGATTCTATGAAATCAAAGAAAGACCAATAAGCACAAATTAATGTGCTGACCATAAACAGACAAGCAAAGGAAACTGATAAAAAAGTGATAAGAAATGAAACACTCTAAAAATAAAAGTTTAAATAGATATAAACATCAATAATACTGGAACCCTGCAATGGGAAAAGAATACTTTAACCCAAGTACTCTATACATGGTACTATCAAAGATTTGCACACACATTAATATAGATTGTTGTTTTTGGGGCAAATATTTAACCATACCAAAGAAGATTCAAAAACAAAACAAGAAAGGTAACGCTTTTGGAACATTTTGGACAAACAAGCATTCACGAGAACTTCAACCTATCCATCTTTGGACAAACAAGCATTCACGAGAACTTCAACCTATCCATCTTTGGACAAACAAGATACACAGCTGGACAAACAAGATACAATTTTACGCAGAAAAAATCAACGATTACTGACGCTGGTGGCTTCTTATCCTTGAGTTGTACGTTGAAGCTTCCAAAATGGACGAAGCAAAACCATAAACGTAAAACCTTTCTTTTTCTTTTTTACATTTAGTCAAGTTTTGACTAAATGTTTTAACATAGAGGGGGAATCGAGACGAGGGTCGTGGTGTATGTGTGTGTGTGTGTGTGTGTGTGTGTGTGTGTGTGTGTCTGTGCGTGTGTGTGTGTGTAGAGCGATTCAGAGTAAACTACTGGACCGATCTTTATGAAATTTTACATGAGAGTTCCTTGGTATGATATCCCCAGACATTTTTTTCATTTTTTGGATAAGTGTCTTTGATGACGTCATATCCAGCTTTTTGTAAAAGTTGAGGCGGCACTGTCACACCCTCATTTTTCAATAAAATTGATTGAAATTTTGGTAAAGCAATCTTCGACGAAGGCCGGACTTCGGTATTGCAATTCAGCTTGGAGGCTTACAAATTAATTAATGACTTTGGTCATTAAAAATCTGAAAATTGTAATTAAAAAGCGTGCTATGCAGCACAGCGCAACCACTTCCGCGCTAAACAGGCTTGTTAATTTCACTGCCTTTTGCACGAGTGGCGGACTACGGACATTGTGAAAAAATGCAGTGCGTTCAGTTTCATTCTGTGAGTTCCACAGCTTGACTAAATGTAGTAATTTCGTCTTACGCGACTTGCTTATTCTTGACTTTGGAACGCTAGCAATTAAGGCATGTCTTTAGCTGTTTTGAAGAACAAAATGTCAAACCAATGTGGGTTACATGTTCTCAATACTGTAGATTTCCACAGATACATGTACAGTTAAACGTCACAGGCATTACAAAACTGAACAGCAGAAATGCTGAAGCTGTCTCGAAGTTGAAAATACAGAACATAACAGTAAAGCAATCAAATGAAAAATGCGATAAATGCACTGTACGGATGCACATTGTATTTAACCCACTATGAATACTGCATATCAAGTGTCAAAGACTTTTTCCAACTGCTGATCGGAACCTGTCACAACACTCACTGTCCATCGGTCTTTTCTGCCTTCTCTGATTGAAAAAAAAACTAAACAGGGATTTTCGCTTTGACATACTTGTCAACCTGTCCTGACAGCTAGCACGGCTTCAATGGAAACGTTGGGAAAAAGCTTTCGTCACAGTCTGTGCTAATAGCTGCATGCAGAGCACCTCGATATCCTGCCCGGTAAAATAACTGCACAAAGCGGCTATTACAACAGTGGGCGGGCATCAACGCTGATACGGATCATTGAACGCATGTGGACTTTACGCGGGTGTTTTGCTATACAATTTTGTTCCGGTATATTCTCATTTCAACAGGTAAAATACCGGTAAATGCCAATACTGAATACAGTCAGAAAATGTACACCATTTTTTTAACATTAATTATCAACATTGTAGCAGGCACACCGAACACATCTTGTTCTTCTTCTTCTGCGTTCGTGGGCTGAAACTCCCACGTACACTCGTGTTTTTACACGAGTGGAATTTTACGTGTATGACCGTTTTTACCCCGCCATTAAGGCAGCCATACACCGCTTTCGGAGGAAGCATGCTGGGTATTTTCGTGTTTCTGTAACCCACCGAACTCTGACATGGATTACAGGATCTTTTCCGTGCGCACTTGGTCTTGTGCTTGCGTGTACACACGAAAGGGGATAAGCCACTAGCAGGTCTGCACATAAGTTGACCTGGGAGATCGGAAAAATCTCCACACTTAACCCACCAGGCGGCCGCGGCCGGGATTCGAACCCCCGACCTTCCGATTAAGAGGCCGACGTCTTACCATCCCGCCACAGCACCCGTCACAGAACACATCACTACCAATTACTACGGCATAGATCCATGCACATGTGATACACCAATACAAACTACACAAAATAATGATAAACGTAGCAGCCACAACAATGGCATCACTGTGAAGAGGGATTACAAACACAAACTCACCTGGTTAAATTTGTAGTAGGCATAGTCAACTGCAGTTCCTATCACACGCTTTGGGCCGATGGCGACAGGTGCCAAAAGATCAGCACCAGCTCTGATAAGCTGGTCTATCTAAAAAATGAAAGAGTTTAGGGATTAATTAACACTTTCAGAACAAGAACTTCTACAATAAAACAATCAGAGCTTGCCTTTTACTGTTCCTCCATGTTCAGTCCGCGCGGGAGATGGAAGCTTGCTGTATGTTATGTAAGGCCTAAAAAAAAAATAGGTGTGGTTACGGTAACCCGACCTACCCTATTTTTAGGGGCCGATCCTATAACTTTTTATTACATTTGTCAAAAAAAAAACAAAAAAAAAAAAAAAAAAACGAGTGCAAAAAACGCAATGAAAGCGAAAGCGCCCGAGTCGCACACTTATTTCCCTGTCAAGTAGGTTTAATTTGTACACATTAGAAAAAAAAGTTAAAAAAAAAAAAAGTGATTGCCTACCTACCTACCCTATTTTTTTTGGCAATGTTACCGTAACCACACCTATTTTTTTTTTGGTCTAATGTATATATTGTGTGTGATACGTGGAAATGTGATACTATTTATTTGCATGTATGATACAGGTACAAATGTGATAATTGTAGGCTTATACTAGTGATTACTGTGTGTGATACATGAAATGTGATATGAATGCTGTTTTTATATGTTATACTCTTACTTTCTCCCAAGCGCAAGACAAATTCTTCTATGAAAATTGAAGCCAATAAAATTTGAGTTGAGTTGAGTTGAGTTGGACTGTTAGCAAAGACCCTAATCCTCCCAAAATCAATGTGCAATTGTATCAAGATGCCAGTGGCAATTTACTACAGATGCAAAAAGTGAAACTGCCAAGAAGTATAAAGGAAACAGTGAATGCATGATTCTATCTGTACAGAATCAGAAACAAAATTCTCAATCATAACTGCAGAAGTTTTTTAATTGGACAAAGGAGCTTTGCATTTAAGGCTAAAAAGCTATTGACACACACTATTTTTGAAAGAAATTCCCAATGATAAGGTTGTCTTGTTTAGAAAAGCAGATTTAGATTTCCTAGCTGCATATTTTCCATTGTTTCATGTCATGTATTTTGAATAACATTTTTGTTTAAACCGAAAGTTTCTTAGCCAAAATTCACTCCTATTCGTCTAGCTTTGCCTCCAAAAATAATGTGCGTGTTCAGTGCACCTTGTTACGATAACATTGCTTTAACATTGCCTTACCAGTTGAATGCGGCCGTTTATTGAGCGACGATGTTCATAGTCCGTAGATGAAGAAACACAGAGGGCATTGCCAACGCCGTGGGTCAAGGCCAAACTGGGGTCAGCGTTATACAGCAACAGTTCATCCACAGCCTGTATCGGAAACAAATATTAGATTACAATATCACAGTTTGCATTTTTCACAAGCACAAGTGCAGTTGGAGTTAGAAATATATCAAACATTTATTTAGAAAAAAAACCATCTCTAACTCTAAAGCACCACGCAGCCCCATTCTTGTGTTAACAGTTCCAGGAACATCTGCTTTCACACTTATTAAGCCCCTGCCTCAGAATTGGATCCTATATCATGGACTTTATCTATGTAGATATCTATACACAATTTATAATTTCAACAATAAAAGCCAGCATCTACATAGCTTATGAGATGTACAGAACCTCACTAATCCAAAACTGAACAAATCCTTCATAAATCACAATTGAAATGTACATGTTCAAAACTGCATGTGCCTTTTTTCTATGAGGTTGCAAAGCTACACATATATATGTGCAACACATTAACATCCATGAGTCCCAGGAGTTACAATCACAACTCATTCCTTCAACATCCATCTGAAAGGAGCTCTTGCAGTACCTAACTTACACATTACCATGGGCAAAATCCACAGACAATAACATATTCTTAACTCTAATAATTAAGTGTTGTATCAAAGAATAAACTTGTTCTACATTACTCACGAGGTCATTGCCACTGGTGATGGCAAGGGCAAGTGGTGAAAATCCATTGCAGATGAGATCCGGGTTGGCTTTATGTTTCAGTAGGAGTTGCACAACTGTGCACGCATTCTGCAGACATAAAACATGACATTAATCATAACTTGTTAGACAAAACCTGTGTGTAAAGAACAAATAGTTTTCCATTGCGTTAAACAAAACTCTTAAATACAAACATGCATCAAAATCAGTGAACGAACAAATTCCTAAAATAACTCTGTCTGGTATTTTTGGCCGTGGAAGAGTTGTCCTCCTTCAAGGTGAAGTAAGCTGAGCTATATATAGTTTACTGGGAATAACCAGTGGAGACACGCTGTTGGTCACTGCCACAGTAAGTTAATTATGAAAAGCTCCAATTTGCATGAATTTTCAAAAGAAAAAGACTGATTATACAATTGTACGCTTGTACCGTAAACATGCAGAAAAAAGTAACACTGACGGGGTGTTTCAACTGGATTTTCCCAATGAGCTATATATAGCTCAGCTTGCCTCAACTGTAAGTAAAACAACTCTTACTCTTCCACAACACATAAAACCCTGACAGAAATTATTTCTGAACATTGTCAATTGAGACAGTCAACTATGTGGATCTTCTCTTATTCTGCATTCCCTAACTATGTGGATCGTCAGCACATTTTTCCTGTCAATAAATTCTCAGCAGTTTTCCTGTCTGTTAGAACTGTTCCCTTCGGTCTCCTGCTAATCTTTCAGTCGATAATTCCCTCCCAATCCCTCAATCCCTTGTACATTATGCAGCCGTTCCAAACTTTTTTCTGATTTAATTGACACGCATGTCTACCTGTGTAAATGCAGACTGGCAGTGGCAGACAGAAAGACACGATGCTCCCCCCCCCCTGCCACACACACACAATATACCTTGTAATTGTCGTCCCTGGCACAAGCAATCTGAAGTGGTGTTCGCCCCCCAAGTAGCGCAGCACTTTCTGGACTGATTTGATCTTTTGACCACTCCTCCTCCTGAACGAGAAAGAGAAAATTAACTGTACATGCAGCTCTGTTAACAACTGTTGCAACCATGACAATACTGCAATGTAAAATTGTGAGTCTAGCTATTATAAGACTTTTCTATGCAGGGTCCCCACCGGTCCCCACCGGTTTTTAGAAACAAAATTCCATGACTTTTCCATGACTTTCCATGAGCCTCAGTAACATTTTCCATGACTAGATCCACAGGTCGCCATTTCCGAACACGCAAACTTTTTACGTCTTGTCACTGCCAGTTTTGACACTGGCTCGCTTTGCACTGAATTTGAGTCAGTTTCTACGCAGTGTCTCTTCGACAAGCAAGTCAAGCATTTGCTACGCAGTCAGATTATCGGTAATGTTTGCTGGTCCTGTCATTTCACTAAACTGGACCAGCCACTGTTTGTATCCATCTGCACTTTCGTAAATTCCGTTTCGTAACCGTCACTGTGACTTGATGAACTGTCATTTTTTTCACCGCGATACACAGTTCATTGCGAAGATCTTCCTTGGTAATTCGTTCCAATTTCGCATACTTTTTGTTGTCAAGAAACAACTCGAAAGAAAGTTTCAAACTCATCATCCTCCATCTTGCTTGTCGAAGCGCTAAAGTACTTCATCGATGCAAAAACAAAAGCAGAAAACTTCAACGAAACCGACTCAAATGCAGCGCAGACGACACGACGAGATAACCGTTATTCTCATATGCAAATACGAACAAGAAGTTGGTCATACCCCTTGTGCTGGCGACGCAAATCGCTACTGGCTGGCAAAGGCTGGGCAATGGGGGGAGGAGGAGGGGGGGATGGCTGGGCAACGAAAATCGCCGCTGGCGTGCTAAAGGTTAATTTTTTTTTTCTTTCTTATTTTTTTTAAATTCCATGACTTTCCATGACTTGAATTGAAATTCCATGACTTTCCAGGCCTGGAAAATTAAAAATCAAATTCCATGACTTTCCAGGTTTTCCATGACCTGTACGTACCCTGTCTATGGAAGACAGTTTGATCATTTAAAAATAACAAAACAAAACACACACACACACACACACACATCCACAAATACATGCTAAGAGTAAAATTATGTAAACTGGCAGATATAAAAAACAAAACAAACCAGTTAACATTTTTTTTTTTAAACATACAACCAAAAAAAAAACAACCCAAAAAAACAAACAACTGCTAAAAAAAAACCACACGCTTACCAGGTTATGATTCAAAAAGGAATCATCCTCTTCGGCCCTGATGTCAGGATCCGCCAGGGCGTCCAGCAAGAGTTCTGTGATGGCCACACCCTCTTCCCCTGGGATGGCCGCAGCAATGTGCAAAGGTGCCAGCCCACCTTTCTGCAAACAGGCAGCATGAGAGGTTCATTGACACTTTCAGGTCTTGGCCAAGCTCTTTCATGGATATGAACGTGTAACCTAGCGACATGTTTGAAGCTTACAATGTCTGAGTACGACCTTCATAACCATGCAACACACACACACACACAAACGCACCCACACACACACACACAGTCATATTGAGGCAGACAAACGTTCATATGCACACATGAGCACACAGACACAGAAGTTAACTCCTCCCTCTCTCTCTTCCATCTTTGAACAGTGTGACAGGTATGGATGCACCCTTCATTTGAACCAAGTGCACACACACACACACACACACACACACACACACATACACACACACACACACACACACACACACACACACACTCCCTATCTGTTTTCCTTCCTCTCTCTCTCTCTCTCTCTCTCTCTCTCGCTCTCTCTCTCGCTCTCTCTCTAAAAAAATTTTTTTAATTTTTTTAATTTTTTATTTTATTTATTTTATTTTTTTTTTCTCCCTAGTCATAGTAAAATAGTTTAGTCCCTCTTTAGGGCGAGGGCCAGATGCAAAAAAGCATATCTATGCTTATTCTTGTCACCCTCGAAAAATAAAGATTTGTCATTGTCATTGTCTCTCACATCTTTGGACATCGTGGCAGCTGTTGATGCTCCTTTCATGAGCAGGGTTCGAACCATGTCCACGTCAGCTGATTTGATGGCGAAGAACAAGACCGGCATGGGCACTCTCGATGCATTTGGGTCTGCTCCTCTCCTCAGCAAAAGCTCCAGTGTGTCCTTCATTCGCTCGTGCCTGAGAGAGATTTGTGAAAACAGGTGTGAGAGTTATAAAGTGGAATTTACTATGTCAGGTCTCTCTGGGCTGAGGGGCACGAAGCAAAACTGTGTGCCACCCCAATGGGTGGTACACAGCTGCGGGATCAGATTGGTTAAAAATTGTGATTTGTGGTGATTTCAACCAATCAGACCCGGCCGAGGTTTGTTCCCACCCATGCAGTTGGGTGGCACCCGTTTTCACTTTGAGCACCTCATCTCTGGCATTTTTTGTGTGTCTCTTTGTCTAGTATCTTGACCCAAATGTACCTGTCATGAAAGGCCACCCTCAATTTAGGGATACACTTACGGCTGGTCTCAAGATTGAAGGTACAATGTACCACTGTTTTTAAGGAATTAGTTTTTACAGGGTAGAAGCTGGTTAAGAATCTTGTAGTGTGTGTGTGTGTTTGTACATGTACGCAAGCATGAGTGGATGCGTGTGCCGGTGTGCAGATTTCTTAAAAATGGAAAGTATCAAACACCTTAATCAATCACACACAAAAAACAACACGTGAAACTTACTGAGATATCTGGATGGCAAGCATCCTAGCCCTGCCCATCTCAAAGTTGGAGGTTTCTCGGCTCACAACTCGCTCGTTCATGCTCAGCTGTGTAGCGCAGCGTTCCAAAAGCGTGTCGGTGACCTCAATCTGGTAGTTGTGCACGCTCTTGTTGCTCTCGAAGTCCTCCTTCTCCCTGGCTGTTTCCTCCCCTTCTTCATCCATCAACTCTCCCCCATCTAGCACTGAGTCACGATCATCATCCTTTTTCTGAAATGGGAGAAAAATTCAGATGAATTAAGTGAGTGCACGAAGCACAACAATGAATCACCTTTGGAAGTAAAACCAGACAAACAGGGTTGAGATTGTTAGAGCTGACTTCCTAGCCCTACAAATAACGGCTATGGGTACTCAAAGGTTCCCAAGAGCAGTCAATGTGACAACCGCAGCCACACCACATCACAAACAGCCACACCACATCACAAACAGCCACACCACATCACAAACAGCCACACCACATCACAAACAGCCACACCACATCACAAACAGCCACACCACATCACAAACAGCCACACATCACAAACAGCCACACCACATCACAAACAGCCACACCACATCACAAACAGCCACACCACATCACAAACAGCCACACCACATCACAAACAGCCACTCCACATCACAAACAGCCACACCACATCACAAACAGCCACTCCACATCACAAACAGCCACACCACATCACAAACAGCCACTCCACATTTCACGGGTGTATGCCTTCCCTCAACGTACCAAAAACATTGAGCTACTATAAATACCGTACTTTCCGGGTTACAAGGCGCTACAGCGCATAAGGCGCACCCCCCTCTTTTAAAAAAAAAAATTGTATTCCAGTCACCCATTGGGCGCAGGGGGCCGATAGGGCGCACCAAAATTGAAAAAGTATACCGGTAACAAACGGTCGAAGAATGAAAATAAGCCGCACATCAAAGGAAGAATACAGAGTGGAAATATGTGTGCTCTGTGTGTACGGCGAGATCAAAGGCAGGTCCATTGTGATAGCTGGGTTGCCTTGTTTAGACACTGACCTTCTTCCCAGGGGTCAATGACCCAGTTTTTGCTATGAGAGGTGGTTCCCCTGTCATAGATCTGAGAGAGGAAACACTTCCTGCACCGGGGTCAGTGACGAGTTTAACCTATGGGGCGGTCTCTTTGATGTCTTGAGAGGAAACTTGGCCAGGGTAGTACCTAGTAGCTGAAACATGCATTATCACAAGTTGTTTGACTGGTACTCAGGCGGTCTCTTTGATTTTTTTCGTATTTCATACACGGATTAGGCGCTTCCTTATACAAGATGCAGGGGTCAAGCTCGAGGAAAAAAGTCGCGCCTTATGACCCGGAAAGTACGGTAACCCAAACTTTGGCAGGGGGACAACTCAGTCAATGCCGAGTAACTGCCTGCGACAAGGGGGACTACTGTGTAACCCTGTCACATCAATTAACATTGTTAATCTTGTCTCCATTTTTGTGACCCCAAAAAATCCTTGTAAATGCACCCCCATTTTAAGACTCCTTCCTTTTTAAGAACTGATTTTCTCAGATTGATTGGAGGTCTTTCTTTCTTTCTTTATTTGGTGTTTAACGTCGTTTTCAACCACGAAGGTTATATCGCGACGGGGAAAGGGGGGGAGATGGGATAGAGCCACTTGTCAATTGTTTCTTGTTCACAAAAGCACTAATCAAAAAATTGCTCCAGGGGCTTGCAACGGCCAACGTAGTACAATATATGACCTTACTGGGAGAATGCAAGTTTCCAGTACAAAGGACTTAACATTTCTTACATACTGCTTGACTAAAATCTTTACAAACATTGACTATATTCTATACAAGAAACACTTAACAAGGGTAAAAGGAGAAACAGAATCCGTTAGTCGCCTCTTACGACATGCTGGGGAGCATCGGGTAAATTCTTCCCCCTAACCCGCGGGGGGTGATTGGAGGTCTTTAAAGGGGCTGCCACTGTATAAACCACAGCTGACACATTATCTTACACATCCCAAAATATATCCAAACATTTTTTCAACCAAGTTGCACGAATCCTAAGAATGGGTCATGGGGCTTTGACATTTATAACAAATGTTTAATTTATGTAAAAAAACAACAGCAACCATATGTCTGCTAGCTTGCGGCACAAGTATGTAATGGTAAGAGTGCGTGCTATAATATTCAAAGGAAGCACGCTGGTTTAGCAATACCACCATGAACACAACCATTCAGTACCGCTTTTGCTAACACCCACAACAACAACAATAGCAAAAGCGCGATCTTCTCACCATCGGTACTATATATTCAATATCCTGCCTGGAGTCTCGCGCAACAGTCACTTTCACCGGTGACCCGTGTTCTGGTGCTTGCAAAGGCTTGTTCGAAACCACCTTCTGTTCATCAACCTTTTCAAGATCATTTTCCGCAATCACCTCGGAGTCAGCCAGCTTTTCTTGTTTCTCCTTGGAGACACGCAGGGCTGCCATCTCCGATTTTCTGCGGTTGAGCTGGTTGAGCTGGGTTGCACGCCGCTCGGTTTTGGTTGGGGATGAAGTACCGATTGCAGGAAGGACGGATCGGGTAGGAGAGTGAGAAATGTCTGACCGACAATCCTGGAAACATAAGATATGAGATGTTAACGTCCTCATGTGTTGTAAGCTGTGGCATGATAATTAACACTTCAGATTGGTACACTTTACCTTTCATAACCCCTTTCCACACACAATCAGACAGAAAGAAACACGTACACACACATGAACAAACACACACAGCACACACACACATACACCCACAGCACACACACACACACACACGCACACACACACAGCACACACACAGCACAGACACACACACAGCCAGCACACACACACACACACAGCACACACACACATACACCCACAGCACACACACACACACACGCACACACACACACACACACACAGCACACACACAGCACAGACACACACACACACACACACACACACAGCCAGCACACACACACACACACACAGCACACACACACACACACACACACACACACACACACACACAATCAGACAGAAAGAAACACACACACATATGAACGAACAGACACACACACACACACTAACACCCACCCCCATAACACACACACACATGCATGCACTAACCTCAACTGCAGGTGGCTTTTCCATGTATCTCTCAGCAATGTTGTAGTGGAAGCTCTCCACAGGGTAGTAGAAGATGGTCCCTGCCGCCAGGGCAGACACTCCCTCGTTGTTGAGCTGGTTGACATCAGCACCGTGATTGAGAAGAACGTTGATTGTGTCCTGGTGCCAGTTCACCTAAAAAAACAAACCAAACCAAATGACTGCATGATTCTGTCCATTTAGAACCTGCACTTTAAGTTGACTGTGGGAAACACAAACCCCACGCTGCACCCCTTGGGAAGAACAAATTGATTGTATCCTAGCTGGTGCCAGTTCACCTTAAAAACCAAACCAAAATAACTGATTCTGCCTGCTTGGAATCTGCACTTAATCTTGACTGTACCCGTTGAAAAAAACCGTTGATTGTATCCTGGTGCCAGTAGCAAAGCAAACCAAACCAAAATAACTGATTCTGTACAGCTGTTTACATGGCAGATTTTCTACCATTTCCCCCAACTTTCAAGTGATTTATCAATTTAGTCGGTGCCGAGTGAAATCAAAATCACTGCCCAAGTGAACAGTGCAAACGATCGAACTTATAGTCTTAAGCAGCGATTCTTGGCCAGTTCAGCTATCGGAGCCACCTAAGGTGGGAAGAGCAGTTTGGATAGCTATATATAACTCAGTGGATAGAGCGATAAGGAAAGTCTGCGCAAAATCTGCGCAAAGTCACTGCAGAGTCGAGCATCGCTCAACTGAGTTTTCGAGTCGCTGCTAAATCTGACCTAAATCCTCAGAGCCGTTCACATTGCAGACTTTTCACCGACTTGGCCTCGACAACTCCGGAGCGATTTCAAACCAACAAAAGTTGGGGAAAATTTGGTTAAAAGTCTGCCATGTGAACGGCACTATTGAATCTGCACTTAACGTTGACTGTGGGAAACAAACCTCGATCCCGCTGTACCTGTGTGGTACATTCAATCATCTGAAAATCTAAACTGAATGTTGATTGTGAGTTGTGTACAGTAAAATCCCTTCCTTTTTTGGGTTCTAACCTATGCTGATACAGTGGAGTTTCCCTTTTAAGTCCTAGTCTTGACTAATACTTATGTGCTAGTTTTATTGATTATTTCTCATTTCTCATTTCTCATTACTTTATTGTCCCATCGCTGGGAAATTCGGGTCGCTTCCTCCCAGTGGAAAGCTAGCAGCAACGGAGTCGCGCTACCCAGGTGTCTGCGTGTTTAGGTGTATTCAGCCACCTGCACTTATGGCAGAATGACCAAGGTCTTTTACGTGCCATTGTGATGACACGGGGGTGGGACATGGCTTCCGTCTCTGGGTCTGCACATAAAGTTGACCTGTGTCCGTCCCGGCCCGAATTCGAACCTGCGACCTTTCGATCACAAGTCCAGTGCTCTACCAACTGAGCTACCGGGCTTATACTTCATTTGTATTTTTGACCAAAATATGGCAATTTGTACACAGATCAAGACAGTCAGTGTTCTTATGAGACAGTGCCAGTGGTCGAGGTGAACACTGACTGTCGAAATCATTGTAAAATGGCATATTTTCGTCAAAAATATATGTGTTGATCAATTTTATTTATAGAAATCCTTTTCTTTTTCATGACTAAATGCACATAAACATGCACACTTTTGTACTCTTGGCAAGCCGCCTAAATATGAGGTTTTGTCAGACTCTGACGTCACATGACTCAAAGAAGAAAGTTCCAATGTTCAATGGACACATTAAGGCTAAATCTATAGCTGTTTCACAGAAGCCAGACTCTCACCGTGGCTCCTATCAAAGCTGTGTGGCCCTCCTTGTCAGCCACATCAGGATGTACAGTCCCGCTGTTCAACAGCTCTTCCACACGCAGGAAGTTGCCAGCGGCCGCCATCTTAATCAGCTCTTCGGACGCCTGCTCAAGGGGCCCGCGCGATTTGAATCCTGAGCGGTCAAATTTCAGCACCTGCGAGTAAGGAAACGTGTAATTTTATAAGAATACTCAAATGAACAGGCGCACACACAGACACATGCATGTACAATAAATTATAACTCACATAGAACTCTCAGACACATCCTGCCAGCTGCGAGTAAGGAAATGTGTAATGTCATAAGAATACTCAAATGAACAGGTGTTCTAATAAAGGAGGTTGTCTCAAAATGGAGCTAAATTTACACAGGTTATAAACAAAACATCTGAAAAAGCAAGGTCTTAAAAAGGGGGAAGTCTTAAATTTGGGGGTCTTAAAAGGGGGTTCCACTGTACATATCTGAGACTTAAAGAAACAACCTTGCACAAATGAGTACCTGTACCTTCTCTACATTGAATCCAACAGAGTTGGCAGCTCTCCGGTGCTCGTGTATGTGCATTTGAATGTTGACTAGCATTGGAGACTTGTTCCAGACCTTCAGTGTCAGGGGCTCTGGCTCTTCAGAGAGGGGAATGTCTTTGAAAAATTCCTCATCAAAAGCTTGGCGGTTCACGGCCAAACTGCGAGGGTCGAGGTCTTCACTGTACAATTCACTGATTCTGTCCGCTACCTTCACCTTTCAAACAGTATAAAAAATGTATACAAATTTAAAAAGAAAAAAGAAAAAGAGATAAAATTAAAAGAGGCACAGCGCATCATAAGCATTCAATTAAGAAAGTTGCAAACCAAATTTTAAAAAATCTGGGCGGGGATGTAGCTCAGTCGGTAGCGCGCTGGATTTGTATCCAGTTGGCCGCTGTCAGCGTGAGTTCGTCCTCACGTTCGGCGAGAGATTTATTTTTCAGAGTCAACTTTGTGTGCAGACTCTCCTCGGTGTCCGAACACCCCCGTGTGTACACGCAAGCACAAGACCAAGTGCGCACGAAAAAGATCCTGTAATCCATGTCAGAGTTCAGTGGGTTATAGAAACACGAAAATACCCAGCATGCTTCCTCCGAAAGCGGCGTATGGCTGCCTAAATAGCGGGGTAAAAACGGTCATACACGTAAAAGCCGTGGGAGTTTCAGCCCATGAACGAACAAACAAACAAACAAAGAAGCCAAAACTAACTTATACAGTCATAAGTCATAGAAATGAAAGAGTAAGTTCGAGCTTAGTCTCTGTATTAATGCGACGATATACACCCAACTTGTAGGCAAAATGTTTGTAAGCACAATTGTAGAAGCATAATCATTTTCACTTTCACTTTCTTTTCCTCTATATATGATCATTGCACCTCTACAGTCATGTACGCCATTAGCAAATCGGTTGTTTGAGTTCAGTCATGACTTCTGTACTTATTCTGCTGTCACTACAAAGCATAACTCATTTTTTCCACTTCACTTTCTTTTTCTGTATTCTACATTCACATCATACCATAGCAACTGAGTGATTAAAAGAAGCATCCCCACCACAGGAGCATAATGTTCACTTTCCTTTTCTTTTTCTTCACGACCGCCACACATCGACAGCCATTCAAACCACCACAGCATAAGGCCAAAAAAAAAAAAGAGTCTGTTTACGGTAACCCGACCGACCCTATTTTTTTCGCGCGACCCTAGACTTTTTTTCGGCATTTGGGGGAAAAAAAAAAAAAAAAAAAAAAGCAAAATAACGTAAAAATATGGTTTTTTGGGGAAAAAAAAATAAAAAATCCCGACCTACCGACCCTATATTTTGGGCCTATGTTACCGTAAACAGACCTATTTTTTTTGTTGGCCTAAACATTAAGCATCCTCACCTCAGGAGAGTAGTTAAACATGGCTGGAGGTTCCAGAACGTTTTTGACCGACTGTATCCTGTCCGGTTTGGGCTCCACAGGGACTGTCATGTCTTCAGGATAATATTCAAACTGTGGATGGTCGGCCATAGTGAAAGCGTTCGGCACTGGTGTGAGAATCTTGAGGAGACGTTCACCGTGCCACAGTCCCACATCCTGGCTGCCGTCTTTGTAAGTCAGCACGCCCGGTCCTTCCCTCTCGTCATCTTTGTACAGACCCTGAAGTCAACAGTTTGTATTATTAAGCAAGGTATCAGGCAGGCAGATATATCTCGCGGTTCTCCACACTAGCTAGTTCACATCTAAAATGCTTGTTTAGCATCTGATTAAAGATTTCTTAACCCTTAGGCTGGTTGTCGCGACATATGTCGCGCTACTTTACGTATACTGTCACCTGGTTGTCATGACATATGTCGCGCTACTGGCTCAGTCTGTTTGGTCGGTTCCGATTACCTCCCATGGATGCGAAAACCTATATGACCGTTTTTCTTTATTTTTCTCTCTGTTAATTCACCAGTGGCTATGTAACATGTGTTACAGAACTGCACCAGTGAGTGTAAGGGTTAATATGTTGTGTATGCAAAGTTTAATGTATCAATCGTATGTTTTTATTTATTTTAATTTTTTACATAGGTCAAGCGGAATATTCAGTGACAGCTCTATTTTGATATGTTTTAATGTAAAATATTTTAGGTATTATTATAACTGTATTTTCAAAACATAATTGCATGGTTACAACTGGTAGAATTTGGAGAGAGAGAGAGATAGTGAAAGTTCAACATTGTGAGTGGATGAATGAATGTTATTTGATAAAGACAGGCACATGAGTTTAGCATGCAGTGCATGTATACCTCAAATTTACTTCCACTGGCAAAGTAGAAAACACCATAGCCTTCCTTCTTGTCCATATAGAAGGTACCTGTAAAGGTAGAACCGTTTGACCAGGTATACGTTCCCTTCCCATGTCGCCGGTCCTTGAAAAATGATCCTTTGTATGTCTGTGGATTTAAGAAATCATTCACGATTGTGAAATCATCACAACCATATGCTGTTCAACTATGTTCAAAGAGTAAAATGCTGCTACTCTGTGAGTTTGTTTGTTTGTGTGTGTGTTTGTTTGTGTGTGTGTGTGTGTGTGTGTGTGTGTGTGTGTGTGTGTGTGTGTGTGTGTGTGTGTGTGTGTGTGTGTGTGTTTGTTTGTGTGTGTGTGTGTGTGTGTTAGTGTAAACATACAAGCACATGGAGGTATCGATCGCTACATGTTCTCATCCAATACAAGATGTTGAAAAATAACATTTAAGCGGTGTGGCAGAGTGAGAGCCCCTTTTACTGAGCCGAACTTTTTAAAGCGAGGCGAAGCAACTAGCGCGCTACTAGCCAGTTTTAAGCTGCCATCACGTGCATGAACACCCAAGTCTGATGTATGCTTTACAGAGTGAATCTCTGTGTGTATGTGCAAGCATATGAGCCTACATATGTGTGAGTATGTGTAAACAATTTGATCTCCACATGCTCATCCTATTGAAACATATCTATTACATGTACGAATATAACCGACTCGGAAATTAGATGGCAACGTACAGTTCAGAGTATTCTTCGCATCACATTCCTTCTTTCTTTCTTGTTGGTTTGTTTGCCAGCTCTGCCTAACCCTAACCTTAAGTTTTTTGGTCAACGTACCTCTTCGTTTGCCCATTTAATGTTGCCCTCTCCATGTCGCAGGTCACAAACAAATCCCCAATTCAGTGTATCTTCCAATCATATTAATTTCTTTCTTTCTTTCTGGTAGTTTATTTGTTTGGTAGATGTTAGTTTATGTTAACGACTACCTCTTCGTTTGCCCACTGAATGCTTCCTTCTCCATGTCGCAGGTCACAAAGAAATCCCCCGTCGTACTGCGTTCCGTCAGCCCATGTCTGCACACCTGCACACCATAACGCAACATCTGACATTTTCTGTCATCCTGTACCGCTTTAACGCAACATCTGACATTTTCTGTCATCCTGTACCGCCATAACGCAACATCTGACATTTTCTGTCATCCTGTACCGCCATAACGCAACATCTGACATTTTCTGTCATCCTGTACCGCCAGAGAACTTTGCGATTTCCCGCAATGATCATACAAATATTTGACGCTAACCTTTCAAGGTATGGCTAAGTTTGTTGTCCCATTTTCGCTATTAATTTTATTAATTATGCATAGCTTTGTATGGTTGATGTTTTTTTATGTTGCTGTCTGATGTTGATGTCGTGTACCAAAAAGAAATAAAAACGTGTTAAAAAAAAACAAACAACAAACCAATATAAAAAATAAAAAAAAACAACAAACCAATATAAAAAAAAAAAATTAAAAAAAAGTTTGTTGTCCCAACTGTTTAGAGGACAGAAAAACCATCTGTATAATAGTTTTATTCAGTTATCCATTTTTTTAAAATCCATTCGAGGGCTTATCAATCCCACTAAAGAAAAGCAAACACACTTAACATTCAGGGGGAGGGGTGGGGGTTGGGTGTTCCAGACAAACGTTGAACAATTATGTATATTTTCAAAATGGCAAATTGGAGCTCACAAGTTTCTTAGGTTTACAGTGAAAACTGTCAAATACGGTCACTGGACTTAGCGGACACTCGCAGAATACGGACAGTCAGTCTCGGCACGGACTGCTTTACACTGTAAAACACCTGTACGTTACGGCCACCTCGGCATTACGGACGCGGACACGTATTTTGGGTCCATAATAAGTCATATACCGTACTTTCCGGGTGACAAGGCGCTTCGTTATCTAAGACGCACCCCCTTCTTTTTAAAATAAATTGTAATCCAGTCACCCATTGGACGCAGGGGGCCGATAGGGCGCACCAAAATGACCCAGTTTTTGCCATGAGAGGTGGTTCCCCTGTCATATCTGAGAGAGGAAACACTTCCTGCATCGGGGTCAGTGACCGGTCAGTGACCGACTTTAACTGAGTGAAAATATGTGTGCTCTGTGTGTG
The DNA here is from genome assembly GCF_037325665.1 of Littorina saxatilis. NCBI lineage: Eukaryota > Metazoa > Mollusca > Gastropoda > Littorinimorpha > Littorinidae > Littorina > Littorina saxatilis. The sequence goes on from NC_090257.1 coordinate 38,424,737, forward strand.
CGGCCAGATCAAAGGCATTGTGATAGCTGGGTGGCCTTGTTAAAAGACACGACCTTCTTCCCAGGGGTCAATGACCCAGTTTTTGCCATGAGAGGTGGTTCCCCTGTCATATCTGAGAGAGGAAACACTTCCTGCATCGGGGTCAGTGACCGAGTTTAACAGAGTGGAAATCTGTGTGTGCGGCCAGATCAAAGGCAGGGCAGTACCTAGTAGCTGAAACATGCATTATCACAAGTTTTTAAACTTGTTTTACAACAGTCAATATTAAATGTTTCTTTATTTAATCTAAACAGCTTCTGTTTTTCTTATAAATGTACATGTACATGTGCAGTACTCTCTCTCTCTCTCTCAACTTGACTTTGTCGCGTTTACTTGCACCTGTCTAATAAGGACACCTGCAGAATAAGGACACTTTTGTCTGGTCCCAAGGGTGTCCTTATTTGACAGGTTTTACTGTACATTTCCGGGGAAGCCCATGCATTCAATTTGTAAAGTTGGAGCCCGGTTAACGATTCACTCAGGAAATGTATGCTGATTCTGTTTCCAAATCTTGAACTACCCATTCTCTACAAGGCCAGAAGCCTTACCTTTGCCATGTCTCAGGTTATTGACGTAGTCACCATCGTACTTTGACCCATCGGGCCAGATGAAACAGCCACTGCCAATCTTCTTGTAGTCCTGAACACTGCCCGTAAAGCTGGCTCCTGTCTTGTAGGTTACCTGCGTGTCAACACAGAGCATTCAGAAATATATACTGTATGTGTTGTGACTTTCATAATGGAAAAGGAAACTAAAAGGTCTAAAGTGAAAAACCTTTTAAGTCCTAAAATGTATGAGAAAATGTCTTAAAAAGAAGGGAATCTGAAAATGGAGGTCAATTAATATATCAGACATATTATTAAATTATTGACATTAAAACTGGAAAACAAGGTCTCAAAGTCAAAAGATATGTGGTCTTAAAATAAATGAGGAGGTTCTACTGTTCAGGTATCTGAGAGCATATTAGAAACAATACCTAAGATAAAATTAAAACCATGAGCAACAACAGTTTAGTTTCAAAGACTAACCAAGAAACAACAAAAATAACAATAACATAATTTAATGTCATTGATCCAATGCACAAATTAAAGCAAAGCTTGACCACAAATTGCACATATTGTAACATTGTCTTTTCATCAAAGTTTTTTTTGTAGACATTAACTGCATGAACAAAAATTAACCTGGCTGCTTCCTGTGCGGGTGGGAATTGTAAATCTATCAGGGCAGTGCAAAATATTACTTTGATAATGTTATCAGCTTAAGGCCACACAAAAAAAAGTCTGTTTACGGTAACATAGGCAAAAAAAATAGGGTCGGTAGGTCGGGATTTCCCCCCCCCACCCAAAAAAAAACCCACCCCCATATTTTTAAGTTATTTTGCCAAAAAGCAAAGACTTTCTTTTTCTCTCCCCCAAATGCCAAACAAAAGTCTAGGGTCGTGCGAAAAAATAGGGTCGGTCGGGATACCGTAAACAGACTATTTTGTTGTTGTTGCCTAAGCACTATTGATCTCAATTTAACTTCAGCTTTGCGTCACGCAACAATAAGGGAACTGGTTGGTCCGGTGTCAGAATAATGTGACTGGGTGAGACATGAAGCCTGTGCTGCGACTTCTGTCTTGTGTGTGGCTGGTTGGTCCGGTGTCAGAATCATGTGACTGGGTGAGACATGAAGCCTGTGCTGCGACTTCTGTCTTGTGTGTGGCTGGTTGGTCCGGTGTCAGAATCATGTGACTGGGTGAGACATGAAGCCTGTGCTGCGACTTCTGTCTTGTGTGGCTGGTTGGTCCGGTGTCAGAATCATGTGACTGGGTGAGACATGAAGCCTGTGCTGCGACTTCTGCCTTGTGTGTGGCTGGTTGGTCCGGTGTCAGAATAATGTGACTGGGTGAGACATGAAGCCTGTGCTGCGACTTCTGTCTTGTGTGTGGCTGGTTGGTCCGGTGTCAGAATCATGTGACTGGGTGAGACATGAAGCCTGTGCTGCCACTTCTGTCTTGTGTGTGGCTGGTTGGTCCGGTGTCAGAATAATGTGACTGGGTGAGACATGAAGCCTGTGCTGCCACTTCTGTCTTGTGTGTGGCTGGTTGGTCCGGTGTCAGAATAATGTGACTGGGTGAGACATGAAGCCTGTGCTGCGACTTCTGTCTTGTGTGTGGCTGGTTGGTCCGGTGTCAGAATAATGTGACTGGGTGAGACATGAAGCCTGTGCTGCGACTTCTGTCTTGTGTGTGGCTGGTTGGTCCGGTGTCAGAATCATGTGACTGGGTGAGACATGAAGCCTGTGCTGCGACTTCTGTCTTGTGTGTGGCTGGTTGGTCCGGTGTCAGAATAATGTGACTGGGTGAGACATGAAGCCTGTGCTGCGACTTCTGCCTTGTGTGTGGCTGGTTGGTCCGGTGTCAGAATGTGACTGGGTGAGACATGAAGCCTGTGCTGCGACTTCTGTCTTGTGTGTGGCTGGTTGGTCCGGTGTCAGAATCATGTGACTGGGTGAGACATGAAGCCTGTGCTGCGACTTCTGTCTTGTGTGTGGCTGGTTGGTCCGGTGTCAGAATAATGTGACTGGGTGAGACATGAAGCCTGTGCTGCGACTTCTGTCTTGTGTGTGGCTGGTTGGTCCGGTGTCAGAATAATGTGACTGGGTGAGACATGAAGCCTGTGCTGCGACTTCTGTCTTGTGTGTGGCTGGTTGGTCCGGTGTCAGAATCATGTGACTGGGTGAGACATGAAGCCTGTGCTGCGACTTCTGTCTTGTGTGTGGCTGGTTGGTCCGGTGTCAGAATAATGTGACTGGGTGAGACATGAAGCCTGTGCTGCCACTTCTGTCTTGTGTGTGGCTGGTTGGTCCGGTGTCAGAATAATGTGACTGGGTGAGACATGAAGCCTGTGCTGCGACTTCTGTCTTGTGTGTGGCTGGTTGGTCCGGTGTCAGAATCATGTGACTGGGTGAGACATGAAGCCTGTGCTGCGACTTCTGTCTTGTGTGTGGCGCACATCAAATGTCAAAGCAGCACCGCCCTGATATCACCCTTCGTGGTGGACTGGGCGTTAAGCAAAAAAAAAAAAAAAGGTCTGTTTACGGTAACATAGGGTGAAAAAATAGGGTCGGTAGGTCGGCTTTTTTTTTTTTTTTTTTTTTCCATTTTTTATGCTGTGCATAAAATCATTTTTGCATGTTCAGATGTGCGAGGATAGACAAGAATTTAAGATAAAAAGTTTTCCGAAACCGGACAATCAGCCAGCGCCAGCCAGCGCCACAGTCACCACCACAACCACATGAAACGTTCATTGCCAGTTTACGCTGAAAATGTTTATTGGTCGACACCACAGGTCGTTCATTTTCAGCGCAGATAATGCATACAAAATCAGTGGAATATTTTCATAAATTCCACAAAAACTATGATTGACATAATCATATACATTGGGTTGTACATTTGCATAAATTCACCAAGAACAAAAATTGTCTTACACATCATAGATGGCATTGTCCACTATGTATTAGCTTACTGTTTTTTGTTCTTGTTTCCAGCTTCACCAACAAGCTGTCAAATTTTACTAGACTGGTCACCGGGTTACTTCCCTTTATCTACCGCTTTCTGCATCCGCTCATTAGACCATCATCAAAAAACTTATATTGGCAACTCTAAAAAACAATAAACATTGTGTTTTAGCCCAATTAAAGCACATCGATTAAATACATAATGTCTGTCATTCACCACCAATCCGGCGGTACGCGCCCACACAACTACGTTATGGTGGAGTAAGGGGATGGCGGTGGGGTTGAAAATTTTCGCACAGTTGTTTGGGACGTCTGGCACTGGCTACCGCAGATGCAGAAATGGCAGAGAGACTGATCTTGGGCCGGCTGGCCAATGGGAAGACGGCATTCCGCTCATTAGTTATGCATATGACCTGTGCTCTGGCACCGTCTATACACCACAATCTCGCTTCTCTTCACACCCAAAAATATCATTTATGCTGTGCATAAAATCATTTTTGCATGTTCAGATGTGCGAGGATAGACAAGAATTTAAGATAAAAAGTTTTCCGAAACCGGACAATCAGCCAGCGCCAGCCAGCGCCACAGTCACCACCACAACCACATGAAACGTTCATTGCCAGTTTACGCTGAAAATGTTTATTGGTCGACACCACAGGTCGTTCATTTTCAGCGCAGATAATGCATACAAAATCAGTGGAATATTTTCATAAATTCCACAAAAACTATGATTGACATAATCATATACATTGGGTTGTACATTTGCATAAATTCACCAAGAACAAAAATTGTCTTACACATCATAGATGGCATTGTCCACTATGTATTAGCTTACTGTTTTTTGTTCTTGTTTCCAGCTTCACCAACAAGCTGTCAAATTTTACTAGACTGGTCACCGGGTTACTTCCCTTTATCTACCGCTTTCTGCATCCGCTCATTAGACCATCATCAAAAAACTTATATTGGCAACTCTAAAAAACAATAAACATTGTGTTTTAGCCCAATTAAAGCACATCGATTAAATACATAATGTCTGTCATTCACCACCAATCCGGCGGTACGCGCCACCACCTGATGACTCACATCAGGTACCGCCACCAAGCAAAATCGACCTTTCTCGGAAAGTTGCACTGCACACTTTCTTATAATCCCAGGCTGCACTGCACACCTGTGATCCCATGTTAATGTTCTGCTGCACTGCACGCAGACATGTGCCTGACCTCCCCCTTTCTGTTGCACTGCACACAGAGAGAAGCCCTACGTTTTACCTGATCTACCAGTTGTGCACCCTGATGTAAGACAAGAAAGCGTTAGAAGACCATCTGCCCGCCTGACGGATTTGAGCGTCCGATGCCCCGTTCCGAGCCATGTGGGAGGCACCCCCAATCCTAAAGCTATGCGATTTGAAGTTCTGTTTGGGCAGGCCACAAAATTGGAAAACCAACTGTAGTTGCTCGTTGAATTCCCTGGCCGTTATGGGTGCCCCCGACATAGCTCGGAACAACGGCCCCGTTGCGTTCCCACGAATGCTCATGTAGGCCCGCATGGCCTCTACCGCGCATGGGACGCCTGCCTTGGCTTTCTCTACGGTATGGGTAACTGGTTTTGCGCTAGATTTGAAATTGCGGAACGTTATGGTCAATGCCTGTCCGTCCAGTCGGACATCTCCCCTATGCAATACGTTTTCTGGTTCCCGGGATACCGCCATTTCCCCCACCCGCAATAATGAGTGAAAGGCCAAGGTGCACATAGCCCGGAAACGTATCTTCTCGTAGTTCTCCCCAATGGCCACCTCGCTCTTCTCCATAATTGAGTTAAGGATAGGGACAGTAATGGGCAACCTTGTATCCTTCCCTTTGTCACCCACCCTTTTGCACCCCTGCAGTAGTCTTTTGACAGTATAATCAATAGTGGGATCCCCTAACCCATTCAATTTATGGACGCAACTGATTGCTGAAACTGCGGACATCACCGTTGAAGCCGCCTTCCCTTCCTCATGCAACGAACCAATGTACAGACACACCGCTGCAGTGCTCATTGGCAAGGAAGTAGAAAACCCTCTCTGTTTCAAAAAACTAGTCACGCTCACCCAGGTCCTTCTATATGCTTGTTGTGTCCCTTTGGCGTACGAGGCTGTCAACAGCTCTCCTAGTCGCCTATCCCCCCCAATTGTTCTGGCAGAGGTGAAATCCCAACCGGAAGTGGCTCTGCATGTGGACACAATTGCCGGAACCTCGTCATCTGAAAACGAGACAGCGCATCAGCAATTGCATTGTCAACACCCGCAATGTGTTGTGCTCGGACAACAATATTGTTCCGTAAACAGCACAAGACCAATTGTCTCACCAGAATCATCACCAGGGGTTCTTTTGATGTCTGCTTAGTAATTACGGATACTAAATCTAAATTATCTGTATGAATGACTAAGTATTTGTTCTGAAAGGCCAGCGCCCATGTCTCCAGAGCCAAAACGATAGGATACAATTCCAGTAGGGTGATATTTTGGAGTCGCCACCAGTCGGACCACCTACCCTGAAACCACTGCCTACCGAACAAAGCCCCGTATCCCACTGCCCCGGATGCATCCGTCACTAAATCCAGCTCTTCTGAGGATACTTCCTTGTTCATGAGAAAAAAGCACTTCCCGTTAAATGACTGCAGAAAAGTTAGCCAAGTCTTCAAATCCTCTTTCACCCCTTGGTTCAGCCTCACGAAGAATAGCTGAGAGCGTATGCCTCTAATCAAGTCGATCAATCTCCTCAAGAACGCCCTCCCTGGCACCACTGCCTGGCAAGCAAAGTTCAGCAACCCTATGACCGACTGAATTTCCTTCACTGTTGCTTTCTTCTTTTGTAGTAGGTTCTGTATTTCTTGGGCACACTTCGTGAGTTTTTCCACCGGCAGCCGAATTTCTCTTTCGATTGTGTCTATCTCTATTCCCAGGAATGTCAACCTCGTCTCTGGGCCCTCCGTCTTATCAGGTGCCATGGGAACTCCTATTTCCTCACACAAACCCAGAAATTTGTCTAGGTATTCTTTGCCTAGCTGCTTCGATACTGCCGCAAGGAAAAAATCATCCAGGTAGTGCACTAATGGTATCCCTAACTTCTGAACAGCAATCCACTCCAAAGCCGTGCCTAGTTCTTCGAACAAGTGACAAGACGAAGAACAACCCATCTGAAGCGAAAGATCAACATAAAAACTTCCTTGCCAGCTCAGTACGAAGAGGTTTTGGTCACTAGGGTGAATAGGCAACAACCTAAAAGCTTTCTCCACATCAGTTTTTGCCATAAATGCTGTATTTCCTACTGTCTGCACTAACTGTACTGCATCTTGCACATTGGCATATGACACTGTGGCCATGTCTTCCTCTATGAAATCATTTATGGATGCCCCCTTCGGGTGAGATAGATGATGTATCATCCTATACTTTCCTTTCGTCTTTTTCTCTACCAAGCCGATTGGAGAACATTGGAACTGAGTAAAAGGAATATGCCTAAAGGGACCTACTAACCTCCCCTCTTCTATTTCCTTCTTTATGTGCGCTTCTACTACTTCTGGCATTTCTTCTGCTGACTTCAGGTTCTTCTGAACTACACTATTTGGGGCTCCTGTGAACCCTACCCGGAAACCCTCTCTGAATCCCTGTATTAAAGCCCGCTTCTTCTGTGGATCGTACCCTTCCAGCCACTTTTCCAGCTTGTCCGCCTTCACTGGCGTGGCCCCCGTGCCCCAGTCTTCATTTCTTTCCTTCTCCTGCTTCTTTTCCCCCCCGTCCCGCTCGAAAGGGGTGCCCTTTGGCGCTGCATTTTCGGATTGCGTGTTGCCCCCCACACTGCGAGCAAAAGTGCTTGAAGCCACAATTGGGGCGGCTGCAAGATCCCTGTTCATTGAACTGGAAGCAGAAGCCCCCCACTTTGGCTGGGTTTCCACTTCCAGTCTTCCCCCCTGCGCCACCCTGCGGCTTCTTCTTTCCCCCGTCATGGGTCTGGGTGGCAGGCTCTAAGCGGGTGGTGGCGAACAGGTCCGCGTCGCTGTCCCCCCATGCCCTTTCTCCTGCAGCAATTGCGAGCCGGTAGCGGTAGTCATAGTCCCGCCAATTGCCCTGCAGCTCATGCAGGGTACACACCCGAGCAAAGTGGGCACCCAGGCCCCTGTGTACCTCTTTCGCTCTGTCCTGTAGTATAGTGGTATAAATGTTCCAGGCCTTCACCCACTCTGTGAAGGTTAACAGTTTCTTTTCTTTCTTCTTCTTCTTCTTCTTTTTGTCTTCATCGTCCTCATCCGAGTCCTCCTCCAGCATTTCCTTCGGGTCCGCGGGCAGGAGTATTGCGAACCTAACCGCCACACCGCTCCAGATCTTTTCCTTTATTGTCTTTGGCACGTGTAGGTCAATGGGCAACATTTTCTGGTTGCCGGTTGCCCACGCCTGTGTACCGCTAGTGTTAGATTGCTCACCGGAGTGTCCAGAGTGCCCAGCCATGCCTGAGTTGGATTTTCCACCCGTAGAGGTGGTCGATCCTGCGGGCGATGCCTCAGGCGCCGGCGTCTTGGCGGCCCGAATCTCCGCAATCTCCTTCCTCAGGGCCTTCTGCTCAGCAAGGAGCTGGGTTAGCGACTCCTTCACGCCCATTTCGTCCTCTCCTTCAGCCTCCTCGTCTCGAAACCTCTTCGGGGGCTGCTTTGAGGGACGCCCCGGTCGCTTGGTTGGACGCTTCGACATCCTGAAACATTTCAAAGGCCACTAAGCATCAGGGGCCTATTTTTTTTTTTTTTTTTTTTTTTTTTTTTTTTTTTTTTTTTTTTTTTTTTTTTTTTTTTTTTTTTTTATATATATGCAGCACGGGCTGTACCAATAAAACATTCCCCATGAAGTCACAACCGGTTCTACCAAACCAGAACCAACAATGACGTCACTCCAGAAGCTGGAAAGGATATTCCCTCCTATTCCACTCCCGGCATCAAAGCTCTGCGTCTGGCGTCTTCGGTAGAACCCAACCACTTCAGTCTGGGAATAAACCTTGGTACCCCGTTCGTGCTGCATCTACACTCCTATTGTGGTTCTGCCCTCAGCACGAGAGTACACCTAAGAAAACACTGTCAATCTGATCATGCAGCACGGGCTGTACCAATACACATTCCCCATGAAGTCACAACCGGTTCTACCAAACCAGAACCAACAATGACGTCACTCCAAAAGCTGGAAAGGATACCCCATCCTATTCCACTCCCGGCATCAAAGCTCTGCGTCTGGCGTCTTCGGTAGAACCCAACCACTTCAGTCTGGGAATAAACCTTGGTACCCCGTCCGTGCTGCATCTACCCCTATTGTGGTTCTGCCATCAGCACGAGAGGATACCGGCTATCACTATTAGCCCCCACTTCCCTCTCACCCGCTGAACAACCACAACACCTTCTTACCTCATTGGTCTATATGCCGACTGTCCAACAGAACTTTTCTCAGTGCTCTGTACAGTAGCATGTGCCCCGACCCTGACAGATGAATCCCATCTGCTAAAAAATGTTTCTGATACTGAGCAAACTTCTCTGCTGGAGGGAAAGCCACGTAGTGGGGGAACAAACCCACTATCCTGTGTGCCGTTTTCAGCTGTTGATGAAGAAGCCTATTCACCTCCCTGGCTATGTCATTGAAACCCCCCCAGCCACTGTATCTCTGTGTCATCCCTGACACCACCACTACTGAGTTTGCCAATGTTTGCACCCTCACACACAGATGCCACAGCTCACGAAACACTTTATTCGGTGTCGTTCCGGGAACAATATTATTGTCCCCCACCATTAGCACTATCACTCCCCATTTTTTCCGGGTGAAAATGGCCCTGTTCTGTTCTAGCATTGATTCAACGTCGCTTATTTTTCGGCCCCCTCTCCCATCGAATATCTGCTCAAAACCATCAAAACCTAAATCTGGCCGCACCCCCTCATCTGTGTTCACAAATCGCTGAAACCTCCACGTGAAAGAGTGCCCGACCACCGCACAACTTGTAAACATTTTCGCTCCCGCCGTCTTTCTTCACAAAGAAACTAGTCACGTGACCGAGCGATTCGCGTTGCCACTGCTCGGACCAATTTTAATGCCAGGAGAAGATGATACTGTCTTCTTTTCTCCCTGAACACTTTTACTGACGGCTGTCAGCTAATTGTACCATCACCGTCTACCTAGCTATCACCCTCGTTCCTTCGAGTGTCACTCCCGGCAAACGTGAAACCACGTGTTTCTGCCTACGGTGCCACGCTGTCTCCCAGTTTCCCAAACTCCAAACTTTCCTTGCAGACAACTAATTGGCCCCACTCGAGCCTATTACCGCTGTTTCGATCTCAATCGCCCCTCTCGACAATCAAGCAACAAAACAAAACAAAACAAGGTAAAAGTACGTGTACCTTCTCTTTCCAAAATCCTTGAAACGTTGAAAATTTTCGCACAGTTGTTTGGGACGTCTGGCACTGGCTACCGCAGATGCAGAAATGGCAGAGAGACTGATCTTGGGCCGGCTGGCCAATGGGAAGACGGCATTCCGCTCATTAGTTATGCATATGACCTGTGCTCTGGCACCGTCTATACACCACAATCTCGCTTCTCTTCACACCCAAAAATATCATTTTTTTCTCCCCTCTCTATGATGTTTCACAGTTCATTTCTTCTCATCAATCCCTGTTTTTGCCCAACATAACTATAAACAGTACTTTGAACTTACCTCCCTTCTGTCGTCTGCTGTTTGGGCGCAAACAGCTCTATTTTGGATGCGGTTTTTTTTCTTTTTCAGACGATCCAAAAAAAAAGATTAGGGTCGGGCCTAAAAACTAGGGTCGGTCGGGTTACCGTAAACAGACCTAGAGTCGAACCCACTTAAAACGAACACGCTAGTTACGAATTTTGACTTATAACGTATTAGTTTTAAGTTCCCAACTGAATACCTCTTTCTTCATGCTTAAAAAAAATGCTTGAAACGAATTCTTTGTAACGAATTTATGCTTATAACGAGCACTTTTTGGATTCCCAAGCATGCATAATGTCTGTAATTTACTCACGCTTATGACGAAATCTTTAAACTCGTCCCGAGATCGACATATCATGGGAATTTGAGAAGTTTGAATACATGTGTCAAAGTCTTCCCTTGCGTCGACTGCTTGAACCATTGCTCAACCGATCACTGAATAAAGTTAAACTGATTACACTGTACTCACAAAACAATTTCAAATTTAGAATCAAAGTGATTGATAGCTCAGACACTGAACATGAATGACTGACTGACGTTTATTTCCTTCGCGAATACCAAAAACGAAACATCAATGTTTTGAACGGAAGCCATTGCCAAAAAATATAGATGCCAGAGTGGTTTCCCTTGGACGAGGGAAACCACACTCTCAACGTTTGCGTTCGCCGGTTCGCGATAGTTTATCAGTCAGTCAGTGCTTTCGATTTGGATTTGAACATCATGTTGCAACCAACAAAAAAAAACTAAATTGGCCAAGGTTTGCTACCCGTCGCCAAGGTAAGTGATTCCGGACAAATGATAGGAACACCGCGAATGTGGACAGTGCCAGTGTGTGTGTGACCAAAAACGTAACAACTGGATGAAACATATGTGTGCTCACTCTCACTCAAACTCAACAATCATCACTCAACATGAGACACACATGAACATGTAACTGAATATGTCACTTTATTGTCCAAACGTGAAGCAGCATGAAAGTTGCGAAAGAAACAAATTGAAACACCATAAAATGTACAAGACTTAAAAAAATATATATATATTTAAAAAAAACAATCAATTTTCTTAATACGAATTTTGGTTAAGACGAACTTTTTTTCCGATCCCCAGTGATTCGTCTTAAGCGAGTTCGACTGTATTTTTTTTTTTGGCCTAAGCAAACAAACTAACAAACAAACAAAGAATAAGGGAAATACAGCCAAGAATCTGCAAACATACCCTCTGCTTTTTGTATTCTAAAATACACAGCCATTGCGCCAAGCTTTTTATGACAGACTACTTTCCACTCTTTGAATTACTATTTCATTTTGCTCTACCACTTAGCAAATCCCTATATTTTCTGACACAAAGACACATGCAATAACAGGATCCGTAGAAAAATTTGCTTTCAGAGAGTATTCTATTAGCAAGACTTGTTATCGCTTGGGGCTTGGACAGTACGCCAGCATTCTGTAACGGTATCCACTCTGTTTATAAAAATCTGCTTCAAAATGAACACACAGTATATATCCATATTCACACACACACACTTGTATACACACACGTTGATAACCACACACACACACTTGTGTACTCACACACACACAAGCATACACATGCTTGTACACACACATGCACATATAAATATGTATATACACACACAGTACACTTGTACACACATGTATGCATACACACACACACAGTTGTGTGCAAACATGCATGCACATGCACATATGCAGATACACACACACACTTGTACATACACACACTTGTACACACACACACACACACACACACACTTGTACGTCACATGCACGCATGCACACACACACGCACACACACACAAACTAACCTTGACAGACTTTTCTTCACCATTACTAATGAAAGAAGCTGCAGTGTTCAGTCGTGACATGGAACAAGATGCCATCTTCAAGTCTCCTGTAGACATTAGCATTAGTATCTTTAAAAGGGACATTACATCTTGGCACGTGAACATGTACACCACCATAAATATGTGAGCCTGCATGGGAAAACCCGGCTAAAGACGCAGCGAGCTATTTTCGGCTACAATGGAAATAGGTAAGAAGGGATAAAAGTATCAATCTTCTGAGTGACTGCTAAATCGCTTTATTGATCTAACTTCATCATTACGTGTACATATTTCAAAACAGCACTGGGGAAAAAATATTACAGTTAGATCAATTCTGTTTTTTGTAAAATATTTGTCAAAGTCTGAAGTTTCATATATCATTTCATTTTCAAAGAGTAAAAAGTCAAAATGTTCCCATACACCGATTAACAGTTCCGCGGCCATTTTAGATTCGCACATGCGCACATCTTTTTCTACGAGCACTTTTGCTTCTTAATTCTTCCTCTTCCAGTTTCCTGATTTTGAGAAAATGCACATCCGTTTTTTCTTCTTCTTCCTGTTCCGGTTGATTTGAGAAAGCGTAGATTCAGTCGGCAGAAAGTGCAATTTTGTAGTCTTCCAGCCCTAAAGTTGCTTTTGAGTGTTTGACAGGCATGGGAATTGAAAATTGTAAAAAAGGCGGAAAATTTATAACTGAAGACGCGAAGCGTCAAGTCGACGGCGCGAAGCGCCTAGCCTTACTAGGGGGGTCCGGGGGCATGCCCCCCCGGAAAAAAATTTTCTCCAAAGAACCCAGATGGTGCAATCTGGTGTCATCTGAGCTCCAAGTTTGCCATTAAATTCTGTTTTTAGAATCAGAGTTTTTAGTACAAAAATGTACCAAATTTTGCTTACATGTATTATATATGGTTTAAATTTGTAAAAAAATTTATCTGTTGAGACAAACAGGAAAATGTAACTTGTAACACAATCTGTGCAATCTGGTTTACTTTCAAACATAATAGTTCAATAACTGAGGCGGGCGGTAGCGTGAACAAAGTACGGAAAGTTTTCGCGGGCTTTTGCGCAAAGGCCAAAGTAACCGGTGCTTTTTTTGTGTGCCTCCCCCCTTTATTTTTTCGGCGGACACTTTTGCATTTTCGGCGGAACAAAAAAAAAATTCGGCGGAAATCCGCCATTCGGCGGACAATTCCCATGCCTGGTTTGAGGAAAGAGTGTCCTAAAGGTTCTAAGGATTACTTCGTCCACACAAACACGCAATTTTCCTTTGATTTGAACGCGTCCGCAGATAAATTTTTTGCGATTACGTTTGTACTTCTTCCTCTTCCGCTTTCCTTCTTCGTTCCATGTAAATGCCGAAACTGTTAACTGGTGTATTTAGCCTGGTTTTCCCATGCAGGCTCACATATGTCTAGGTTTTCACTTGTGATAAGAGCGTATCTTTCCACTTCAAATTAGCGGTCTCTCTTGAATTCATATTTTATGTGAAGGATGGCAATTTAAATACAATAAAAATGTCATAAGTAAAACTAAAAGACAGTGTCCATGCCTGAGTATGATTTAAAAAAAAATGACCACAATTATGAATGCATCATAAGCATAACTGCATTTCAAACGTAATTAAGAGCTATGAACAATAATCAAACCTGAAGTTTGTTTGTTTGGTCAGCAGCACTGACATGCACTAACCAGCACAATCTGATGAGGATAATCATCCTACTTAAACTCTGTTGAACGCAGTCATCAGTGCTATTTGAGAAGAAATGTGTCATTCTTTCACGCGGGAGAAAGATTAAGCTAAATAAGACGATAAGTCTAAGAACATATCGAGGAAAAATGATCGGAAAGGGAAAGGAAATCGACTTCAAAACCCATCTTTTCGAGAAAAATTCCCTTACCTTTGTCACTTCTCGACTAAAGAGATATCCCGTAACACAGAAACGCACAACGGGGTCTATCATGGGCGGCACAACTCCTCGTGATGTAACATTTTTGAGACGCAGAAAGTCACTCGCGCGTAAATTTGACGGCTGCCATGTTGTACGACTAGTTGCCGAGATACAGGGGACGCTACTCCAGTGGCAAAGAACGCAAATGTGCTTCTATGTGTGGTACTCCAACGCCAAACCAGACATATAATTAATAATTAACATGTATTGTTTTCAAGAAATAACATTCTATGACTTGATCAGAAATTAATTGTTTCCCGTGTCTCAGGAACAACCTATCAATCTAGGTTCAATCTTCGCCAACATGTTAATAATGGTCAATTCATTGATCGCTGAACATTATTGGAAGAAGAAGAAGAAGAAGGGGAAGCAAGCGCGCTCAGCTATTCTGTGTACGAGTTCCGTCCCATAGAATACTGCAGTCTTTGCGATCAGTGAGGGCCCCAAAGGGGGGGTATCATCACGATCACGGGAAGGGAAATTTTAGCTTTCACGATCACAGTTACCTTGATTTTTGTTTTCACGATCACGAACACCAGTGGCAAATCACGGTCACGGTAAAAGTTGCATGTACAGAAAGCACGTGTCAAAGTAAACACAACCACACAGTAATTCGCTCCTCTGGATCTATTGTTTATGATCAACTGGAGTCAGCAGCCACTCATTATTTCTTTTAAAGTTAGTATTATTATTTTGTTTTGTTTTACAGCCGGGGGGGGGGGGGGGTTCCGGAACCCCTGTAACACCCCCCCCCCCCCGTAATCCGCCCCTGCACTCACACACATTCAACTCCCACACCCTCACTCACACACATGAATATATACTTGCACAATTTCACATTTCCAGAGCTAAATCTTTTAAACCCATTTTCTCAAAAACTATTGGGTGGATTGAAATTAAAGTACATGTATGTGTGATGGTAGAGTCTATAATCCTGACCAAAGGTCAGTCTAGGAATCATGAAGGTGGGTGAAGGAATATACACTCATACACATTCAACTCCCACACCCTCACTCACACACATGAATATATACTTGCACAATTTCACATTTCCAGAGCTAAATCTTTTAAACCCATTTTCTAAAAAAACTATTGGGTGGATTGAAATTAAACTACATGTATGTGTGATGGTAGAGTCTATAATAACAAAATCCCCAACGAACATGACTTTGGTCGACTTTGACATGAGGATCAAGTGACCCAAACTGGCACGTCTCCCCGCCATAGTTCCTGAATTTAACCCATTGTTGATAAGTTTACAGGCGCTAAAATAAATCCAAGCTTAATGCAAAGAAGCGACAATTAGAATCTATGCCAAGCGTGTCCACGTTGCTGGGATGAAAAACACATTTCTAGTTTCGGTTTTGGCTACACGCAGACTCGATCAGACTCGAGCCAGTCGAGGTCACACTGAGCGAGTGACAGCCGGACGTGACAATGTCGACAATATCAATGATCTCAATCAATCTCAAAGATCTTAAACAAATTTCAAGATCTTTGCCTACATTCAGAACAGTCATAGAGCAACATAGACAGGGCCGGACTAGGGGGGGAGGGGGGTTTACAGGGGTTGCGCAACCCCGCACCCCCCCTGGCTTAAGCATGTACCTCCCAAACGCTTTTTTTTTGTGGGGGAGGAAAGGGGGGGGGGGTTGCATCTGGATCATCAGTGAAATCCGAGGAGGAATCGCACCTCTCACCCCCTTTCGAAAGACATTTTTCTTCAACGATTTTTGTGATGAAAAGTATGAGTCCTTACAATCTCAATTCTTCTTCATTGCCTATACAGCTTGCTGTCGAATTTACCTTTTTCGTTCAAGGAGAGGCTTCCTTTCCCTCCAGAAACATCAAAAAACGTTCAGCTTCAAGGGGGCTTCGCCCCCTTGCAACCCCCACCAAGGGGGCTTCGCCCCCTGGACCCCCACCAAGGGGCCTTGCCTCCTGGACCCTCAACTGTAACCCCCACCCCCATCCCCTAGTACTTACTTAGTCCGGCTCTGATAGATGACATACCTTCACATTTCGTCTTCGGAAAGACGGACCCGTAGCCTGACCTTTCCACCAAGGAAGGCATTCTCGCCGCCTGCTTTGGTCTGGCTTGAATCCACAAAATATAACAGAAGTTCGATGACAGTACCGCTGCACGCCATTTTTGATCTTCGAATTCGAATTTGACTGAATGCACTCAAAACTTTAGCACGAAGCCCTTCCATTGGATGAAGTTTGGCAGACTTTTGCAATTCGCCTTCTGATTGGATCTCTTTTTTGTGTGATTGGTTCTCTTAAAGAGAAGCAATTGCTGTCAAAATCATATTTCTGAATGTGTTGTTGCTTCCCTTCAATTGGGATTAGCTCCTTGACGAATAGAGGATCATACTCATAGGGTGATACAGCTGTGAAAAATGTATGTTGAAAATAAAATGCTTTGCAATAATGCCCATCACGATCACGAAAACAAATGACGATCACGATCACGAGACTTGATTTTTTTGTCATCACGGATCACGGGCAAAGTCCCATCACGATCACAGAAATGGAAATTTCGGCAATCACGGTCACAGAAAGGTCAAAAAACACCAATCACGATCACGATTTTAAACCCTTTGGGGCCCTCATCAGTGCTGCTGTCGAGTGATTTATTTTCAACATGCGCAAGATAGACGATTTACTCACCTTCTCGTACGATATCATCGGAGCGTGTAAACAGGAGAATCATGTGCTGGACAAACTCATGTTTAGGGTACACTAAGTTCTACCATAGATGTGTATTGTCAAGGGATATCTATGGTTCTACCGAGCTGAAAAGCTGACTGAAGCTCGACCCAAAACTGACTGACTCAGTTATTGTGTCGCTGTGACTCGCATTGTCCACTGCTATGACTGTATGTTCATAGGTTTAAACAGGGACCTAATATAGGTCTATGGTTTAAATAAGTATTTACTGTTGGACTGAATGTTTGCATATTAACACGCTAAAAGCAAGAAAGGTCTATTTCAGAAACCTGGGGGAAACTAATGTGATTCTTATAGTTACAGGTTCGAAATGTAGGAAACAGCAGTATTTAACTGATTTCTTCTGCATTGAATCTTGCTTTGTGCAATCAGCATAGAAGATTGCAGAGAGTGTATTCTGATGATTTAAAATGTGTGTATTATTATTGAGCAGCCCTTATATTACTGACGTTCTCAAAGGCTGTGGGGCCTACAACTATCTTTCCTCTCTTAGCCTTGAAAACATGTCAATTCAGGATGACGACTTGGGGCAGTGTATCCATAACCATGGTATCAGTCTGCCTATCTCCCGGGTCAACGAATGTGCAGACTTGTTAGTGCCTTAATTATCCCCCTTCAATTACACACAAGCACAAGACCAAGTACGCACGGAAAAGATCCTGTAATCCATGTCAGAGTTCGGTGGGTTACTGATGATAGTAGACAAAACCAAGCATGCATCCCCTGAAAGCGGCCGTATGGCTGCCTAAATGGCGGTATAAATACGGTCATACACGTAAACACCGTGGGAGTTTCAGCCCATGAACGACAGAACAAGAAGGCCGCCGGGTGCAATGGTTAGTACGTGTCCTTTCTTTGCCGTTGCTGTCACTTCAGTTCTTTTCCACGTGTCAGTACATTTTGTGTGTGCGTGTGTGATTTAAAGGGTATTTTATTCATAGACATGTTTACAAAGTGGGCCGTGGAATTTATGATATGATATCATAAAGGAGCACAACAAGATAAACTTTACATGTGCTTTTTTTTAGGAAAAGAATAAAGTGGCGGACGATCAGTATTGATCAACAACAACAACAACAACAACAACAACAACAACAACAAAGAAACACACAGATTCTGAGTCCCCCCCCCCCCCCCCCCCCTGTCAGTCACGGTGAACTAATAATGATTGGAGTGTATTACTGCAGCCTTTAATCAATAATACCACATCGATAAATGTATCTAGTGCGAGAACATTCCTGATATAATAGTCCAGCGGCTCTCCGCGGAGAGTCCACCCGATAAGTGATGTTCTCATTTCGCGGCTTAGCTTCTTAGGGTGACTTGATTGCACTGTTCGCCAAAACAGCGGAGCATAGTCAGGAGCGATCGAACTTAATTTCAAAATTAAACTGTCTTAGCCTAATTCGAGTTTTTTTTCTTTTTCGGAATACTCTTGTTCAGGAACTTAATGTCGACAGGTTGCAAGTCTATGACTTAAGTTCGTGTGACTGCAGGGGGTGGGGGTGGGATGGGTTGGGGTGGATGGAGGTTGTAGAGTTGACGTCAAGGACTGTCGACACTTTCATAAAAAAAATGCCTCAGCTATTTTGACCATTTCGGCAAATTTGACTCAAATAACAAATTCTAACACTGATCGATATACCTGGCTTGTTACAGAGCACCAAATATGAGGTGAAGAAACTGACACATGATTTGAATATTTGTGTTCACATCTGGAAAAAAATGAATTGGTCAAAAGCCATGCACTAGACTATTCTAGGACGGTTATTTGTTTGTTCGTTTATTTTGTGTGTTTGCTGAGTTGATCTTATTTCACTATCCGGTTTCTCTACTGGCACACACACACACACACACACACACACGCACGCTCGCACGCACGCACACACGTACACACACACACACACACACACACACACACACATACACACACACACACACACACTCACACACTCACACACACACACACGCACGCTCACACGCACGCTCGCACGCACGCATGTACGCTCGTACAGGAAACTCTTCAATACAACTTCTCCATTTATTATCTTTAATTTAACAACATATTCTTGAATAGTAATGCGTAACTGGAATAGCGAAATCCTGATTTTAGCAGAAAGAACAATATCACTTCACACCTGTTTCATTGCTTGTTAATTGTACCGTCGTAAAATCCGCTTACACTAAGTTGCAAAACACGTGACAAAAGCTCATCCACGATGCTTTGATCGTTTTCAAGCTTTCAAAACAGGTACAAAAACAGGTTATTGAATATCGTGAACCGAATGAATTTCAAAGGATCGGATTTTGTCAGTCTAATGAATATTTAGACCCCTTGACCAACCTCCAAATTGATTAAAAGTAACCCAAACATGCGGGGACAATGAGTAAAACGCCAAGAGTATTTCAGATTAAATGAAATCGCATGGGAGAAACCCTGCAATAAGAATGTCAGGTAGCCTCCAAGTGAATATCTTCATACCAAATGGTTTTGTATTCCTTGACCATGGACTATAAGTAAAACAAAATAACAAAAAGAAACTGAAAACAAAACAATTTGGTGGGAATTTTACATAAAACGCCGAGA